>NW_009647469.1:2110276-2117441 GCF_000708025.1 Charadrius vociferus
TGCTGTTTCTGTATTTGAGACTATTCTTTGAAGTGTATTGCATTTTAAAGCTATAAAGTACACTCTCAAAATCAATCTAGATTCTTCTCTGGATCATTCTGAAAACAGGATAAGGAGTGAGAAGAGACAGAAACTATGCCCTTGAGATGTATTGAGTTCTGCCACTATGGAACTAATGATCTAGCTAAATGCATTAGTAGTTGCAAATCTGAAGAAAAACCTAGAAGGCATATTCAGTATTTGTGTTTATTTCAGGATGTTTCAGGAGCTGTCAAAGAGTTGTATTACAACTGAAAAGAAAACTGGCAGAAAGCTGGAAGAATTTCAAAGATGTTGTGCACTCAGATGTGCTATAGCAGGAAGAATTAAAGTTTTGTTTTCGATTTCTTTATAAAATAGGTTGACTGAAAGAAAAAAAAAACAACTGTGTAACAGAAACACGACAGTCCTCTGTGAATGCAGTCAGTACAACACCTGATGCAGGCATCATCCTTCATTTTTAGTGCATGCATTTTTAAAATGCCTCCGTTAGCTACTACATTTGAAAAAGACTAAATATAGTTTCTAACTATCTTACTTTGGAGGAATTACTTTTTTATATTTCCACCTTTTTTTAATGACAAAAAAGGACATGTCCAGACTAGAGAGAAATTGAGTTATTTTCTCTACTCACCCCTCAATTCCTCAGGTGACAGTAGAAAACCATTTTCCTTGTGTTTATAAGCCTCTTCATATTCTAGTCTTCATACATGAACCACAGCTTCTCGTTCTTTCAGGGGTAAACCAACACATTTACTTGGAAAAGCAAACTGCAGAGTGTGTTATGTTGGGTACATGATATAAAGCAGTATTGCTTTTCAACGACAGTTGCAAGGTTTCCATGAGACCTGATAAAAAGAGACCAAGATGAGGTTAATGTCAAAGGAAAAATTTCAGTGCTCTTATAAATTTGAACAACTGCAAAGATTTCAATGGAGGTGAATTCTTCACTGAAATCCTACCAATGCAATGCAAGATCCCACAGGAGATAAATTGATGTCTAAGCTAAAATCTGCACACAGGAGAATCTAAATAGCTCAGAAAAAGGAAAACGATTTAGTAGCATTTAATTCCTAACATAGTTTAGGCCAGGGACTATTCCCAAGGTAGATCGGTTATGGTAATCCTCCTTTAGAGGGTAAGAGAATTCAATAGTATGGATAAGGTGTCTTCCATGGGTTTTTTTGCTAGAGAGATATTCTGGAATTGGTTGTTAGACATAGTTGCCATGATCTGTTTGCATATGTATCCTACATGTTATTCTCTAACCTCATCATGTCCACTCTTTTCTGGTAATGAAATCTACAGAATTAAAATCCAATTTTATTTTAATTTGAAGGAAGAAGAGGACTTGCTTGTGATGTACTTATTGAAGATATTTGCAGGTGCACAAAAATGTATTTTTGAAGCATTTGAGAGAATTTGGCTGACAATAGAACAAATTCATGTACAGTGCAGGTACATGGTGAATTTACTGATTATCTTACCCAAAAGTGTCATGATTAATCTGTTTTAGGAGTGTCCATGCAGTTGATTCAGTTCATAGATGTGCAATTTGGGATGCCTTAAGGTATTTCAGATATCCATGTGGGAATGGCTCATCTGACACAAAATCTATAGGAGACCCTTGCCCTTTTGGACCATCAGGTAGTTACAGAATATTGTAAAACAACTCAGATCACAGAATCACAGAATGGTCAGGGTTGGAAGGGACCTCTGGAGATCATCTAGTCCAACCCCCCCGCCAGAGCAGGTTCACCTACATCAGGTTGCACAGGATGGCATCCAGGAGGGTTTTGAATGTCTCCAGAGTGGGAAACTCCACAACGTCTCTGGGCAGCCTGTGCCAGTGCTCTGCCACACTCAAAGTAAAGAAGTTACTCCTCATATTTAGATGGAACTTCGTATGCTCAAGTTTGTGCCTGTTACTTTTTGTCCTATCACTGGGCACCACTGAAAAAAGACTGTTCCCATCCCCCTGGCACCCTCCCTTTAAGTATTTATAAGCATTGGTAAGATCCCCCCTCAGTCTTCTTTTCTCTAGACTAAAAAGACTCAAGTCCCTCAGCCTTTCCTCATAAGTGAGATGTTCCAGTCCCCTAATCATCTTTGTAGCCCTTTGCTGGACCCTCCCCAGCAGTTCCCTGTCCTTCTTGAACCCGGGAGCCCAGAACTGGACACAATACTCCAGATGCGGCCTCACCAGGGCAGAGTAGAGAGGGAGGATGACCTCCGTCGACCTGCTGGCCACGCTCTTCTTGATGCACCCCAGGATGCCATTGGCCTTCTTGTCCATCAGGGCACATTGCTGGCTCATGGTCATCCTGTTCCTGTTGTCCACCAGGACTCCCAGGTCCCTTCCCACAGAGCTGCTTTCCAGCAGTTCAGCCCCTAATCTGTACCGATGCATGGGGTTATTCCTCCCCAGATGCAGTACCCTACACTTACCCTTGTTGAACACTGCTAGATGTTTGTGTTTGAGGGATTACACTGTGTCTTTTGATAATACAATCACTAGAGTGCAATTCAGTTGATCAGATACTAGTATCTACTTAGTGAAATAACTTCTTAGACCCCATTAATTGTATTTACTAGCTGATCATGATAGGAGCTTGGATAGCATATACAGACACCTAATTGAGTTGTATTAATCTGGAGCCAAATAACTGGTATAAGATGAACTGCTTTACTTGTTCCTGTAGATGTTATTAACTCACAGTGAACACAAGTTAATGTGATATAATGTAAGGTACAGTTAAAAAGTTTATAGCTATGTCACTTTATATTTTCTGAGTTAAGAGCATGTACACAAGGTCCAGCTTCAGCTTTTGAATCTATAACAGCTTGAATGTGAGTCAGTGCTTTCAATGTTCTCAAAACAACAGGTAAGTAGGACTTGAGTTGTTTTATATTGGCCTTCTGTTAGAAGAAAAAAACATCCAGAAAATAGACATATTTCTCGCTTTCATAGGAAAACAATTTATATTAGAATCTTAAAAGAGTTGCAAATGTGAATTAATTAATCAACCAGTTCTTGCACATTTTTCATCTACCCACTAGTCAATGCTCTCTCCCAGACCAAGTAATTTGGGGATTTTTGTAAATTCCTTTCAAGGCCCCATAACAGGATTCTGAGGACAGTTACTCAGATATAATTTGAAAGGAATTCCATTGACAATTGCACATTTATTTAATTTAATGGCTCGTTTGTGTGCCTTTGACTTTTACGTTGAGCGATGAGATAGGGAAAAGACAGAGTCACAGTATGGCAGTCCACACTGTGCAGCTGCACTACATAAAAACCTAAGTTACTAACATTAATTTTTTTTATGAAGAAAGAAGCTTGTCCTCTGACAGTTACATTCATATGTAGCTTAGACACAGATAAAGGCAAAAGAGAAACTAAAAGAATAAAAAAAATATTTCCTGAGCTAAAACTGAATGGTCAGCAAATGAAGATTAGCTTTTCCTTTAAAAAACTGCTTTTATAATGATTTGCAAAAGCTACAGAAATGTGTCTCTTACACTTCATTGTATTTTCATGACATTTGGGAACAGGTTTTGAGATTCTTGGCCATGTTTTCAAAAAATTTATACAATTGAATTTGCAGTCACACATGCAATCAAAATAACTGTCCATAAGACACTTATACCAGGAGAGACTCAAAAGTAGGTTCACAAACTTTTATTGCTATCATTCCTCCAAAAAAGTGACTCCATTTAAATGAATTTTGCCCTAAGTAAGGCAGTTAATACGAAAGAAAAATAATCATTTAATAAGAGAAATTGTAGATTAATTTAGGCCTTCCAGATCCTAAAAATAGAGATTAACATAAGACTTGCCCCCAGAAGTGTACTTCATGGAAATGCAACATTGCATTGAAGATTTTGTTAGGGGCAACATAACGTGTGTAGGGAGAACACCTTACACATGGAGCTATGAATTTGTTGTTACTCTAATTGAAGTCTTAACAGCATAATCAAAATAAAAGCAGCGGTTATTATTAGTCCAATTACAATAATAGTAGCACTCGTAGTCTGAATTATCTAATAAACACATAAAAAGCCTCAATAATATTTTGTCTTAAGTTGTTATATGAAATGTTTTTAGTATCTGTATGTTTCATTTGGTGTTGTGTCCCCCCTCTGAGCCCTAGGTCCAGTGGCTCCAACATTCCTCCAGCAGAGAGGACCAGAGACAGAGTCAGAGTTCTTCACTGGGACAACCTTGATAATGGTGGTGGGCATCTTCACCTCTTGGGTTGTGATCCACTTCATATAGTCAGCAGACTTGTTTTTAGTTCCCAGCTAAATTTTGACTCTCTTCATTCAGACATCATTTACACAATAGCCTCTCCTAACACTGGTGAACATGTATATACCTCGGTGACTACATAGGTTTGTTGTAGCTTTATTACATTTGGTGTTCAGAGGGCTAAGATAAGAAAAAAAAGAAAAAAAAAAAAAAGGCCATAGCCATCTGCTAGACAATTTTTATTAAAGCCGAAACAAGCCAGAAGCATTTCAGTCCATGACAAGCCCAGACAAGTCCTGGTATAAAAATCAAAGCACCAGCAAAATTTTTATTCAGTGGGCTACAGTAGTTTATACTTAAGCTTCCCATGAAATCAGTGGACAAAATTTGGTGCTTCAGGAGGATAATTCACAGCAAATGAAGAAAATTGGGTATATCTAAAAGGTGATCCACAAAATTCTATGTACTGAGCTGGCAAATGGAAAATGGGATTGTATTTCCCTGGGGTGCTAGGCTTTATTTTGACAGTCCTTCAACAGGATACTGCTTGAACCATTCTCCTAGGAAAGGCATGAGCCCTAGGTTCTCTACACTATTTATACAGGCAGAACTTAGTAACAATCAGACATAAAATGCAAATAAGCATATTAAAGGTTCCCACACTACACAGACTGGTTCTTTTGCTGGACCTGTCATAAATAACTTTCTATGGAGCTATTCAGAGTTCCTGCTCCTCTAATAACTGAATAAGGAGCTTAAATATTTTTCTTATGCTCTTTTCACTTCTTTTTCCCCCACCTTCAGGACAATAATCCTATAATGTAGTTTTTCACCAAAAATTTATGTGTACCTACAACCAAGTCACTACCAAGTTACAAGTAAGTTCACCGTGCCCTGGATAGTGAGTTATCCTGGAGATTCATTATTCAAAATTTCATTTATTTTTAATAAGACACAGTCTTCAGTTTTACCGTCTGGCTTGCAATTCCTTTCTGTCCATTTGCTACAGTTTCATAATTCTACTTTTATTTTGTCTTCTTGTTTTGCATCATTTCTGTGATTGCAAAACTCTATAGGAAGACAGTAGCCAAGTGTTTTTTCTTATGCAGTACTTCTGTGTTGTGACACACTGAGTAACTCAATGTCAACGGATTTGGGGTTTTTTTTTTTTGTTCGTTTCTTAGGTCACTTTTGGTAAGGAAAGAGCAGAAACAGCTAGAGTTGGTGAGTAAATAGGATTTCTCTGTGAAGTGGGAGAGGAGTCCTTTATGTCTCATATACATTCACTGCTATTTGTAAAAAAGTCTTCTCAGACTTTCTGAAATGTAGTCTTCTAATTAAATAAAGCAACCATCTTAGAGTTCCAACTTTTGGCATAAACTTAGGTAAGATTACATAACAGTGTATCTGCACTGTTGATCTTTACCTATATATACTGTTTCTGTATAGATTAAATATATTCTATTTTGTCTTTCTGTTTGTTGGATCAAAATTTCTCCCAACTTAGGCCTTAGGCTCTTAACCTTTTTCAGATCCAGCAAAAATTGCAGAAATTTCTTTTTGTTATAAATATCCACTCATGTTCCTTCAGAGTTAGTATGGGTGTAGTTTAATAAACAAGTTTCCAGTGTGGTAAACTATCTGTAATATATCTTTAAACTCCAAAGAAACTGAAGGTCTTACAGAAATCCTTGCACATAGAATCTTGTGAGGTGAGACTGTGCTGTCCTCTGTTCTGTCTCACAATTTAACAGAGGATCTGTATGTTATGGACTGCTCAAACATCTTTTGTAACTCTGACCCTGTGTCCTTCAGCTCTCATACACAGTAACATTCCAGAGGGGGTCTAGTTAAGCAGTCTTTTATCTGTATTTTTTAGTGCCTTTGTGAGACACAGTATTCCCAAGTCAGAGCATAGATTCCCTTTATGTAGTTAGGAGCATTCCTAACTACGTAAGTTAGAGCTTTCTTCCTGTTGCTAAACTCAGTTAATCATAGAATCATAGAATCATAGAACGGTTTAGGTTGGAAGAGACCTTGAAGATCATCTAGTTCCAAACCCCACTGCCATGGGCAGGGACACCTCCCACTAGACCAGGTTGCTCAAAACCCCACGCAGCCTGGTCTTGAACACTTCCAGGGATGGAGCTTCCACAACTTCTCTGAGCAACATGTTCCAGTGCCTTACCACCCTCAAAGAGAAAAATTTCTTCCTAACATTTAATCTAAACCTGCCCTCTTACAGTTTAAAGCCATTCCCCCTCGTCCTGTCACTACATGCCCTTGTATAAAGTCCCTCTCCACCTTTCCTGTTGTGCCCCTTTAGGTACTGGAAGGCTGCTATAAGGTCTCCCCAGAGCCTTCTCTTTTCCAGGCTGAACAACCCCAACTCTCTCAGCCTGTCTTCATAGAAAAGGGGCTCCAGCACTCTCACCATCTTTATGGCTCTCCTCTGGACCTGCTCCAACAGGTTTATGTCTTTCCTGCACTGGGGGTTCCAGATCTGGATGCAGTTCTCCAGGTGGGATCTCACCAGAGTTGAGTAGAGGGGCAGAATCACTTTCATTGACCTGCTGGCCACATTTCTTCTGATGCAGCCTAGGATATGGTTGGCTTTCTGGGCTGCGATCACACATTGCCAGCTCATATTGAGCTTCTCATCAATCAACATCTGTAGAATCCATGTCTCTCCAACTTAGAGACCAGGATATCATGAGGGACTGTGTCAAACGCTTTGCACAAGTCCAGGTAGATGACATCAGTTGATCTTCCCTTATCCATCAATGCTGTAACCCCCTCGTAGAAGGCCATGAAATTTGTCAGGCACAATTTGCCCTTAGTGAAGTCATGTTGGCTGCTACCAATCACTTG
>NW_009647469.1:2117590-2130542 GCF_000708025.1 Charadrius vociferus
CTTCACTGGACTGCCATGACTTGTCAAATATGGTAGATAGTGGCTTGGCAACTTCATCTGCCAGTTCCCTCAAGATCCACGGATGTATCTCATCAGCTTCCATGGACTTGTGCACCTTCAGGTTCCTCAGGTGGTCTCGTACTTGATCTTCACCTACAGTGGGCGGTTCTTCATTTTCCCAATCCTCTCCTTTGCCTTCTGCATCATGAGTAGTGTGGCTGCTGTATTTGCCAGGGAAGATTGAGACAAAAAAGTCTTTGAGTACCTCAGCTTTGTCTCTATCCTAGGTGACCAGTTCTTGTGTTTCCTTCCAGAGAGGGCCCACATCTTCCCTAGTCTTTCTTTTCTTACTGACATAGTTACAGAAGGATTTTTTGTTTGTCTTAATGTCCCTGGCCAGATTAAATTCAGTCTGGGCTTTAGCTTGCCTAACCTGATCCTTGGCTGCTTGAACAATTCCTTTGTATTCCTCCCAGGCTAGCTGCCTCTGTTTCTACCTGCTATAGGCCTCCTTTTTACTTTTGAACATGTCCAGGAGGTCTTTATTCATCCATACAGGCCTCCTGGCTTTTCTACCTGCCTTCTCCTTTGTTGGGATGCATCACTCCTGAGCTTGGAGGTGGAGATCCTTGAATATTAACCAGCTTTCTTGGGCCCTTCTTCCCTCCAGTGCTTCATCCCCTGGCACCATACCAAGTAGATTCTTCAAGAGGTCAAGGTCATCTCTCCTAAAGTCCAGGTGTTCAGCTTGCTGCACACCCTCCTCGCTGCCTCAAGGATCTTGAACTCCACCATTTCATGGTCACTGCACTACCTTTGAGCTTGACACTGCCTACCAGCCCCTCCTTGTTGGTAAAAACAAGGTCCAGCATAGCTCCTCTCCTCTACCACTTGGAGAAGGAAGTTGTCATCCAATCCAAGAACCTTCTGGATTGCCTATGTCCTGCTGTGTTGTACAAGACCCCCACTGTAATGTCTCTGCTCCTGATTTCCCTTTAATCCTGACCCATAAATTCTTAGTCAGCTCTTCATTCATCCCTAGGCCAAGCTCCATGCACTCCAGCTGGTCGTTGACATATAGAGCAACACCACCTCCTTGTTTCCCCTGCCTGTCTCTCCTGAAAAGCCTGTAACCTGCCACGCCAAGGCTCTAGACATAGGAGCCATCCCACCACGTTTCCATGATGCCAATGAGATCGTAGCCTTGGAGGCATGCACATGTCTCTAGCTCCTCCTGTTTGTTCCCCAGTAGTCCATAAAAGGATTTTGCGTATGTGTGCACAAGAATTTCTCTGTGTAAACAAAGAGAAACTGTGTATACTTTATGTTTCTATAGTGTCTTAGTACTTGTTTGGTACAGAAATATTGAAGTGAAAACATTTTTCAGGAGGCACAAATAACTATCATGATATCTTTTCAAATCGTCATCAGAGTGGATCACAGAAATGAATTTTTCAGTCTCCTAAAATAGAATAATTTTACATGTGTTACTTGGACTGGATATCTTGCTGCATTGCCAGCTGAAAATGGAAACCTGAGTACACTCAGGGACACATAGATAAGCAACTGAGCAGCTGTCCCTGCAGCATGGAAAAAGAAAAAAGATCATTATTACCCTTCACCTTATTTTGTTATAACACATGCTACCAGATCAATGAATGATATTGACAACATTCTACATTACAGAACTTCATAATAGAATCAGAGGGTTTGAATGATTTGACTAATTATTTCAGTTGGTCATGAACGAGAGAGAAGCTAGTTTTAAATAAGCTGAGGAAAGAATAGGATTTTTACTTTAAAATTAGAAGAAGGGAAGAAAGGAATGAGCTGCATAAATGTGGGGACAGAATTGGGTGAAAAGCCTGGGAAACACATAGAGGGGAAAAACCAATGTGAATCAAAACAAACAATGTCAACAGAGAAAGAAATGAGAAATAAAGAAATGGAAAGATCTGAAAATGGGAATGAAAAGAACATAAAGTGAAGCACCTGATAGACATGAATCACAATACAAATTGTAATAATTTGGGTTTTGTGCAAAAATATTTGAAGAACATTTTATCAAAGTATTCAGAACTCTACTGTGCAAGTCCCTGGAGGACCTGATCTAACTGGTCCAGCTCAGAGCCAGGGGGCTGGACTAGATGTCCCCTGGAGGTCAGTCCCGACATTGGTGATTCTGTGATCTAATGGAAACATGATCTTCCTGCAGTTATTTTGTTAATGATGTGTTAAAGTCATGTTACTCATTTGTTTCTCTTATCTCATATTTAAAATGTGTTTCCTAAAAAAATTGGCAAATCCAGTTATTTTCCCCTTCCTCTATGAGTTTTCCTCTCTTCAGGTGTTAATTAAAAGGAAAGCGTTTCCATGTACTAAACCTGCTTTTTCGCACTGACTTGTGACAAATGCTTCATGTTCCCTAATGACATTTAATTCTGTTTTTCTGACTACTGATTTCCTGAAAAAATCATTGGTATTTAGTTTTGTTAAATTCTCCTCCAGATTTGAAATGATAGATAAGAACCAATTCTGAGCAAACACCGACACATTGTAGGACATGAGCTAGTAATAAAAATTCACAGATTTCATACAGAATTCTTCCTTTGGCATCATGCATGGTATTCTTGCTCCATTGCATTAGCATTCTGATTTACGCTGGATTGCCACGAAACAGCTATATATGAATGACTTAAAAACTTAAAAGTCAACTGAATACAGAACCAAATTGAAAACTCCTCCTAAGAAATTCAGAGTCTTTGTATTTTAAAGAGAAGGAAGCTCCTTATATCCCTTATAATTTCTATTTTTTCTTGGATCTTTCTAATATTACTTTTCCTGTCAAGTATGCTTTATGAATACAGTGCCTCTCATATACTTAATTTTTAGATATCTCAATCATTTTGTAATAGATACTCTTTTTTTTTTTTTTTCCCATTTTGATCTCTAAGAAAATTTGATCTCGCCATGGGACAAGAGAATGAACTACAACTCCACAGAGACATTCAATCTCTACTTTTATGGATCTCTAATTCATTTGTACAAAGATCACCAAAATAGGATGGAATTTTAAATAAATGTTTTATTGATATTTATTTAATATTTATCAGCAGTTGGGTTTTATTTTGTTTTGTTTGGGGTTTGGTGGGGGTTGGTTCTTGTTGGTTTTGGAAGGTTTGGGTGCGTTTTTTTGTTTGTTTCCCCATAATGAAACCTAAACCTGTCTAGTCTTACATTTTGTAGTGAGTTTTACATGATCAGCTGGAGTCACAGTCTGTGTTATGATTTTGCTAAGGTGTTTGTATCTCAAAGACTCCCTGGCTGTACCATTTACAACAGACATCAATATATGTTTAGATTACAATCTTCTACTTGTTGGTTCAATTCATAAAAAAATAGTATGGACTTTTGGTTTTTATTAAGGTGTTAATTATTGTGTACACTGTCTTGTCATTCTTCTGATACAAAAGTGTCTCCAACACTGTCTAATATTAACTTTAATGTTAGTACCCATCTCTATTTGCATGGTAAACAACCATTCTTACTCAAGCAGCATCAACAATAAAACAAACTTTCACGCAAATCCGCTAGACTCATTCCATTTTTTTCTGACTGAAAGGACTTAACAAGAAATCAGTGTTCTTATTTATTTTGTAACATGAAAAAGAATTAAAGAGCGATAGAAAGCAACTTGATATACACATCTGCTGTCAAATACTCTGTGTAAAAATTAAAGATCATTTAGCTTAAAAATCTATTACAGCCATCCTGCATGAGCATTTGGAGTATAAACCTAATGCATAATATGCCTGGAACTCACCTATACTGTAGATATGAGAATGAGTCATGGGAAGCAATTCTGATTTGAGAATTTTTTCCCTATTTTGTTGAATGCTAAGTAAACAAGGCTTGACAAGAAACCTACAAACTGACCTTCATTTAGGAAAAAAAAAAAAAAAAAAAAAAGGTATTTAGAATAGCAAAAAGAAAGGTAAAAAGGACCAACCTTGTCCTGAGGTGCATCAAGCACAGCATAGCTAGCTGGTCAAAGGAGGTGATTGTCCCACTCTACCCTGCACTGGTGCTGCCCCACCTTGAGTGCTGTTTGGAGCTTTGGGCACCTCAATACAAGAAGAACATGCAAGAGTGTCCAGAGGAGGATGACCAAGATGGTAAAAGGTCCTGAGGGCAAGATGTACAAGGATCAACTGAGGTCAGTTGTCTTGTTCAGCTTGAAGAAGAGAAGGCTGAAGGGTTACCTTATTGCAGTCTACAACTTCCTCAAGGAGGGAGGAGAGGGGGAGGTGCTGATCTCCTCTCTCTGGTAACCTGTAATAGGACATGAGGAAATGGAATGAAGCTGTCTCAGGGGAAGTTTGGAATCGACATGAGGAAAAGTTTCTTCACTGAGAGGGTGATCAGTCACTGCAGCAGGCTCCCCAGGGAAGTGATCACAGCACCAAGCCTGTCAGAGCTCAAGGAGCATTTGCACTTAGTCATATGGTTTAGGTTTAGGTAGTCCTGCAAGTAGGAAGGATTTGGAGTCAATAATCTTTAAGGGTCCCTTCCAACTTGAGATATTCTATGAGTCTATATTTCTAAGTGAAGGAAAGTTTTCTTTTATGCCCCATGAGATGTTAGTCAAACTGTGCAATTTCTCTGTGCTTTACATGGTTGGTATCAGTTAGTCCTTCATTCTGGACAGTATTTGTGCTCTACAAACATTTGACCAGTCCCCTGTGTTAAGCTACAATAACTTTAAACATATTTGAATTATTCAATAAAAGATGCATGAATGCATCAATGATCACCTCAAAAACTACTCAAGGGGGTGTCAAAGTAGAGGTCTGAAACCAGTGGCAAACAGGCTTATACTTAAAACTATGAACAATAGACGAAAGCAATTTTTTTTTTTTTTAAATCTACACCCATACTCTTAAAAAAAAAGTAACCTATATATAGCTCTGTAACAACATAGCTCTTCCAATAGAATCATATACACTTATGTGTGCAAATACTTAATTTCTGCATTTTACTCCACTAGAATTCAAGAATTTAGAATTGCATACAGGTTTTCTGTAACAATATATAATATGGATATCGATACTAACAAAATGTTACTTATAAAATAATTTATTTCCAAAAAAAAAAAAAAAAGAAAAAAGGGCTTGATTAGAGCGTGCTTGGACTTCAGGGATTATATACCTTCCCTTCATACTTTTGCTAAATCTATTTGAAGTATACTAGAAGTACACTACTTTCACATAAGTGTATTCAGGCATGAAATAGAATCATGCATTTTTAACTAAATTGCTTTCTAACAAATTTATTTCAGAATATGCACATAATAAGAGTCACAGCTCTGCATAGCAGTCATTCAGTATTATATCATTATTTGCCAACCAACACTTTGTAAACAAGATGTGCCATCTCAGGATATGCATGCAATTTCAAAATTTTTCTCATGCTTGCTCAAAGAGAAGAGGTATTTGAAAGTGAGACATTTCATTGACTAACATGACGTCAGACTTTGATCAAGGAATCATGCTGACAGTAGATTTTTTTTTTTTTCTGTGTAGCTTGATTAAAACAATAGAATTTTAGAAACAATTCGAGTTGTGTCATTGCACATAAGATAAGATGCTACATTTGTCTTGTTCTGGTGATGTGAACTTATCAAGACTTCAGTGTATTTTTTTTTTTTCCTGAAGCTCTGTTACAGAGCAGATGGGATGTCTAACATCCTTTTCTATTTAAAACATGCAAGTTCTAATCAACAAGAGGGTTTAGAATGTTAAACCAGCCAGCCATAAGAAATGTGTCACACAGTTTGCTGTCATCCTAATTAATTAGATAGCATTATTTGTTGTCCCCAATGAACTCAGATGAGCTCAATGACTGATAATAGCCTCATTCTTTTCAGGGATTTTCTTTTAATTTTATTCACTTTGATTTAAGAGAGAATGTTTAAAGAGGGAAAAAACAACCTACCACTATGAAGGGTTATTCAGAAATACATACTTGTGACTTATTAATATGAGCGAACATTTGGCCTGTTACTAAGGTCATTTTAATTTTAAATCTTCCAGGGTAATGTTTCTTGAATAATTACTATTCCAGTAATTATCTTGCACTTTTATAACACATTTCTGGACATGTTTTATAATAGAGTTCTTGCCCTTCAGATTGTAGAAAGACTCAATAAAATTATGTGAACATCATTTATAATACAGGACAAATAAAATCTAAGGGTTAACATAACACAGAGGTCTTCAAATCAATGTTAAATAGAAAAGTTAATGGACTGTTCTCAGTCAGGAAAACATAATTAATTGCTTTTTGCAACTTTAATGCTCAGATTTGCACTAGAACAAATAGGTTTGATGAATACAGAGTTGAATGACACAATATTGACATAATATAGAAGACTAATCTTGCAATATTTGTCTTTCTCTTGGTGACTATAAAGAAAATTAAAAGCTGTTCAATGAAAAAATCTATGGATAATGAAGTCAATAATAGGACTTTAATAAAGCTAATGGCAGTTTTGTTACTGGTCATGATTATTTAAGTTTCTTTGTTTCTGGTAAAAATATTGCACTGAAGTAAGGTAATTTAATATTCCTCTGTGGAAGAAGGAACAGAGAATTAAATAGGCTGTTACTGGAAAAGTGCATGTCCACAAGTGAGGATATTTCCCTCAATATACATGTGCTATTTCTGAATTTCTAGGTGCTTAGATTTTATTATTTAAGCTATTTGTTATTTTGTTCTGTATACATATCATAGAACCATTTTTAGCTGTTTTGCATTTATGGAACATCTTCTTATTAAAAAATATGACAGCTAAATTAAATTTGTAAATTCCCATGCCTTTTAACTAACTAGTGTGCATTCTGGTGCAATTCTGAGTGGTTAAATGCAAGTAGTCTTGCATAAACCACCAAAATCTCAAGAAAGGTTTAAACTAATTGAAATGCAAATGTGAAGAAAGAGAGTGTAAGAGCAAATACCTTTCTGAAGGAGGTTGCACTTAAACAGTCACACTTCATATTCTTTAAGGAATTACTCCTCTATACAGAGTTCGGTCTTTCACATCACACCATAAGAACATGTTCTATAAAGTGTCCATGACAAAATGTTTATTCTTGTTTATTATGCTTGATAGTTTCGTTGAGTCTTGCTGGTAAGACAAATGCCTACTTCTACAGGATTTATTGAGTATTTCAGTTTTCTCTTCTTCAGACAGAAGAATCACAGTAGGTTTTGTGTTTGTTCTCCTTCAGGAAGTATTCAATTCTTCAGACACCCAGTTATCCTTCTATGTACACTTCTTCATCTGTGTATAGTTTTGGGTTCACAGAGCAAAAGCTTTATACAGGGTTCAATCTGAAGGTATATTTCAATTTAATAAATTTCTCTTTAAACTCATTCTCTTAAAATTATTTTTTGCAAGCTTATGTTTGTGTTATATTTAACAACATGGTTGTCTCTTTTTTGCCTTTGTTTGGACTCATCTGTTTTTGAAGAGTGATTTAAAGCTTTCATTACTCTTTTATTTGTCTCCTTATGGTCTCCCTGATTTTTCTGAGCATTTTGTTGTCTGTCACCACTGTCAGTGATAGTATAGCTCCAATAGCATATGCTTTCCATCAGATGTTATATAAAAAGCTGTAGAGATTTTGCAGTACATACAATGCAATTCACTTCTTCAATTCCGTGCATTTATTAACCTGTAACACCATTTATCCATTGGCTCAATAAAACCTGAATAACATTTCAGTGGTAATTTATATGCTTTTATTCTAACTTTTTCCACGACTTTTTTTTACTAAATAAAAAAACCATGAGTTTGTGCATGAAAGCTGTATGATTCTAAATGGTGTACTCTTCTCCACCTTCTATCTATTTCACTGTTCTAACTTATTTTTCTTACTCTACTTGAGCAAGCTCTCTTTGGGCATCAATTCTTTTTAAGTCCATAGTGGCTTGTTCAGAAAGTAAAATGCACCTCTGAGTTTTATTGAAGAACTTTAATGAATGAGGAGGCCACGTTTAAAGTTATAGAACAGGATTAAGTGAACTTCACTGTTCAGGACTCCTCATTTGAATCAAATATGAACATTGATGTTGATCATTTTTTCATTTCACATGTAATGACACAGCTCTTCTGTTTCTCAAGCATTGAAGAAATGTTAGAATAAAATAATCAGAACTTAAACACGACCAGTTTTTCAAAGAATATTTGTACAACCAGAATACAGTTTATAGTGTGGCTTAAGAGCTTTGAAATATATTTAAAAATAATAGAAACTCCCAGGACATTTTTGGTGAAAAGCTTAAATAAGCTTAGGTCCGATGGAGCAGTTATCTTGAGCATAAATCTTCATGAAATGTAAAACTTCTGTAAATATTTTTATTACAGTTCACTAGGGAAGCTCTCAAAAAAGCAGTGTTAAAAATATGCGAAAAAATGTCCTACATTTTTCATCAAAAACCACTGATGTAGGTCAATCAAAATATTTTATAATTTCATGGGAATATCTAGCTAATTCACTAGCAACAATAGCAAAATCTGCAAAGGAATGGTGGCACATTTCCCAGCAGGTGTTGGAGCAGCTGTCCCTGCCAGGGCAGAGGCTTTGACCCAGACAGAGCTTTGAATGACAAATGCAGCTCTGCAAGTCACAGGCTGCAGTGAGTGCCTGGTCTCCAGTTACTCTGCTGTTGCTGAAGAGGTGTGTCACCAAGTGGAGGAAGTCAGCAGGCTGCGTGGCATCAGCAAGAATAAGAGAAGGACAGACAGTATTTTCCTTAAGGCCTTTGACATGGTCCCACACAACATCCTTGTTTCTAAATTGGAGAGATACAGGTTTTACGGATGGACTGTTAAATAGATAAGGCATTGGCTGAATGGCCACATCCAGACTTGCAATCAACAGCTCAAGGTCCAAATGGAAATCAGCAACAAGCAGCATCTCTCAGGGGTCCATACTGGGACAAGTACTGTTCAATATCTTCATCAATGATATAGACAGTGGGATTGAGTGCACCCTCAACAAGTTTGCATATGACACCGAGGTGAGTGGTGCAGTTGACACACTAGAGGGAAGGCATGCTACCTAGAGGGACCTTGACAGGCTCGAGGAGTGGGCCAATGTGAAGTTCTCAAAGTACAAGGACAAATGCAAAGTTCTGCACCTGGATTAGGGAAATCATCAGTATCAGCACAGACTGGGGGATGGATGGATTGAGTGCAAACGTGCAGACAAGGATTTAGGGATGTTGGTAGATGAGAAATTAGATATTAGCCAACAATGTGCACTTGCAGCTTATAAAGGAATAAATATGTTAAGAAACCTCTGGTATCCTGAAATGATATATGCAGGATTATTTAAAAGCAATTAGAAAAAAAATAATTTCCTCTGCTGTAAGACTAACCAGCAACTTTGGATGAAAAGTTCAATGAATCCTTTTACAGCTGTATAAGTGAAGTTAGTGTAGTGGATGAGACCTTCTTCAGTGCTTAGCTTTCATTTAATTCAGGATGTGGTACATCACTTTTTTGGGTGGTTTTTTTTTTTCTTTTTTTTTTTTTTTTAAATTATAGCTACAACAACATACTAGGTAGAATCACTGCATTCTCTTAAGGAGAAATTCCCTTTCACAGGGTCTTAAATTAAATTAATGGGTTTTAGTTTACCGACATTTCAACTAATCTGTCAGGACTGACCAATGTAGTACATTTGGGCTAAGCTTCCACTCTGCCAGTTTCTTGTCCTGTTATGTTCTGCCTTCACTACCCTACACAAAAGAATGGCTTTTCCTCACCCTTCATCCTTTTTATGGTCCTACAGGATAGCTTAGGACTATTCTAGAACTAAAATCCAACTTGCTAAGGGGTTTTAAATTGCCTTTTTTTTTTTTTTATACACAGAACAAAAACCCAAACATAACCAACTCTATTTTAAAGTCCAAGTCTAAACAAAGGTTTAAGAATTTTCTGCTCTAATACGTTTGGGTCCAGCTTTTCACATTTTGGAAAGAAGGAGAAATTCAATCACCAAATTAGAGAAAATATTCTGAATTTTTTTATAGTT
Organism: Charadrius vociferus; assembly: GCF_000708025.1. Lineage (NCBI taxonomy): Eukaryota > Metazoa > Chordata > Aves > Charadriiformes > Charadriidae > Charadrius > Charadrius vociferus. Next base: position 2,127,694 of record NW_009647469.1, read on the forward strand.
TCCAAAAGGTTGAAATATTCACTGTCTTTAAAGTTACGCAGATGCAAAAAGCTCATTGCGATAACTGTATAGAAATTTTCATTTAATTTCAAGGAGGTTGCATAAGAGGAGTTGTAGACCCCAACATAATTCTGTCCATGAGAATTAAAGTAATTCCTTCTCTTCTAATTTAGGTATTTATCAAGTCACGGTATTTATTTATGATTTATTCTGCTTTGTTAAAAGGATATCTCAATTTCCTTTGACTTTCTTCTCATGTCTGAGGACTTACATGTGACTTCTACCAGATCACAATTTTCTATCCTAGCACATAATTTTCAGTAAAAGCAAAAAACCTTTTAAACCGAGCCAACATATTTGAACCCATCTCTTGAATTAATGGCTAGTACAGTCTCAAGTTCCTCAGATCCAGGGAGCCCCCAAAATATGTACTTAATTCAACTCAGCCTTTGAACATTCTGAGGTTCTTCTCACTCTTTCAAAGCCATTCCAGTCTTGAATAAATAATGTCTTTTATAAAACATAACTGCTATATTTAACTGGTTGACATACTCAGCTTTATTGGCAAATGATTTGAAATTTTAAATAGTAATAATTATATTTTTCTATATTGTGGGTCTACTATTAATCATTACTTAATAGAAAAGGTTTTCAAATTAAATTAATTTCAATCTTCTATATAATTTTAATGGTTCAGTGTTATGTCAAATGTATGAAACATGGTTGAAACTGAATTCCTAAATTATATCTTTTTAAGTATTTATATTTTTCAGACAGTGGCGTTTTCATATTCTTTCTTTTGAATAATGAAAATAGTTTAAATCTTGTGATCAACAGCCTCAAAATACTTCATTACATATAACACATGACAGAATAACATGCACTTTTTGGGTCTTTTTTATCATCTTCAACATATTTCAAAATTAGAAAAATCAAGATAATCTAGATAATTGTTTCATAATTTTATTAAAGGCCTGAGAAACTTTCTGGGAAATATGAAAAAAAAAAATTAAAAATATACCTTAGACATTATGTTTTGTGGTGATTTAATTTCTTTTTTGCCAGAACTGCACTTGGATAAAAGGACCATACCCACTCGAAAAGCCTAATTCTACAAATATATTGTCCATTAAAATGAAAGGAAAAAACAAGAGTGGTAAAGGAATTACAGAACATATAGGGGAGGCACTCAAAGGTGACAAAGTTATAAAGGAGAAGTTCAATGAATTCAGTGATTATTTTGGGAAGATCCAACACTTCACACATTCTCTAGAGCAGATAGATTGAAAGAGTGAAATCAATTGGAAGCAAGTATGCAGGAAATACTAGAGCACATAGATATATTGTAAACCATTAATTCACTAAATCCAGAGGTCATTCATCACACTGTTTCAGATGTGAACACACAGAATTGGTGGTCAAGGTGGCAGAAACATCATGGCAGAGGACTAGTGGGTTCCCAATTTAATTTCTATAGACCTAAAGGGCTCTAGAGGAGATCCCGGGAACTGTCAGTCAGAAAGTCTATTAGTACGGCAGAGTTTATAACATAGTGAAATCACTGATGACACAGGCAAACACTATCTTTGTGAAGGTGTTAGCATGTCTTCTTTAAAGGAAGATCCTGTCTCACTAACCTTTTGAAGACTGTATTATGGTTGATCAGCATGTTTATGAAGGGAATGTGGTGGACCTAATATATTTTCAAAACTCCTTTGACTGAGTTCCATGTGACAGCCTACTGAAGAAACTAAATTGCCACATGAACTGATAAAAGGTTCTTTTATGGACTAAAACCTGGTTTAAAAAGTAGAAAGCAGATGCTCAGGCTTAATGGTTTATTTTCACATGGAAGTGACTGAGAAATACCTGTCAGTGTCAGAAATGCCTTCTTACAAGAATTCACAATACTGATAAAAGTACAAAAGGAGTAAACTGCAGATAGCAACTACCTTTGCTACTCTGGAAGACAGAAGACTGGGTTAGATGAACCCTTGGTTAGAACCTGTAGGTATTTCTGTTGTCAGAAATCTGACTGGGTTCAGATAGGATAATTGTTTGTTCATACTTAAGTCTTCCACTTTCAGAACCAAAAAATGGAATGCAATTATCTTATAATTTCACTCAGTAATATATACACTTTTAAATCTACCTAATACGTCATACAGTAAATAGGTAAATGAAAAAAAAAAGTGTTATTTTTAAACACTAAATATAAACACACTCACCATAATATACAGAGTAGATTTTTTTTTTTTTTTTAATTGCATTTAAGGTTTTATTTTTCAGCTTTCCTACTTTAATGAACGGGATGTTACACAAATACAGTGACTCTCTTAGCTGCTCCAAAAATTCAGCTAATGCACACTGTAGGTTTTTTTTTTTTATTTTATTTGAAACTTCTTTATTTAAACATTGTTGAATTGTAAGCACATTTTTGCTATGAGCTAGAATGCAGAAAGACGTTACTGTTTTTCTTTCCAAATGAAATGACGTATCCATAGTCTATCTTGGAAATCTCTAGTGACATTCTCCATTGAACGTTTTTGGATTGTTGCCTGGAATTTTGGATACAGGACTGAAGCTATTTATACACTTTCTTTGCATTGCTAATTTATCCAGATCTTAAGTGTGGATGACTACTGAGACACTAACCAGATGCTAGATAGCAGGATACAACAGTAACACATGATGGAGAGAGCCAGGATCAAGGAGAAATGCTTGAAATGATTCTTGCATTTTTGACTACTGGTTGTAACCTAGATGAAGAGATATACTTCATGTAGTCAGATCTCTCTGACCTCAGCACATCATATCTCTCAGGGTCAATTGTCCCCTGACATTAAACT
>NW_009647469.1:2130574-2161302 GCF_000708025.1 Charadrius vociferus
GCTGAGTATCTGAAAAGTTTCTGTAATCATTTTATTAAGGTAAATTAAAGTGGTTTGGGGTTTTTTTTGTTTGGGTTTTTTTTGCTGGCATAATTACCTTAGTGTGCCATAAAATCAGTTTTGATTTTATGAAAACAATAATGATTTAAAACAGTTTTAATGGCTGGTTTGGGGTAGGATTCCATGCATGAAGATAAGTGAGATTTTGTGTTATATGTTGTGGTTTTTTTCTTAAGTGAAAGAAGCTTACAGAATGTACATCAGTATGTGGAATGACATGTTTAAAAATATAATAGCATTGAATTCCTATTAATTCCAGATGAATTTAACAATCTGGAAGATAAAACAGACTCTATGATCAGGGTATGGGTATTATGACTAGTTAGTTGTGCCAACAGACCAACAGAAGTTTATATATCAGAGATGTACAGATACCCTGTTCACCCTTCTTATTGAACTAAAGCTTTGTTCCTTCTTACTGTCCTTCCTCCCTCCTCTTGTCTCATTCAGCCAGCTGAATATGACCTGTCAGTGTGCCCAGGTAGCCAAGAAGGCCAACAGCATCCTGGCTTGTATCAGAAATAGTGTGGCCAGCAGGATCAGGGAGGTGATTGTTCCCTGTACTTGGCACTGGTGACACCCCACCTCAGTTTTGGGCCCCTCACTACAAGAAAAACATTGAGGTGCTGGAGTGTGTCCAGAGAAGGGCAACAAAGCTGGTGAGGTGGCTAGAGAACAAGTCTTAAAGGGAACAGCTGAGGGAACTGTGGTTGTTTAGCCTGGAGAAAAGGAGGCTGAGGGGAGACCTTATCACTCTCCATAATTACCTGAAAGGAGGTTGTAGGGAGGTGGAGGTCTGTCTCTTCTCCCAAGTAACAAGCAATAGGACAAGAAGAAAAGTCCTCAAGTTACACCAGGGGAGGTTTAGATTGTATATTAGAAAAAAATTCTTCACCAAAAGGGTTACCAAGCTTTGGAATGGGCTGCCCAGGGAAGTGGTGGAATCACCATCCCTGGAGGTATTTAAAAGACAGGTAGACATGGTGCTTAGGGACATGGTTTAGTGGTGCTTTTTGGCACTTTTTTAAGGACAGTGGTTTCCCTTACGTCTATCCAATTGGCAGTGGTGAGGTTGTTAGCTGTGATTTTGAAGCACTCAGGTTTTGAGGCACCTGGAGCCCACATCCTCAGTAGATGTCTTGTAAAACACAGGGACAGTGAACCCTTGGTGTTTCTCACATACATTATTTTCAAGTGGCAGTGACTGCTGTGTTTCGGGATGAGCTCAACAGTTGGTGTTTGCTAGGCATGCTTTATATACACTAGTGACAGGCATTTTTGGAAACTAGAAGAAATGGGTACCTGGTTTGTGAATCCCAAATGATTTCTGTTTGAGATAAATGCTGAAGCTACCTAGTAAAATTTCTGGGAATTAATAGTTGTAGGATCTGATGTCCAGGATTAAGTCAATATGGAGTCAAATGGCAAGCTTGAAAGTGTTGGCCAAACCATGACAGCATGGAAGTTTGATGTGTTCATAATTGCCATGATAATTCTTGAACAGGCCACATCTCATGGCACCTGAAGTGTTCAGATGACATATAAAAAATTTATAATACTTGTGTCATATAATGAAAGCTTAGTGAGTCAACTTTTAAAAACACATGCACTTTCTCCCAGAGGGAGATGTGGTTTCATCACATCTCTTGATTTCTAAAATGAGCTAATGAAAATGAACAGCAAATTGAAGTGAAACTCCGATTATTTGAAGACAGTGCTTTTACCTAATCATTCTTAGATGATGTTAAGGCTAATCATGCTTTCGGCAAGCTGCATATATTCTGGTATAGTGATTTTTAATTTGCGCATTATTTTTTATAATTAATAGTTTTATATCAACATGCTTCCATTTCATTTAAATATCTGATCTTGCTTTCCCTTGCCTTCATTTTAATGCTTTTGATTGCAGGAGAATTATGATTTTTTTTTAAATTCAATGAATCCAGATAATTTTCCTTCAGTCTGTTTTTACAGTCATACTTTACATATTAAAAAGCCTGTGTTTATTTCATAGACTGCCATATAAATATAAAAAAAAACAACAAAAAAACAAACAAAAGAAAGTTGTGGTTTAATTCTCTTTTCTTCTTTGCTTTAGTTTATAACATATCAGTGTTTATAAAATATATCCATCTCAAATACCCTCATTGTATGAAATGCTTAAGGTGCTCTCCAGGAGTTTGAAATATGTTTTTCAACCATTGCAGGAACATTTGGAATGCTGCTTTACCTTTAACTTTATTATTTTACCTTAAACTCTAAGACACCCTGCTAAAGCTCTTTCTAAACCTGGGAGAACAAGAAAGAAAATAATTTTTCTGCTGTCATTGAAAATTCAGGTCAAAGCTTCCTGACACATAGATTTTCTTGAAGGATATACAGTTAAGATCAATATAGTGCCATTAAAAAATGCATTTCTGCTGAGTCATCTGAAAACAGCTCAGAGTCTTTGTTTTTAGCAAACACACTTAATTATAGAATCTAGATATACTCAGTGATCTGTGAAGGTTAACATCTGTCCATAAAAGTGATGTGCTGAGTTTAATTTGTCTAGTCACCTAAATGTTAACAGGAATTTTCAAATAGAACTGAATTGTTCATCTTATTACAAAAGTAATACTCACTATAAACTATTACCTGTGGGTCAATGATTGGGTACTTACTGATTTTTAGAAGCTACTTCAGATTTCTTTTGATGTCCTTATGACACAAATCTTCACACTTGAAATCTTTTAGGGCCATGTTTTCGGAAGTTTTTTTTTTTTTAGCAGCTATGGCAGCATTTTTGCAAATGGTTACCTACTAGCTGCCTGTCTGGATGTTCAGGTAGTAACCAGCTTTTAAATCATAACAAATAAGTTTCATACATATACACATATGTATATATAATGTATATTGAATAAAATACATATTTTATATAAATATTAAAAATATTTGAGCAATAACATGTCTGTGTGTATTAATTTTTCTATGACTGGTTCCTCTCCTGATTTGTCCCTGACTTCCATATATGGAACCCAGAAATAAGAGCCAGGAAAAAAACAGATAAACCAACACTACCTGTCCCTCCCTCCCCTCCCCTCCCCAAAAAACAAAACCAAAACCAAACAAAAACAAAAAAAACCCAACAACTTCTCCTCAAAAGTAATATATACTGCAGCAACAAATCATCATGATTTTAGCTATATAAAGAAACATGCAACAAGAAAACCTCTTAGGGTCAACTGATGCTTTTTTCGCCCTCCCTAAAGAGTGCATTATGTAAAAACATGTTTTTAATAATCTGAAACTGTTCTTGTTCACAGAATTTAGTTGATGTAAAAAAATGCAAACATTTACAGACTTCTTGGAGGAACACTGCCCTTACTATTGAAAAATACGTGGTTTAGAACATGGACTGTAGGAAACAGAGCATTTTCTCTTGGGAATGTATGCCACTATCCATCAGTTCGTTTAGAAGATTGCTAACTATCAAGTGATTTAAATGAAGAATTTATATCTCTGCTGTAGACTATATAATAATTACTGATTAATGGTTACAAGATATAGATTTAAGATGCCCTACTTCTATGAAAAATGATGTAGTCTTTCTTGTTCTCTAAATGAATGACATTGTAATTTATACAAATATGAAAAAGAATGCTAAGAAAGGTCTATTCAAAATACCAGTAACTTAATTCTTAGGACAATTAAGCGCAAATGAGAGAAGCATCAAAACACTGAGACAATGTTTAGATTGCATTAGAAAAATTCTTCATGAGACAATCCCCTTTTTCTAATAATAAGAATAATAAATAAATATTTCAAATTTCATTTGATCCAGTTTAAAAAGTAAATAATCAATAATTAACAGTTAACTCACATATCTGATACATTGGCAATGTAATCTCATTCTTATGCTATGCATTGATGAGGAAAACATGGAGGTTCAGCTGTGTAACTATTAAGTCAACTTAGCACTTGGCATTGGACGGCTATGCATACATACAGGTGGAGCATCGATTACTAAGCCATAATTAACAGATATACCAGGTCATAAAAAAATGCTTGTGTTCAATCATCTGTTTTCTGCAAGGAGAAATTTTAGATGAGAGAAGCATTGACAGAAATGCCTGTTCTCTATTTTATTTCCTATGGCTATTTCTCATATAACCAAGTTCAGAAAGAAGATACCTAGTTTCAAGAGAAACAATAAACACATTGAGAAAGAATGAAAGAAACTTGGTTTCATGAAGAAAGAGACATTTCATAGAGCTAGTATAGGAGAAAAGACCTTCATGTTGCTGAATGTTCACACTAGAGAGGAAAAGGGTCAAGGCGGGGGATCTAAGAGCAGCCTGCTAAGGTTTTCATTAAGAAGACAGAGCCAGACTCTTCATACCTGTGCATGTCAGAAGAACAAAACCCAGAAGACTAAATATCAAAACAGGAGAGGTTTAGACCTCTGGTAAGGAAACCAGTCTTCTTCCCATCAGTGGAAGAAGAGTCAAGAAGTGGAACAGACTGCCCAGAGAAGCTGTAGAGCTTCCATCTTTGGAGGTTTTCAAGACCAAACTGGATCAAGCCCCTTGAGGAGACTTATCTGACCTCATAGTTAATCCTGTTTTGAGCAGGAATTTGGACTAGAGGTCTTCTGCGTGTCTCTCCCAAACTGGATTATTCTATGATTTCATTAACACTTGTATAATGGAGTAACACTTTTGGAGGTGCTACAGTTACTTTAGTTTAGAGGCTCATTCACTACTTCTTTTCCTCCTCCTCTCTTCATAAACCTCTGGAAGAAGAGAAGACTTAAGGAATTCCCAAAAAAACCCAGTTGATTTAAAAATGTCCTTTCATCAAATCAAAACTTTTATTGAAAAATATATATGGGACAGATCTGTTAATTTTCTAGAAGACTCTCTTCAAGTCTCAGGAACTTCAAAGCTCATTTCAATGTTCAGAATGTTAAGTAGATTACCTACTAATCTACCCAGGAACCTGGAAATGGAATTAGGAAAGTCACAACTCAGCTGGTGTTGAAATAGGGAGGAACACGAAAGGCTTTTATAAGTACTTAGGCAGCAAAATGAAAATTAAGGAAAACTAAGGAAAATATTAACCTATTGCTCTGCAGGGTGGGAAAATCTAGTCTGAGGTATTCAATGTTTTCTCACCTTCTGTATTTCTTAGTAAAGCCTGTTCTTGAGCTTCCCAGTTTCTTGAGGGATGTTGCAGAGTCTAGGGGACTGAGGTATGACTCACAGTAAAGGAACAAAGAATTACGGAATGCTTAGGCCAATTTGACATACAAAAGTCCACGGATCAATAGGATGCATGCAAGAGTTTGGAGAGAGTTGGCTGATGTCAGTGAAAAGCTGCTCTCTCATTATGTTCCCACAGTGATTAGGGGACATTCATTCAAAAATGCAAACATCATGTCCATTCTTAACAAGAAAAGAGAGGAGGATCTTGAGAACTCTACACTGGTCATCCTCACCTCAGTCCTTATGGAAGTCCTATATAGGCATATGCAGAAAAGAAGGTTAACGCAAACAATCACCACAGATTTATCAAGGTAAAATTGCATCTAACTAACACTCATGACAAAATGACTGTCTTAGTGGAGGAGGAGACAGCAGTGGATGTTGTTTACCTTCATTTTGAGAAGGCTTTCACCACGGTCTTCTATAATATCATTATAGCCAAACTGGACAAGGTAAGGATTGACTGGGTGGAATACAAGACAGGTGAAAAATTGGTTAGACTTCTACGTGGAAATGGTTGTGATCAGTTCCACAAATTCCAGCTAGCAGCTGAGTGCTAATCATATTCTTCTGAGATTGATACTGTGAAAAATACTCTTCAACATCTTTATTAGTGATCTGGACACTGGGATGGAGAGCATCCTTATGAAATTCAAGGCATGTTGCCAGTGTGGGGGAAGTGGTCAATACCCTTGGGCTACATTTCTGACTATTTTTTTGACATAGCTGCACTTTATAAAACAGACCTCCGCTTGCAAGCTGAAAGCAGGATGGCTGAGTTTGGCCTGTCTGGTATTTTTTCAAAGAAATAGCATGCTAATTGACTTAGTAAGCAATGCATTGGCTGACTGAATCTTTTACAACGATCCCTCCAGAGCTGCCTGCAAATCAGTGGTCTTTCCTAGCCAAACAAATGGGTTCTAAGTCATAAGTCTCTTAAAAGTGGCCTCCCGAATGGCATAAATATGTCATTTTTTTTCATTTTTCTTTTTAAAAACACTTTTAAATGGTCATGAAGTGAAATTGATTTAAAAAATCCCTAAAATAGTGAATTAGTTTTCAAGAAGCAATTCTTACTTTTGGCAGCAATTGTATTTGACTTTACAAACAGCTGAAACCACTGAGTGAATTGGTAGTGAATAAATATTTACTTATTCCAAACATGAGATAAAGATTCAGTCTATGTTTTTGTTTGCAGAATACAACCCATCCTTCCTCTATTAACTTCTCAGATCTGGAGCTCAGAAAATGGATCAAGAGAGAATTATGCTAGCAAGAAAAATGAAAATCCTGGTGCTGCTTTTTGATTACCCTTCCTTATACAAATCTGGAGAAAAAGAACATAAAAGACACCTTCCTTGGAACTATAGAAGTGAGGAAAAGGGAAAAAATAAAATAAAACAAACCCCACAAAAATACAGAGTGAGTTTATATACCGTAGACCACAACTTTTTATGTACCTCTTCAGAGGACTTGAAAAGATCCCCGTCTTTTCCCTGACACTGCGAGAAGTAATTTCAAAAAGAGCTGTGGAAAATATGATAACAAAGATGATCAGGTATAAAATAGTGTCTAATATACAGATATAAGCATATTACAGACATACATTTAGTACAGAAGTGCTGGTGATTTTTATCTCCTACTGATTTCAGTCAATTTGTGCTCACATTTGAGCCCAGAGTTTTGTCTTCCCATTTCTATAGTAATTTCAGAACATTCGATAAACAATGGAAATAAATAAATTCCTTCGAAAATGTGATCCTTAAGCAAACATTGTCTTTTCAAATTTTTGTTATTTAAATCTGTTGAAGACAGCTCATGTTGCAGGGACTGATAACTTTGCCTGATAGCCAAACATGTTAACACTGCATTCAATTCATATATTTAATCCACATTATAGAATCAGTAAAAAGAAATTTGTCATGCCAATTCTTACCCCTAATATTGTGGAGTAACAAGTCTTTAATGTTATAAAGATCTCATCATCTGATGCCCTGAGAAGCAGAGAGAAGCCATGATTAACTCCCAAAACTTTCAAGGGTGCCAAGAAACTGTGCATCACATTAGCCATGGAATCTCTTTTGTAAATCACAGCAGGTTTTTAGGTTATTCCCACATTCCCCCTCCCCACTCCTGCCTTTTCCAAAGATCTGAGTTTGAATGTAACCATGTAACAAATTAGTTTGGAACAGACATTTTCAAAAGTTTGGTCAATTAATTCAAATCTATTTAGTAAAATCCTCATCTAAATTCACATTTGAAAATTTACATTGAACATTTTGATACTAACAACTCAGAATGCTAGGCTGAAAAGGTCACAGTATTTGGAAAAAAAAACCAAAAAAGCATCTTAAATCCAAATACTCAAACAGAACACATTTTTACCAAATGTACCATAGGTTTTGGGGAATTTTAGAGAAAAACACCAGAAGAACTATTCTACGTGGCCTGTATCAAGGAGGAAATAGTAAAATGAAATAAAAGAAATAAAATTTGTGTTACAAATAATTTATTAATGAATTTAGCTGCCTGTTTAGGGATATTGAAGCTAACAAACACTAGTATCATAGAGATAAAAAAGGTCTTCCCTGGACAAAATTGAAAAGTGCTATTAGAAAAATGCTTCTTTAGGCTACATGAAGGAATAGTGGCTTTGCTACTTTGAAAGAAAGGGAATGAAAAAAGAAACAAACGAAACAAATTTGATGAACTTTGGGGAAAGAAAAAAGATTCAAAGATCCTTGCTACATGAGACAAGCTTGTAAAAAACAACAACAAAAATCAGTGTGAAAAGAAGGTATAGTACTGTGTAAAATTGTGTAATATTTTAGATATGCTTCTCAAATTAAAGTATTTTGCAAAGTTTGAGTACAGTTTAACAGGATTAGCCTTGTTCCTCTACCACCTGTAGGGCTATCACCATTGACTGAAAGAAAAATAAATTTATTCCCGTAATGTAAATAAGAAATCTTAGAAGTCATCATCTTATTTGAGTATTGCCTCTTTAGTTAGGCTGTCATGTTCCAAATGATATTTTTTTAATGTTCATTCCCTTACACTTATCTACTGTGTAGAAACAACCCTCGGTCATGGGTCAATTTGGGATACTCAGGCAAGAACATGTTAGATAGGACAACAAAGACCTATCCCCAATACTGCAACTTTTTTTTTTTTTTTGACAGGAGGACCTATCTACTATTCCAGCAATCAGGAAAGCTGATTTCTCTGGATGCGTGATTTGATACAGTCAGAGGAAGCAGTCACTTAGCAGACTAAATTGAAGGTCAAGTCTTGATCATTTTTAAATCAAGGAGACCACCACTTAGTTTAGAAGTGCAATCATTTTCAAATCTGGAAACTCACATTGGCAAGGAGAGGGGTAGGTGATTTAAACAGATCCTTTTCAGCTCTAATATCTATTAGGGTATGGATATGTTCCAGAAGTGAGCTAACTGGGTTCAAGGAAGTTCAATAACTCCCAACATGGAAGCACCTGCCTGCCTTGCTACCTCAGGGACATGCCGTTCAAACTAATTTGCAAATCTTTTCTTCACAAAGCTACTGATTAAATGAGCTAAGTCATTCATATCAATGCTTTTTTTTTTTTCTTTTTTCTGAAAGAGGAAGTCTGACAAAAGCAATGTAAAAAAAAAAATAGATGCAGATGCACATAATGAATTTAAAGTATTAGTGTACTGCAGTGCTATCATGTTTTCCACCTGCTCCTCTTGTACATGTACAGCTTGCTGCCAATACACTCAACAAAAAAAAAGAGGGAGACTGTATTTTAAAATAGGACCTTCTTTTGTTGAACTAATTGTTACTGAGATTTTCATCCAGGTTTTTCTAAGGCTTGTACGTTTTCATGATTTGTTAAAAGCAGTTTTAAAACAGGTATGCTTGTGTTGGCAGATATTCCTCTGCATTATTTACTATAACGGGGCCAGGTAAAATGAATGAACAAGGCTCAGTGACTGTCCCAGAGAGCTTTTACTTTTAAAAGGCTAAATAAGCAGGCAGATCAGACAATGAGGAAATGCTAGATATGTAAAATCAAACTGAGGTTACCTTGTGTCATCTGACACGCAGTGTTTTATTTTTTGTTATAGAATTGTGTTAGATAGCAGAAAAAGGGCTTCAGGAAGGGTGTAAATGAAAAGAGTGTGAGCTATTTGGACAAACTCTCAAACTGTTTTCCTTCCATAAAAAATTAAATAGGAGACAATTACTGTGTGATGTTATAAGTAAGTGTATTGGAAAAAAGTCCTTGTACAACATACTAAAATTTCAACTTATATTTTTTGTAAAGACCTGCCTTTCTACTAACATTTTAATATTGACAGCTTCTGCAAAGAGAATGATACATATATTTAAAAATAAAATTAATTTCTTGAACAAGAAAACCAAGATGTTCTTTGGTCCAAAAGAAGAACCAAAATATTTCTTTGGTCTTGTTCGGTGGTTGAAACTCAAAACCCTGATGTTCCATTTCATGAATACTTTTCCCTCTTTAACTTAAGTGTTCTTTATTAATAAAGACCGAAATTTGCTAATGATATGAACTGCTGAAAATAGTAGGATAATACTACAATGAAAACCACAGTGACTGTCAGATTTTAAATGGTGATCACCTGCATGCATAGCTGAATCACAGACTGTAAAGAGGAAAGGTCACATCAGTTGATAAGGCAGTGTGGAATAACACAGAACATGGAAAATACCAGTGTTATATATCATAAATACAAGTGATTGTCAGATTTTCAGGTTATAAACACTTGCATACATAATTAAATCAAACACTGTTAAGTGAAAATGTCAAACCATCTGAAAATTACTGTCCAGAGCACTCCTTATAAATGAGAACAGAATTTTAGAGATCTGAAACTCTCAGCAACTATTCTACGATAACAGTATAAAATCTACAGTGTACACCTTCATCTTTCAATAATATTCCTTTTGGTTAATTGGTGTGGGTTCACAGAATCATAGAATTGTCTAGGTTGGAACCTAAGATCATTGAGTCCAACCATCAACCTAACACTGCTAAAAACCACCACTAAGCCCTGTCTCTAAGTATCACGTCTACCTGTCTTTTAAATACCCACAAGGATAGTGATTCTACCACTTCCCTGAGCAGCCTGTTCCAATTCTTGATAACCTTTTAACTGAAGAAATTTTTCCTAATATCCAATCTAAAAGTCCCCTTGCGCACCTTGAGGCCATTTCCTCTTGTCCTGTTGCTTGTTATTTGGGAGAAGAGATCAACTCCACCTCGCTACAACCTCCTTTCAGGTAGTTGTAGAGAGCAATAAGGTCTCCCCTCAGCCTTCTTTTTACCAGACTAAACAAACAGTTTCTTCAGCTGCTCCTCATAAGACTCATTCTCTAGATCCCTTCACCAGCTTCTTTGCCCTTCTCTGGTCACACTCCAGAATCTTAATGTCTTCCATTGTGTGTATTGTTCCAGAACTTCCACACAACGACACCATCCATTTTTGAGCAATTAGAGTACCTAATAATCCTTGTATATTAAATACATACATATATATATATAAACACAGTTGCACAATGACGATTAACTGTTGTCCCTATTGACATCATCTTTATTCTGGTTCAGCAAATGGCAGTTTCACTGCTGACTTAAGCAAGGCCAAAATATTTAATGATATAGCCAAAAATATTCTGCTTTTAATGATCTGCCAGACCAGAAAAATGTTAACTGATTACATTTGTGCTGTCTGCTCCATTTTACTTTACAACAGGTGTGCTTAATGACTTTCACATACAGCTAAGAAAGATAACTTCCTACCTTTCAGCAAAAGATGTTCTTGACAGTCTTTTGATCATACTGCAGGTGATATGGAAAAGAATAGACAACCTGTTCTAGGATGACCACAGAGTAGAAAAAGTCTTATTTCTAACACAACATAATTTTACAGTGACAGTCAAGTATTGGCCTAACAGTCAAATAAAAATGAAATATTATTTTAGACCTTTGTGATTAGAGCACTACCAAAAGTGGGAAATCTGTGTCTTTTAAATCTGCTAACAGGTTTATACTTGTTGCATGTTATCAGCACAGCATTGAGATAATGCTCCTTGAAGAGCTTGGAGAAAGGATAGTTTTGACCCCTTCCAGTCCTGAAAAATTCAGCACTGAGGATTATCACATCAGAGGGTCAACCAAGAAGCCTGGTCTGGAACAACAAGAAAGCAGGGATCAGAGGGTAAGTCAGATATTGCTTCATGATTATTTTTTTTTTTCTCTTATTTTTCCTATAATGGATATAAGCTTTTGGTGTTAGCACCTGCTGTGAGCTACTTTGCTGACTGATGTAGGACAGGGAAGTGGTTTTGAGAAAATAATAATTTTTTTTTTTTTTTTTTTAATAGGATGAAATGAAAAAGAGTTAGCTCTGACCTCCTCTTAGGGAAATGTGTGCCCAAAAGTTAGAATAGAAGTCAGTAACTTCTGGCAGCGGGAACAGGGAACAACATAACAAGTAATAATTTGAGACTCTGGACAGTGAAATATCAAGATATTTCATGAGTCTTTATGAAAGAAAGATGACAGATTTTGGAATCTCAATCTGGGTTTTTCTGTTGATGGAAATATTAGTAAAATTAACAGCAGATTTTGTGAAAGAGATGTTTAAGGACATGAGGTAAACACAACCAAAAGTGGGCAGAAACAAATTTCAGGCATTCTTAAATCAGTAGTGCCTCCATTGTGACCAGTTCCAAATGTGAAAATTGAGATATAAAAGAAAATATGACTTAAGTCTTTACACAAATATAAACCTATACTTTAAAGTTAAAGTTGCAGACCACAATAAATATCGATAACATAATTGCTAGCATTAAAAAATAAAAAAAAAATATCAGGAACACGGCAGAAATAATTACAAATACTTTACACAACGATTATGAGGCACAGCCCTAGTGTACTTCTAGATACTGGAGCTTAGTTCCTCATATAGCTTTTTTGGTCATATTACAAAAGTTCTGCTCAGAACATACTTTCTTGGCTGCACTTTTCACCTCTAGATAACTTCCCCAGCCCCCTGCTTTAACAGTGTCTTTCTTCAAACACTCTGCACACTGCTTATGCCACTCTCAGAATTTTAATGTGAATTTCTCAGAATATGGAGTGTTATGAAGCATTAACACTTAAACCCACTGCTAATCCCCACATGGCTTGCTTTATTCTTTTATATCTGTATATTGTATGAGCTACAGAGAACAATAAAACTGAACAAGTACCTTGGAGAAAGCACGAGAGCCTGTGTGTGAAATATGCTAGGTAATTATAGCGGTGCTATTTGAAGAACTATAACCAAGGCTATTTTAACTATAGAACATTTTCAGTCAGATGATTAGCAGTACTTAAAATGCAGTTTCCTGTCAAAGTTTGCCTTGAGGCCTTCTGTTACCCAGGGGTTAATTCTGATACAAAGTGAATACCAAGTCTGCTTCAAGAAGCAAAAACATGTAGGTTTTCAACACATTCACATGCCATTTTGAATTAATAACACAGGAAGAAGAGATTTATAACAAGTCCTGTTTTCCCAATCCTGTAACTCCAAACTAGCCTCATGTTTACTGCATGCAGTAGAAAAACAAATTTGAAAGCTTTTCATTCATAATACATACTGGAACTTAATATTGCTTTTTTTTTTTTTAAATGAAAAAATAAGTATTTTAACAACTCAAGACTAAAATGGGAAATCAAAATACAGCCTATTGAGGATATGTACACATAAATTGCATACTTCTCTTATCTTCTTCCTTTTATTTTTCTGTTCTGACATGCATATCTTCAGAATTTGTGAAAAAAAAAAACCCAGAAAACAGCATAGCAGATTTTTCATATTCCATTTTTCTTAGAGTCGCCATTCTTTTAAGTTCCTGACTAGAGATCACATCACTAAGCAGAAATAAATAGCTACATGTAATAAAAATACATCAGGAACAAAACAACACACAGTTGTTCTCCCATTATTGCCCCATTCAGAATTTACTTTATAATTCAGATATATTCAAATCCAGTGCTACAAGCATAGCTGAAATGCTTTAGAAGAAATTGGGAAACGTTGATTTATCTAACTTCTGGTACCAACGTGCAAATTAACATGTGTTGTGCATACAAATCTACACTCCTGACGTATTTCATGACGCACTATGAAGATTTTCAACTCTGTTGAATGCTGTGGGTTTTTAGCTTGCTTAAATGAAAAAGCAAAATTGATTTGGCTTTTTGTAAGACAAACACGTGCCTAATTAAAAAAAAAATCTGTACAAACAAATAGGCACTACCTCCAATAAAAAAAATGTACATTGTCATGGACATCTGTCTTATGTTCTTAGTTTTACCTTCACAAAGAAGGAAATAACGTACAGAGGTCTTTAGATTCCTGGAGGAAGTAGCTCCCCAGTTCAATGTCGGTAGGCAGAGTTAAAAAAAAAAAAAAAACACAAAAAAAACCCCAACCCAAAAGACAACCACAAACAAAAAAATTAAAGTCAGCAAAGTGAAAGGAAAAAAAAATGGAGAATTATAAAAAAGAAGCACTTTAAAATGGATGATAAAATGAAATTATTCTGCAGAGAAACTACATAACCCAGAAAAGCTGACTTTATTGCAGCCTATTAGCTTTTTTCCTTCTATGTTTTCTAGTGCTTGAGAAGTACCAACCAAATCAAACTAGTTTTAGTTCAAACAGTTTTGTTATAATGAAAAGCAAATAGATTTAAATCTGTACATGTACACTTCAGAGAAGACATATAAGGACGAACTTAAACTGAAAAAAGCCTCCTAACAATACAGATCTCAAAAAATAATGCATAGAATAGTAGAGGTTGAGAAAAACAAATTAATGTCACTAAAAGTTCTTTATAGATCAATACCCAGTACACAAGCTCACAGTAAGGTCTCTCCTTTGAGTAAAAAATTTTACAGATAAATGAAGAAAACAGCTCTAAGCAAATTATATGTGAATAATTTACATGAGCTGTTTAACTAAGCTTTTAATAAGCAATAAAAACAAAAGAGGATAAAATAAAGTTAACTTACAGTAAGGTCATTGAGCAGAAGTTAGATAACATGAGATATTCCTCTGACAACAATCAGAGAGATAACTTGCTACCAGTATTTTTAAAGGACATCAAGGTAAATGCAGAGAAGGTTAGATAAGTTAATGTTAAGGCCAGAATTTAGCAAGAAGAAATCATTTTTGGAAAGGATAAAAAGTATGCATATATTTACCTCTTACAGTTGAGGCTTTTGTCTACTACCTTTGTTGCACATGGAATAGCACAGAATCTTTTTTAGCTAATATTTTTAGGCATAAAGTCCTCTTGCAGGCTATAGGAAAAGAAATAAAAACATCCAACCTGGAAAAGAGGCTGTTTAAAAAAATGAAATGCTGAAGTAAATCTGTGAAGATATCCAGACCACGTATGACTTAAAAACACAAGTACAATGCTATGATTGTTGTGTTTAAGCTAGTTTATTTTATACTATGTTATTTAAAAATCTATTTTAGACTCGATTTCATAAACTTCTACAGAGACTGCGGAAGTCTTTCAGAGGTCTAGATACTTTAGCTTTTTCCACAGATACCTTATTTGGGCTTTAAATAACAAGTCACAGTTTTGTTACAGTTCCTTTATCTTTATAAGTCCCTACAAGCATGGTTTCCAAGGAAAAATAAATACAGCTCCTACCTACCTATAACATCTCTTATCTATCAGGCAGGTATTTTCTATGGGTCAGACATCTGCAGTTCACATCCATGTTTTTCAACGTTGAATAACAGGTCTCTTCTGTTCTACAGGCCTAGATCCTGCATATCTATAAAATGACAAAAAATATATATGCCAACTTTCATAGAATTACTAATGCAACAGCTCACACTAGAGAAATACATAAACAAGTGGTTAATATTTTTCCTATACAGAATTTCCTTCTTTGTCATTGCAGGTACTTACAGCCATTCAATCATCATAAGACCAGCTTCCCTTTTCTAACTAGACTTCCTTATGCACAACTGAATATCTAGAACCACAATAGCCAAAGAATTACACAGTTGCTGTTTCCAACCTCGTATACCTTTCTGGTCTTCCTCCTCCTAATGCTCAGGTGGTGTCTTTCAAGACACAACCTCTAATGTTACCAGGTGCATCTCCCAACGTACTTAGCCCCTGGTTTAGATACAGGGATTGTGAGGGCTGACCCTAAGTGCTCACTTGGCTATCATTCTCCAGCAGATAAAGCCAGCACTAGAGTTGTCCTGGCTGGTATCTGGGTTTCTCCAGTTAAAGCTGTTAATCTTTGTGTGTAATACAGTACTGCTGATTGCAGTGTAGTCTAAGTGGTTCAGTGTAGAGTTACAAAAGGCTCAGCTTCAAGCTTCTCTGCTGCTCTGATACGCTATCCTCTTTCTACAGGATGGCATTTCCTACCAATTTACAGTCACGTGCAATCATTAACACCCCTGATTTAAATCTTTAATTGGACTGTGGAAGTGCAGGCAGCTCAAGCCTCAAGTGACTATTTCTTTTATAATTTTGGCATCTGTTGTAGAGATATCTGGCTGCATAGAATAGGAATGTTAAAGGACATCCTGACAGGATCTATGTATAGTTCATCCACTCAATCACAGTTATCTGATCTTTTATAAATTTAATTACTTTTGATCATTAAATAATTGTACAAAATTAGCTGAAAAATTGTGAGCTTGAAATGCGATTCAACTTGTGAAATGGAATTTGAGTCCATAGTCTCGTTTTAGAAGTCATTAGGTACACAACAGAAAGTAATGCAATATGCAAAAAAAAATAAAAATCTGGAGCCTTTTTCTGCTTGTTCCTACTTTCCAGAAAGATGGAGACGTTAAATAGCTACTTGAGAAGGGATACTTCCTTGATATTTCTGATATTTAATTACTCTTGCTTTCTAGCTGACTATAACTTTCCAAGTAGCGAATTTGTACAGAATGGATAATTAATGAATTAAGGACACAGTTTCTGAAGTTATTAAATGCTTTGCTGGATTGGGATCTGATTTTTTTTCCTGCCTGAAGCATGCTTATTTTAACTGATTTTAGTGTATGTCTTAAAACTTGGAACTCATATTTTACTGTCATGTTATGGGTCCAGAGGTATCAGCAAAAATTACAATGGTAGAAAGAAGAAACATTTGCAGATCAGTCTACATTTCCATTAATTTATAGGTGTTTACTGGAAAGTCTTTGTGAAAGTATGTGCTAAAAATCACGCTGAATCAGTCAAGAAAATTCCTTCTTATTCTTAAATCTGTTCCAAAGATGAGGTGAAGCACTGGTTATTGCCCGAAATATGTGAAATAAGAAAGTTAGGGTTTTTTTTCAGTGAGTGATGGTCTTTCTAAAATAACAAGTGATTACATTTCGTTTTTTTCCCTGGTAGGGAAATCTGATGAGCTTAGAATGACTTTAGATGCGCCCCTCTTAAATTACTATTTACAAGAGTCCTCCTGAGCATCTACCACATCCTGAATATCTCATGCTTAGTTCATTGACCTGAAAGCTCTCAGTACCCCAGCACTTTCCAGGTTGGTCTTGCTTAACCTAAGCAACAAGATGACTAGCTCCCAAATTCCGTAGGTGTTCAAAAGAAAGGGTGAGTCATGAACAAATGAAGTTACAGCTGTGGAAGGTAATAACATCACTGACATTTTAAACAGAAAAGGAAAAAAAAAAGTAATCCAATTACAGACAGTAGAAAGTCTTAGTCTCTTGTCTCTAATTACACTTAACAATGCACACATATATAGTTTGAGGAATAAATATTTCATTCTCAATGCATATGTTAGTTATTATGTTCCAGTTTCATATACTTCCTGTCTGGATTTCCAACAAAATGGACAAAAGCTCTCTTTCAACTCTTGTGAAAACATTGAAAGAGTCTTCACCATAAATAGCTTGTAGCTCGGTGTTCAGGAAATGTTCATGAAAGGTGAGAGTATGATTATTATTTTTTTTTTTTTATAAATTAAATATTGTTTCTCTTTTGCAAGTGTGAGTGAATGCAGCATTAACAGTAAACAGTAAGCTAACCTCAGTTAATGCTGTACTTTTCTGAGGCTGCACATGGACTTGTTTTCCTTTGACCCCAATTCCCTGTGTTGTATCTATAGCAAAACTCAGATCCACATGCTTAGTCTTTCCTGACTTGTTTTATGAAATCTTCATCTCTTTGTGTGTTTTATAGATTAGCTTTCTAAGGTGCACTGTGGTCTGCTCCTGAAATGCAGTTACCCATCTGACATTCTTGGAACTTTATTGGTGACAAGGAACTTGGGATTTAGGTAGGTGTTGCACCTACTGCATAGGTGCCTACATGTTCAGTTCGATTTGGTTTTTAATTTATTTTTTCTTTTTCAACAATTAGTTCACTTCTAATTTATAGTTCTTGTACGTAAACTTTTGCCTTTGTGGGTCCCCAAGGCAACATAGGACATAATAAAACTATTGGTTGCTATAGGCAACAGAAATGTTATTCAACACATCATCAGGCTGGTGGTATCATTTGAATTTTGATTGTTTGCTACAATACTATCTTTATGGCTGTTGTAACAGAGGCAGATAAAAATATTTTGATTGGTTGGCACATTGTAGGTGTGAGCTAGCACTATTTCCTGTACTGCTTTTTGAGATGAAAATGATAAATAATGGACTAGTCCCATCTGAGTTGATCTTCATGGAAAGATAATCCTTCAGTTTGATGAAAAATGGTCCTGGTTTGTATAATTTAATGTGAACTTTAGTTTAAAATGCCAGTATATTAGCAGTCACACTGTATTTTATAACATTAGTGCATGCAAACGCTGGCATATTTCACTGATTTAAGTACTGAGAATATAGAGTAAAAACATAAGATTGTTTTTTTGTGTTGTCATTTGTATATATGGTTATCACCAGACATATGACTCTGAGTAAAATTAAAAGCAATTTTACTGATGTGAATTTTTTTGCTCTGTTTGGACCTCAAAATTTAGTTTTCTCAAATTCCAGTATCAATGACAAGTATGATCAGTGATTAAACCTTAGTACTATCCCTTTAATGAAAATCCTTTTCACCTTGAGTAGGGTCTATATATACCAGAAGAATTGTATCTCTGTTTTCTGTTCTTCTATTGCATGTCTTCATTTTTATTTTTATTTTTTTCCCCTGAGATGTAAGTTAACGCTTATTGTGATAATTACAAGACTTTGCGTAGTATATAGCTTATATGAACTCTGTATATCTCTGAGTCAGAACGTAAAGCACAGACTGAGTTTTAGCTGGTCTTTGCCTTCGTGCTTTCCTCTTAGTTTAAAACACAAACTAAAGACTAAATGCAAAAAAGTTTTTTTTTTATTCTTTATTTTTTTCTGAACAGAAAATTATTCGGTTCTCAGGTGAGATTTTTGCACAATGAAATAACTTCCCCAAGAAATAATGAGTTTGAAAAGGAAAGGTTGTTTTGCCGGTTGTTTAAGAGGTGTGTCAAAAGTCACCCAACAGCCCAGGAAGCAGAAAGAGACACAATTGGATCTATTGGATCTATCTATGATCTATTGGATCGTTTTCACAGTTCAGAATGGAAGAAGCCAATTCAGAAGCTTGATGTCATGTATGGCTCATTTTACAACCAGTGGTTCACTGGAGACTCCCTTTTGATTTACCAGTACTGTTCTTTTCTCCTTGTGTAAAAGCAATGGCCTGTTTAGAAATTCAATGCAGAGTGTATTCCACCAAGCTTATTGTTTGCCTACTGAAGAATTAAATTAGACTGAGTCCTGAAATAGCTGTTATCCATCGTGCATGTATTTGATATTCTAGATAAGTTATTTGAATGCCTATAGACTCCAAAATTGAAGGTGATGACCTGGATTCTGTTTAGTGATCAGAAACCTGAAGCATCATATCAGTCTTATGTCAGGAATTTGATCGTCAGCTAACAGGGATTTGTTGATCAGATTTTTGTCACAGGAATTTATTAAAACCAAACCAGTTTCTACATTTTTGGTACATTATGCCAGAATGCGCAAAGAACATAGAAGATGATAAAGCTCAGTTTACTAAACACATCTATTTTAAGTATGCTGAAAATATTGGTTGATTTAACTCTTACTTTTAAAGTCTTAATTGGTAAATGTGAATGATTTGCTGGTTACGGTGAAACTGGGCCACCAAAAGCCTGAAGATATCAAAGCTTTCATTAAAAAAATAAAATAGACTAAAAAAAAGTTATAGCTCTTTTTTCCTTGCAGATATAAATAATTAAAAAAAAAAGCTCATTAAAGAAAGCTTTTTAATGATAAATAAATCAATCAACCAAAACTGAAGCAAACAAAATTTTCCTTTTGTAAATTATGCCACATTAAAATGGAGAAGGAGAGAAATTGGATGTTAGGAATTGCACAGTGGGTTGTGAAGCTTGACAGCTAGGCTGAAGAAGCAAGGTGTTTGGCAGACATTACAATGGGAGAACGGAAAGGCTAAAACAGAAGCTGCCAGTGTAGCCTCTTAAAATTCAAGATGTTAATCCAGGATCTCCAGTTGGAAAGAATAGGTTTGCAATGAGTTTTGTTAGAGATTATTGCATATATCAAACAGAACTAATCATTACATGCCACTTCTTAGGTTTGGGATGAGAAGATACCTCCTGTTTCTAAGGAAATTAGCAGAAACTGACTTTTTCCCTGAACTATCCACCCGTGCTATGTTATTTAAAAAAACTAAAGAAATTCAAAAGCAAAATGAATCAGTAACTCAAAAATTGAGACCGAATATATATATGTGCATTTTGAGAGCAAATGTTTATAGGGTTTATGTAATTGGCTAAAGAAGAGAAAGCAAACAAAAATGTGAAATCCAAAAACTTGCAATGTAACATAACAGACATCACATTAAGGGCTTATTTCCATAACAAAGAGGATTTATATCTAGGTATCTTCTCTGCTAGTTGTTTGGGACAATAACACATGCAACCCACAGGTTCAAAAAGGGATTCAGTGCTTTTATTCTTAAAAAGCCTTCATCATCATCCAAAGATCCCTAATAAAATTTTAAAAGAAATGTCAATCTTGACTAAAAAGGCATAGTGAGATTAAAATGGGTAACAGAGCTGTGAAAAATAACAATGCCAAGAATTACCAGGAAATAAAGATGGACTTTTTTAGTATTGAATTATTACTTCTACATCCATTCGCAGAGACATCAGATAGGTTTCTCAGACCTTACTTTCTCAGAGCTTTTTATTTGTCTTTGTAATTTATTCCTTATTTTATGTTTTCTTAAGTACGCCTGTGACACTAGATGTTCCTGTTACATTATTTACTATTGAACTGCAATCAAATCTGAGCAGATTAGAGTAGCAATTCCCACAAAATTTTCTAGAATAACTTTGAACTGTAAGGACTCAAAAATACCAGAGAATTATAAACCACTCTGAAAAATAAACTTTATCTCTGCATGTGACCAGCATAACAAGGTAATGGAACTATCTTTTTGTTTCATTTCTTTATATCATCTATGGAAAGACACCAAGAGCAGATAATGCTCGACTGCAAGAATAGTAATTGTGTTTGCTCACAACATAAGAGGCATAGTCTCTATGTATTCTCCTTGTGCATCTCTTCCAAAAAGGCCAGAAGCAAGTCTTTCATTAATCACTGAATGTCATGTGCAATAAATCTACCTAAACTCAGTGTGATAGAGTTTTTCTAAATTCTTTGTTCATTTGTAAATATTACGAGTATGTCAGTCCAGCTTGGGTTAGCTCTTTCCTTCATCATGTTGCTAAAGTATTTATTCAACTCTGCCAAAGTTGCCTGAACACTACCAAAGCATTGTTAGCAAGCTAATTAGTAGTGACTTTGCTATACCTACATACCAGTAAGTATTATGTAGACATATCTTATATTACATTTTGTATCTGCCATCCACAACTTGGCATCTGTAAGAAAAGAATGTCGTTTGGTTTGGGTCTTTTTCCTCTTTTTTTTTTTTTTTTTTTTGTGTGTGTGTTCTTGTGTTTTGTTTTGTTGTTTGTTTGTTTTTTACAACTCTAGTTTCTTAGAAAGAATACCATGTATTATGAGCAGAAAAACTGTGAGAAAAAAACAAAAGAATTGCCATGTATTCCAGAATGGTAAGTATAACAGATGGAGATTTGAAATGAGCAAGAAAACATAGGACTACGAGAATTGTTCTTTCCTCCCTGCTTTTCATTTTCCCTTTGCTGAACTCAGTGAATAATTAGAAAGTGCTGAACTTCATGGTACCAAACCATAACAAAAAGTAATTATTAAAGCAATCTGAGAATTGCAATACATTTTAAATGACACAACTTCAGTTACAGACTTCAAATTCTAGATATAGGACTTTCTTATCTCAGCCACAGCATAGATAGAAAATAATCTATTCAAGTTATAGGGTACCATATAGCTGCCACACAATATTCAAACACGGGAAACGTCTTTGATCAGTAAAGCTAATACCTTATTCTTCTCCCCATCTAAAGAGGAAGTGGTCTTGTACTACCAAATCCCTAAGTGCCATAAATTTAAACATGAGGTTTATCTAATCATAAACTCAAGATTCTGTAGGTATCTTCAAGGGGCATCTTTGACCCCTGGAAAATCTGCACTGTAATACAGCTGAGGGCATGAAGTTAGCCTAATTATCATAAGTGACACAATCAACTCATTTTAGAAAGTTTATGATAACACAATAAGGCGAAAATTAGTAATTCTGAATAGAATTGGTCTCTTTACAATGCAGATTTATTTTTCTGATTGAAAAAAAAAGATGATAAATGATTTTTCTGGAATTCTACTAGTTTTCTCAGACATGTATAATAATTGGAATAAACAAAGTACTGAATCCTGGCCAAAGAGAAAATAATAGAATTGTGATTGACTGTTCTTAGATTGACAGGGTTCCCTATGATTACAACCTGTGAGGTACACTGAGAAATGTTCACAGTTTCAATGATTTCTTAGTTTTTAGAAGAACAGACAATTTTAATGGTCTGGGTGGCAGGAGAATAGTTTGATAAAGACCTCTGTCCCTTCTCTTGGCAAGTCCAATGTCATTCTTTTATGAGAAAATTTGTAGGAATTTTAGTAGCTATTGCATGTTCTGTACATATTCTATTTACAGTATGAGCAGCTGCACAGAACAGAAATCTGCGGGAGAAAAAGAAAGCAAAAAAATCCTGTAAGAAAAAATTCTAGTAGTGTTTGGCAAGTATGTGTGTGGAATCAGCACACATTCATCAAAAACATATTGAATGATATCCTTTTATATCCTGATGTCTACATTGGATAAATGGGGTGTTGGCTGAAAACTTTGTGGCAATAAATCCTAATTTGTGTTAACTTCTGTGCAGGTAGAATTTCTATCAGTCTGATACAACAGTGTTTATTTTGCAGATGTCAAGTGTCTTGCAGTAATCCCTAGGAAAATTAGACTATACTTAATAACTGGTAAAGAAAATGAAAAGTGAAGATTTTCAGAACAGCTTAGGAGTTTAATTGTGTATTGAAATACTGGTGTAAATTGCTAGCTTATGTGTTTGCTTATCATTGCATACTACAAATAAGAGATACTTAAGATCTTCTGTCTATGATTTGAAACTTAAAACCATATTGTAGACTTCCTGTTACTATGAAAATGCATTGTTGAAATAGATGTTAAAAATGTATGGATTAATGAAGGAGACAAGAGAAGACTTTATAAAATTATATGGGTATTATAAAATCTTCATCTATTACAACTGTTAATAACATGATATTCCAGCATCATGTTTATATTTTATTTGGAAAAGCTGTTGGTGGTCAGGTAAATATGATGAAAAAAAATTATTTGTATTTGGTTTTGCTTTAAAATAAGTAATTCTTCCCTAATCTGAAAGATAATTTCTATAATTTTTGAACTAACAGGTTACTAGGGTAAGGTAGGGTGTTGTATGGTAAAAAATTACAGTAATGACCAAAATAAACAATTAACTTGAGTGTTTTCATGGCTTCACTTGGTGTTTCAGGTTAAAAAAAAAGTTTCCTACATATTTCACTCCTTGGCTACTCATTGGGAAAAGAAAGGAATTCTAATTTAAATAGGCATTTTCATTTTTCTGTAAGGTTTTGTGATCTCCCAAGTTGTTAGAATTCTCCTACTTGTGTAGAGCTATAGAGATTTACACTGTCCTTATTACTTTTAACTTTGATCAGTGCTAGCTGGAGTCCTAGGCAAACACAAACTATATTCTGTTCTCTGTTCAGTAAACTCTTACACAGATAGGAAACGTCTCTAATAGTAAAAGTGAGGGGTTTTTTTCTTAGTTATTCTCCAAGTCTCATATTAAACATTGTTTTTAACAAAAAATTCTGATAAAAGCTAATTACCTATATGGATTATTTTTGTTACTTTAAGTACTTAAAACTCAGCTATGGCATGTTGCATTGCAATGTAACTGTAAATAAGTCACAAACATCTTTGCTGAAAAAAATGTTTGTTGTGTTAGGAGGGTTTTGTAGAAATCTGTCTTACATTCACATCTGGAATTGTAAAGTAGCCAATCTAATGCCTGAAACCTTGGCTGCAAGTTAAATCTATTCATATATGAAAAAAAGGTTGTTGCTTTACAAAGAAAGTAAGGAGTGCATCTGCTTTCTAACCATAATAAATTACACTGGCAGAAGAAATCTTTAGAAAACTAGCAGTGTCACTGTGCGTGTTAATACCTACCACTACTGTACTTGTAATGCTCATACTGGCATTACTCTATGATTCATATTTTCTGCTAACACCACTCTGTTAATAGGGTTTCACAGACCCTAAAATAAAGCTTATAACATAAAAGCAAAGAAACAACCTACCCTCTTCCAGAAAGGCAGGTACGTGTCTTACCTGTATTTTCAATACATTGTGATCATTATTGACATTTCAGAAAAAAAATAGATTGTCCACATTTTAATATCTGTTCAACTA
The DNA here is from genome assembly GCF_000708025.1 of Charadrius vociferus. NCBI lineage: Eukaryota > Metazoa > Chordata > Aves > Charadriiformes > Charadriidae > Charadrius > Charadrius vociferus. The sequence goes on from NW_009647469.1 coordinate 2,154,904, forward strand.
TCAACTTTTTTTTTTCTGTTTTCAAATCAAATAACTAGAAGCTGAATAACTTGAGGAGTTACTTGACTTCATTATGATGTGACAAAAGAATTGCTGAAATCGTAGAATCGTAGAATCATTTAGACTGGAAAGGTCCTTTAAGATCATCAAGTCCAACCATCAACCTATCACTGCCAAGTCCACCACTATGTCCCCAAGTGCTACTTTTACATGTCTTTTAAATACCTGCAGGGATAGTGACTCCACCACTTCCCTGGGCAGCCTGTTCCAATGCTTGATAACACTTTCAGTGAAGAATTTTTTCCTAATATCCAATCTAAACCTCCCCTGGTGCAACCTGGCCATTTCCTCTTGTTCTATCACTTGTTATTTGGGAGAAGAGACTGACCCCACCTCGCTACAACCTCCTTTCAGGTAGTTTGTACAGAATGATACAGTCTCCCCTGAGGCTCCTTTGCTCCAAACTAAACAACCCCAGTTCCCTCAGCTGCTGCTTGTAAGACTTGTGCTCCCTTCGCCAGGTTCATTGCTCTTCTTTGGACACAATGATTAAAAAGTATACTCTTTTAATCAACTGGTCCAATAACACATACTATGTAACAATTTTAAGCAATTGCAACTTCTCCTGCGGTTGAATAAATCACAGGAGGCTGGAATACCAGACCTCTAGTGTATGAGTCAGGGAAGTTGAATGCTAATTACAAAATATTACTTTAAGGGCTTTTGTTTATTTGTTCTGGCAAGTCAGCAATTTAAAGATTATATTCAAGAGACACAGAGGAAAAGACAACATCAGAAGGCCACAGTTAAATTCAATTTAAATGCCAGAATGTGATATTTCTTATCACTGTCAGACTAGATTTATACACTTCAAATCTCCTCCTACTTTTCAAAAAATCCATTCCCAAATTACAAGGTGGTTTGGTTTTGGTTTTCTTTTTTTTTTTTTTCTTGAAAAAGAGTAAATTAATGAAGAAATTGAAGATTTTGCTTGTAGACTGAAATGGTATATATCTAAATTGTTCACTACTGCTGCCAGTATTGCTAGTAGGTTAGATTTCGAACAGTTGAATATAGTAATACTTGTCTGGTGATAATACGCATGGGTACAATTTTATGTCTACAGTACTCCTTAAAAAAAAAAAAAAAAACAAAAAAAAAAAAAAAGAAGTCCTTATTTTTTGAATTGTGAAAGTCCTTCAGTTTTTAATTAGGTGCACTAAATAAAAGATTATACATATCAATGTTTAAAGTAAAATGGATTCTTTCTTTTGTTTCACATTTTGAAAGTGTTTCCAACACCTCTGAGCTGCCACCAACATCTTGCAGACATTATTTTATGCCAACCTGTTGTCTTGTTTCTCAAGACAAGGGACAGTTTGAGTATAAGTGAAGGTGAATGTATTCATGGTTTGGAAACTATTCCCAGACACACAGGTTCTTGCCTTCTTGACTCAGAATCATTTCTGATGCCCACAGGTGATTCCAGGTTCTCCTGTTACAGAAAATCCTACCTGATACTCTACCTGAATTTTGCGTGTTTCTGTTACAAACTACTAAGGACAAATAAGAATTACAAGATAGATAAATAGATGTTGTCTGTGTTGAAAATTCATGATTTATTCCTTAGGGACATTTTAAAAAAACCCACCGGGAACTAAACTCAAACACTTTTCAGTCTTTTCATTCAAATTTTGGTTTTTAAACCTTGAGGTGTTTCAGTCATTAATATGTAAGGTATCTGTTGTTGATATTTTGTAACTGTAAATCGTACAACACATTTTGTACAAGGTTCATCAACATAATACTAGAGTACTACAATGTCTACAACATTCTATGCGATATGCTACTGGCTTGATTCATTGCTTGGTATAATATGAGGTAAATAGTATGAAAACATTTATGCATTAATGTGTCCCAGGATATCTGGGAGTAAATATGTCCTTATTGGTAAGAGCATGCTAATGTTTGTTATGGTACCTTATGTTTTCTTGGGATCACATTGCCACTGTTATTTAGGCCAACGCTTACAATTTGCTTTATACGGCTTGTACAAATAACCTTAATAAAATTATTTAATAAGTTTCATTTTACCAGATTCAATTACCATAAACTCACAAGAGTTTTAATATTTTTTTTTTTTTAATTAGCTCAAGGCAATTACATAGAAAGCAAAAGCTGATAAATACAACTAAGAGAATCTTCAGTTAGAATCACACAATTTTATTTTCCGTTGCTCGTTATTTCCATAATTTTTATTGCTAATTAACCTTTAAACCCTACATTAAAATAATGTCACATAACATGCAACTAATTTCTCTGTCTCTTCATTACTAAATGATCTGGGTTTTTTCTTCAACTTAAATTTTATAAATTAATCCCCCAAATCTTCAAATTTTTGCTACAGAATAAACATTAATAATAAAAAAGTATTTCCACCCTTTTACTGTATATGTTTTATACCAGCATAACTCAGATTATAGGAGTGAATTTTAGTGTAAACAAGCATGTTTGATTTAATTTTCCGTTCATTTTGATAGCATGAAAATGCAGTTACAAACTACACCTTTTAAAAGAAAAATAGACCTTAAACATTGCATCAGAAATGTATATAACAGGTGTCATCATTCAGAGTAGTAAACCTGCAGATCAAGGCATTATCCAAAAAATGCTTTTGGTCTCTCCATTTCATTTTAATTTGAACCTTATTATCTCCTGCATAATATTGGTATGTTCCTTCGGGCAATAGCCACAGGAAATACAGACTGCATTTTCAGCACACACATTCCAAAGGTATTGTGAAAAAGTTGTTTAAAATATCCACATTTGTTTTAAAACATGAAGGGTTGTCCTTAGAATCAGCCCTGTAATGTGAACTATTCCTTATTTCCATAAGAAATGGAGAAATGAAGAACCAGATCACTGAACTTATCATTAATAGCAGATGGCTTGTTTCTTCCTACCACATAAACCATAGCATATTGTAACTAACTCCATGAGAAGCAGTGCAGTTCTAACAGTACGGGTTTACCCCAGATTACTCTTAAAATTATGCATCAGTCTCATGCCTGCCTTAAAAAATATACACAATTTGGCAATATGGGTAAATACAGTTCATTCTCTACATTGTCCTTGTTTGTAGCTATTTCTAAGTTTTAGAGAACACAGAGTCCCTGCTGAAGGCTGCAGAGCCCAAGTGACCTGCTTAGAGTATATAGCAGTAACTGCTGCCCTCTCTTTAGAGCTCAGCCTCCACTCTTGGCCATGAGATGTTCAGTCAGTGTAGTTCCAGGTCCCCTTCAATTCTTTTGTGCTCTCAAATGTCAGCTATTGTATAATATGTCAGATATTGTATAAGCATATAAACATCTTTCAGAGTAATTGTGCAGAGTTCTGGAGCTTGAGTACTCAGAAAAATGAGTAAGAGATGAGCATCATGACAATTCCTAATTACTTTAACATAATTTCCTGATTGTTTCCAGATATATGGAAAATGACTGCAGATTCCCTTTTTGGTGGGGACCTTTTTATTCCTTTGAACTTTAGTTTTAATCTTGTGGTTCATATGAGAAAAATTTAATGTGACAAAACCAGGCATTGCCAAGGATTTTTTTTTCTGCTTGTATTCACATTTCTTCACATCACTGTGACTCTGCTGTGAAATGACAAGGTGCACTGCGACACTGAAAACCAGAAGAAAGATAAAACAGGACATAGAGAAGGGGCATGGTAACTAGCTGAGATAGTGCTCGCTGTTATAGCTGAACTTTACATGTGGCTCCTGTTTCCGTTGCTCTGAACTACAGCGTTCAGCTGAAAGGTTCTTCGGCACTAAGGCAGTCTTTTTTGTTCATTGTTTGTATGATGCCTAGCACAGTGGGGTGTTGGCTTGTGATACTGGCTCTTAGGCAGCCCACAACACAATAAAAATGATAAAGCTAATTTAGCATTGCTTCTAACTCAAGGTGTAGACAGAAATGGAACGTTCTTTGGGTTTAATTATGAATATTAGGAGGCAATAATCTTTGCTTCTTTAAAAAAAAATATATTGTGCTCAACATTTTCAGTATAAGATCCGGAGGAGGCACTGAAACTGTAAGGACAAACAAGAACTGTCACCTGCCCCTCCCCACCCGCTCTACGGTGGTGCAGGGCTGCCAGAGTAGAAGTATTCTCCATTTTCTTTCAAGATCTGTGGTGTTAACACAAACAGGGGAGAACAGCGAGTAGAGTTACAGCTGCCTCTGCCACTGGTCACCAGTCCAAATACCTAAGCCATCACCACTAGGAGTTTTAGGATGCTTCAACTGGGAGAAGACAGTTGATCACTCCTTCCTACATTCAAGGAAGAGCCTAGCAGAATCCTCTGTCTAGACAGACACACTGTTTTTTCTTCCTGGCAGTATAGTATTTTTTCAGTGCTCTTGTAGACAAGCCACAAATATGCAGAATTACATACTATTTCTATTAGATACTATTTCTGTATTATGCCTAATAGTACATGCCTTCGTAATAAGGCATGTACTTTGACAAGGCTGTAACTTTTGAATAGCCATGTAGGGTGGTGATGCAGACAGCAGAAGTACATCATCTAATGAGAGCTCCAGCACACAATTCTAATCATCCCTAATGCCTCAGGTCTGTTGTGGGGGTTGCACACTGTAATTAGTTGCAAAGCACTTTACTGTAGGTACATAGTGTGGGAGCCAAGGATTAACATCACTACAGAAGCATTTGGCTCCATTTTTCTATTGACTGTTTGGAAGTATTGCTTCTAGCAACTAGTTCATCAGAGGAAAAAGCTTTTCTGATTAAGCAATTGCAGCACTGGATTTAAACAGTTTTCAGAGCTAATGTATTTTCATCTCGCAGAAAGGAAAACACAAAGGGTCAAATTAATCTGCACTCTTATGCTCCCCTTCACCTCTTAAATGTGCAATGGCAGAGGTTGTAGATCAGACTTTACCCCTAACAAAGCACAAAGTGTGCCATAAGGATGAAGGTAAGTATCTCCACAAAATCATCTTTTGACCTCACTGTTGCAGGTAGTATTTATTTATATCTTCTGCTCTGCCTGTAATTTCAGTATCATAGTAGTGTCCATGGTGTTCTACAAACACTTCCTAATCTGATGAATTACTTTTAGCTTCACATTCATATTGCCTTGTCCAATCCAAATTTTTTTTCTATCACTCAGTCCTGTGACCTAGCCTAAGCTATGATATGACCTTGGCTCATTTATCTTTTCTACTCCCATTCTCAGTTCACTTTTTCCCTTTATGCTAGAGCAGCACACAATCTAAGTTCTGCAAATGATATATTAATATCATCAAAATTCTACAGTGTCTGGACTTACTAATATCTGGAAGGCTAGATACTAAGGAATACACTTTATTTAAGGGAGAATTTTGTGATACATATCCCTGCATGTGATCAGAGAGTCCTTGGGTGTGGGGTGAAGGAAGCAGAAATAAAAAGCCCCACTATTCACAGTCCCACTGCAGTAGGCTTTTGACACCTTCTTAAAGGCATAAGGTCAGAACCTAATGGTGTGGAGTGCTTCTTAAATGTTCCTCGTATAATTTAAAAGGGCATTTCAAGTCTTCAGTATCTTTCAGAAGGCAGTGCCACTTTTTAAGATTGGTTTCAATTCTGCACTTGTTTTAAACTGAAAAAGTCTATCCCCAAATTTTAGTTCTTTACATTTATTCTTCATGGTCTAATACAGCAAATCTTTACTTGTGTATGTCATGCAATTCTGAGGTGTTCCTTCAGTGTGACTGTATGTCTAAGAAAGTAGTTCCCTTGTATTTTAAGGTACTATAAAACAACACTGCAACCAATGGAAAGATCATTCCTACTCCTTCTCTGCTATTTCCCTTGTGTCTTTACAAATGTTCATTATGATGACTTGAGAAATAGCTCCAAATGAAACTACTGTAGATGAAAAAAGTTGTTTCTAATCAGTTTCCTTCTCTGATGACAAACAGAACAGGTAGGGTAGGATGGAGCAGAGGGAGCAGAGAACTGAATCTCTCAGAGGCAGGGCTGGCTTAAAGTATCTATGGAACTATGAATTCAGTTTGAAGGATCAGTTTTGTAGAGTGAGCTAGACAGAAAAGTTAGTAAAAACAATTTTACACTACCATGAACTTATGGTATGCAACAGAACTTTTTTCCCTCCTGTGTTTCTCTCTAACATCTAAGATTGTACTTTTTACTTAAAAGCATATTAGTGTATTAGTAATTTTGAAGGAGAACTGTGTGAACATTGTTTATGGCTCAGCAAATAAATAGCATTGCTTCATAGCTGCACGAATGAAACTAGGAAAGTCTCTGCAATTATGTATTTTATCTGCTGTGATTTGAATTTGGAAAAGGATCTTCAGAAAAATAAGA
>NW_009647469.1:2161343-2170099 GCF_000708025.1 Charadrius vociferus
TTGCAAATATACAGAAACAAACTCTTAGACATAGAAAGACTGTTTCAGTTTTCTGAAGGCATTTAAAAATCATACTCTCAGGAAACATATTCTAAATTCAGCCCACAGTGTTAAAAATTACATAAGGCACAGGCTTCATAGTAAAACTGGGTGAAGGAAAGAGTTTGATGAAACATCATATCATGTGCTACTGAGAAATAGAAACATACTGAGAAACAGAATTAATACTGTGGTGGAAGGAATAGTGACTTAAAGGTATGAAAGACTCCTCCCCTTATCAAACATACCTACAGCCCATGAAGGAAGAAATTCTAATGACTAACACAACTGCCACTGTTTTCCATGTATGTCATCTCTCCTCTTCATCAGCTTCTTAAGCAGAGAATACTGAGATCACACTATAACACCAGATCTTATGTCATCTTCAGTTAATCGGATAACTTTACTTCAGCGCCCTATCCTCCTCTGTTCAAAACATTATTTCTGAAATTTTGCTAACATCCATAGCTTATTAGGTTTCAATATTCCTTGGAGAAAGGTAGCATTGTTGGTTATATAAAGCATAACTGAAACTGTTCCCTGGATGAAGCCATTTACTTTGAGTACAGCTCCTATGTTGCTTATATTGAAATACATGCTTTCCGGTGTAATATGATTTAGAAAAATGTCACAACTCATCACAGCATTCTACAGCATTTGGTCTATTCTGCTGTAACTTTTAAGTATATAGGGCTAATTATTTTTCTTTGGGGTGTGGTTGCTTTACCCTGTAATGAGTTAATTACCTTTTGTTTCTTTACTTTTTCTATTTCCCACATAAAAGCTGTGGAGATACATAAAGGGGAAACTTTTAGATGGCACTAGCTGTGACTTCAGGTCAAATCTAGGGTTCATTTACACCAAAACAGTGAGTTGTATTGTACTTTACAGTGGTTTAGGACTGTGGATCACAATACTGAAGCTATTGTGAATGAAAAGGAAACCAACTGTCATCCTTGCACTACTAGAGATGACGACTTCCATTTTATTACTTGTATAGATAAATCCTTTTGCTCTGGGCTGAATATTTCCTTTTCACATTTATGTGATGACCAGTAGACCACTGACAGGTTCATTTTATTTGAATACACGTACCATCATTTACCTCATCCCACGCAGGACTTGTACGTCCTGTGACAATTTTCATTTAAATGCTTATTTTTCACTTGTTTTTTGACTTCTCATTCTTTTCAATACAGTCTAGTGATAGAATTTCTCCCTTTAGTCATACTTTTCCCTTTTGTAGAGATTCCATTTCTCTGCATGGCTGAATTTATCCTGTTTATATAAAAACTAATCCTGGCAGGTTAACTCCTTGAGTACTTACATCTGTAGACACCTAAAGCCTGCAAGCTTTTGCTTGTTATCCACCTCCAAAGATTTTATTGGGTATGTGAAAAGGGCAATACTGGCATTTTTATTCTGGAGAGGTATAGCTCACAGTCACAGAACATTAAAACAGATGACCCTCCTTGTCAGTTTTGGAAATGAAATGACTCGTTGTTTGACAGTGGCTTTTCTTTTGAGATGCAGTACTAGCTCTTTTACACTTGTGCTGTGCATCTAAATTATTGAGCTGTACATAGCTTTTACAGTTCTTGTTTTTATATGTAGCTAGGCAGTAATGTAATTAAATAATACACCTCTGAAATAAGAGACATCATTGTCTTTTACATTACATTCAAATGTTTAAGCCTTAGTTTTGCTGGTTTTGTTTTTTGTTGTTTTTTTTTTTTTTTTTTTAAAAAAAGTTCCTGGCTTGGTTTTGTTTCTGTAACCTGAGATAAACTTCCTTTTTTTTTTTCAGACTCTTTCAGAACCACAGCAAGCCTTTCCTTTCTCTGTGAATTCTTTCAAAATGCTGCTGGTATGATTATTTCCTTTGTGTGAATTCATCCATGTGGTAGGTGGTCAGAACATACTCTCAACAAGGTTTGGACTGCTCATTTGACCTGCAAGGTAAACTGTGAGCAGGTTGGTAAACAGAGGAAAGTAACTCTAAAAGCCCTGATAGAATTCAATCTGGGCAGGGATGTCAAGGGCAACAAGAAAATGTTCTATAGGTATACTGCTGATAAAAGGAAGACTTGGGAAAATGTGAGCCCTCTCCAGAAGGAAACAGGAGACCTGGTCACCCGGGATATGGAGAAGGCTGAGGTACGCAATGATATTTTTGCCTCACTCTTTACTGGTAGGGGCTCTAACCACACCGCTCAAGTCCCAGAAGGCAAGGGCAGGGACTGAGAGAATGAGGAACTGCTCACTGTAGGAGAAGACCAGGTTTGAGACATCTAAGGAACCTGAAGGTGCACAAGTCCATCCGACCTGATGAGATTCATCCATGGGTCCTGATGGAACTGGTGGATGAAGTTGCCAAGCCACTATCCACCATATTTGAGAAATTCTGGCAGTCTGCTGAAGTTTCCACTGACTGGAAAAGGGGAAATATAAGCCCCATTTTCAAAAAGGGAAAAAAGGAAGACCAGGGGAATGACAGGCCAGTCAGTTTCATGTCTCTGCCTGGCATGATCATGGAGCAGATCCTTCTGGAAATTCCACTAAGGTACATGGAAAATAAGGAGGTGATTGGTGACAGCCAACATGGCTTCATGAAGGGTAAATCGTGTCTGGCAAAATGGCCTTCTATGACAGCATTACAGCATTGGTGAATAAGGGAAGAGCAACTGACATCTCCCCGGACTTGTGCAAAGCATTTGACACTGTCCTGCACGATATCCTTGTCTCTAAATTGAGGACCACTGAGTGGATAAGGAATTAGCTGGATGGCCACACACAGAGAGTTGTGGTCAACGGCTCAATGTCCAAGTGGCAAACAAGTGGTGATCCTCAGGAGTCAGTACTGGGACTGGTGCTGTTTAACATCTTTGTTGGTGACATGGACAGCGGGTGAGGCCACATCTGGAGTATTGTGTCCAGTTCTGGGCTCCCAGGTTCAAGAAGGACAGGGAACTGCTGGGGAGTATCCAGCAAAGGGCTACAAAGATGATTAGGGGATTAGAACATCTCTCTTATGAGGAAAGGCTGAGGGACTTGGGTCTCTTTAGTCTAGAGAAAAGAAGATTGAGGGGGATCTTATTAATGCTTATAAATACTTAAAGGGAGGGTGACAGGGGGATGGGAGCAGTCTTTTTTCAGTGGTGCCCAGTGACAGGACAAGAGGTAACGGGCACAAACTTGAACATAGGAAGTTCCGTCTTAACATTTCCGACTTGGTGGTATTTGTTGGTTAGAGTGATCAGGCAATGTGTGCTCGCAGCCCAGAGACCCAACAGTATCCTAGGCTGCATCAAAAGAAGTGTGGCTAGCAGGTTGAGGAACCTTTACTCCACTCTGGGGGGAGTCCACCTGGGGTGCTGCATCTAGCTCTGGAATCCCCAACATAAGAAGGACATGGACCTGTTGCAGCGAGTCCAGAGGAGGGGCACAAAGATGATCAGAGGGCTGGAGCACCTCTCCTATGAAGACAGGCTGAGAGAGTTGGGGTGGTTTAACCTGGAGAAGAGAAGGCTCCAGGGAGACCTAATAGCAGCCTTCCAGTATCTGAAGAGGGCTGACAGGAAAGATGGAGAGGGACTTTATCAGGGAGTGTAGTGATAGGACAAGGGGTAACGGTTTTAAATGGGAAGAGGGTAGATTTAGATGAGATATTAGGAAGAAATTCTTTACTGTGAGGGTAGTGAGACAAGGGAACAGATCACCCAGGGAAGCTGTGGATGCCCCATCCCTGGAAGTGTTCAAGGCCAGGTTGGACGGGGCTTTGAGCAACCTGGTCTAGTGGGAGGTGTCCTTGGCCATGGGAGGGGGCTTGGAACTAGATAATCTTCAAGGTCCCTTCCAACTTTAACCTTTTTATGATTCTATGATTCTATGACTCAACTTTGGCTCTGTAAAGAGACTGGATAAATCAATGAAGAGGTGCTATGGATGTATGAAAGCATGGGATAGACTTCAGTCCATGTTTTCTTCTTTTGCTATTTTACAAAGTTGATCTTCCTTCACCCCACTCCCATCTATCCCTGAACAATAACATGTTAGTTGAACTTCATTTTAAATACCTCTAATTTTTCATATTAATCAAACATTATGCTCTCCCTACATAATCTGATTTTTGTATTCCTTCACTTAGCATTTGTGTAGTTGTTTGTTACTTGTCCCTTTGCTGAGGATACTTGGCCTGGTTGCTAGGTGTCAAGGGAGGATCAAGGCCTAAATCTTCCCTTTGTTTTACTATATTTCCCTTTTCTGCTTCCTCACATTTGTGGGATGAAACAAAGCATGAAGTGCTTTACTGAAAAATCTCCTTTATTCTCCTGAGTACTCTTATTCCATTCCCTACTTCTTTCATCTGGCACATGAATTTCTTAGCTGTTGCACATTTAGTACTTCTAAATCTGTTCCCAGATGTCCAGATGTTATTAATTAGATCTGGAAAATATGATGCAAAACCCTCTCTCTGAATATTAGCTGGAATTTAAATATGAATGAAGATCCCTACTTGACCTTGCTGAGACAAAGAGTGTCAGGAATTCTGCAGGGCCATCTTATAACTGCATGTAAGGCTCCCTCTGCTAACTGAGTTTGTGCTAATTTTTTGAACGAAAGCTTTTTAATGGCATACAAATTTTTTAAAACTCCAGAAATATATTTTCAGTGAAGAATTAAGGCATCATAATATTTTGGTTGAAAAAGCCAGGTAAAAGCTGATTTGGGAAAGCTATCATAGAGGATATGGAAGATGTAATTTTTTCAGCTTGGGCCTAAATATTACAAGCATATATTTGAAGTGAAAGTGTGAGAAAAAGGATGTAACTTTCAGGTTTGAGGGTTTATATTATACAAGTAAGAAGAACTATTTTCTATAAATTGGATGTAAATTTTCAATCCACATTTTTTAGGGAAGTACTGTTATTCCAATGCCAGGTATGCAATTAATTTACAAAGACTGGAAGCTATCATGTACAAGCAAGTTTATGGTGAGGCAAGAAGATCTCTGATCTTAAGGGTTAACTGTCTCTGATCTGTCCTTCTTTCTTCTCCATCAGTTTTTACTCCACACAAAACACCTGTGATGTATTTGTTACCTACTGAATTAGGCACCAAGTGAAGAGTGAAGTTCACAACGGATCTTTGCATTCAGAGAGACCTTGAAAGTTTTGCAGATAGCAGACGTAAAAATGTTTAATTCCTTGTTTAAGCTGAAGTGCTCTCTACTAGCTGTCATATATCTTAAACAGGAGGAAACACTTTTATTCTATTATTAATAGACACAAAGCTCTAAACTGGGTTTTGTGAGATAATTACTTTCAAGGCTTTGGGGTCACTCTTATCGTATAAGCAGGATACTGATCACCTTATTTATGATAAGGGACAGTTTTATTTTTCAGCACCACAGTCAAGACTGTTAGTCTTTATTTTCTCTCCTTCCAAGGACAATCTACTGGGAATAATCCGTTACAGATTGAAGTGTGCAAGAGTATAAACTGCACTGCCTACAGATGAACTTGGAGTATTTTAAGGGGGAGCGAGTGTTGGAAAGTGTAGAATAATTCAAATTAGGCTCCTCTTCATGAGGTAGAAGTATTTGCTAATAAAATTTCAGTCTAATATACAGAAGTCATTTTTGATACAAAATCCAATACATGTATATAAACCAAAAAATATGATACGTACAATAGTGTACATATCTACTGAGTCATTGAGAGAAATCTTGTTATTTCTTAATGTAGACGAGGTGTGGAAGCTAATTTGGTGAATCACATCTCCCTGGTGTCTAAAGCAACAAGTGGGTATTCTCTGACCTTGTTTAAAAATGCAAAAGCCATTAGCTGCCAAAAATTTCTGCAATTCAATTTTTAGCATCTCGGTTTGGGTATGATTTTGCAAACCTTATCAGATATGCCAGATATGTGTGCATTTGAGCTCTTTTTTTTTTTTTCTTTTTTCCCTACCTCAGAATAGTTCAGCAACAGATTCATCGTGCTACCTTTTATTGTCTTCATTTTCTGTGAGCTCTGTGAGTACTCAAATGTTCATGATTAACAAAAATGTAAAAATGTCATTAATAGTTCTGTTACTTATTTAGTACTGGGACACATTTCTTGTAAGTGACACCTTCTGGGTGTCACTTCTATTTCAGGCAGTGATGCTAGAACATGCAACTTTGCTGACACGTAGTTGTTTTCAGGGTTTTCACAATCAAAGCTAATGTATTAGCAATGTAACACAAGCACTATTCATTGGAGGATGTGATTAATTTGATTAATGCGAGAATATATGATTTGTAGGCTAAGAAATATGTTAATCTAGTCAGTGATCAAGAGAAACTCCCTCAAAACATCCAGAAAAGAGGTGAAAATGGTATTTTTCTCATTCCATTCCATAATACATTATGATTTTAAACTTGTTACAAGTCAGTTCAATTCTTCAGCATAATGTTGGCCTCCTGTTTAACACCTCTTGTTATGTGTTTCAAGACTATACATTTTTAATATTCTTTTTGCTCTATCAGTGTTAAAATCTCACCCTGCGCTTTCTTAATACTCTCCAATTGTCCTTTTTGCCTGTATGTGCATTAAGTCTTAATCACAAAGTGCTGAAGATAGCTGTGGCTATATTTAGACTTTCGTACTTACAGTATCAATAGTGAACATGTATGTACATAAGGATTGCAATTTCTCTTTGTTATGTGTGCATTTCTGTGTCTATGTAAAATAATTAAAATATATACAACTGTATGTATACATATACCTCATGCTGAGAGATTCTTTCCTCTTATCAGGTTCAGAAGTCATAATGCATAGCTTTAGCATTTCAACTGCATTATGAATGTCACTTCAGATATGACATTGACTAAGGTTTCTTATAAGTAGTAAAGGTATGGTGTCTTCATACATTATGATTTTACTTCTTTTGTCTCTAGATCTCTACTTTTTAGATCAGATTGTCTTTTTTTTTCCCACATGTTCAAAATGGAAGTATTATACATAGAATCACACAACCATTGTTTAAGTTGGAAAGGACCTGGGGAGGTCTTCTAATCCAGCCCCCTAATCAGGGAAGCTCTTACTAGATTGGTTGCTCAGAGATTTGTCCAAAGATGCAGATTTCAGAACTTTTCTTTTCGTGTTTAACCACGTTTCTGGTTAAAAAAGCAAATAAACAAAAATTAAAAAAAAAAACCACCCCACCAAAACAACTTACTATCTAATCAGAATTTTCTGGGAATGGATTATCCCAGGAAAAGAGGTCTGTGCACCTTTAAGAGGGGTATAGCACCATCTTCTTTGTGTTCTCTGATCAGGTACCTGCAGAAAGCCCTATTGTCTCTCCTGAGCCTTCTCTTCTTCAAGCTGAACAGATCCAGTTCTCTCAGCCTCTCCTTAGAAACCCTGTGCTCCAGTCTTTGAGCAACTTGGTGCCCTCTGATGGACTTGCTTTAGTATGCCAGTAACCTTCCTACACCGGGGAGCCCCAAACTGGACACAGCATTCCAGATGCAGACTGAAAAGTGCTGAATAGGAGGGGGAAGATCACTTTCCTGGGTCTGCTGACTACCCTTTTAATAATACAGCCTGTGATGTGTTTGGTCTCCTTCACTGCAAAGGCACATCGCTGGCTCATTTTGAACTTACTATTCACCTGTATCCCAGATTTCTTTCTACAGAACTGCTTCCTAGACAACTGGCCCCCAGCCTATGCTGTTGCCTGGGGTTATTCCACCCCAGATGCAGAACTTTGATGTGCTTTTATTTAACTTCAAGAGGTTCCTGTTAGCTCATGGCTCCAGCCTGTCCAAGTCCCTCTGAACAGTAGCCCTTCCCTCCAGCAAACTGATTCCTCCTCTCACTCTGGCATTGTCCACAAGCTTGCTGAGAATGCTCTTCATTTGACTCACCAATCAATTAATCACAGAGTAGGAGATTGTAAGTGGGATGTAAGACAAGCTTGTGCTCAAACAGGGGTTGAGTTCTGTGTTCAAAAAGCTGTATAGATGTTACTTCGCTTACCTTTTAGGAATAATATAAATTCAGGAAAGAAAGGTCTCCTATTCACGATTAAAAAACATGTAGCTATATTAGCTAAAAATTGGTGTAAATTTGACATTTCATTGTTTGGTTGAACAGAAATAGTTCAAGGGCATGTAGTAGGGCATGTAGTGATAGGATGAGGGGGAATGGCTATAAACTGGAAGAGGGCAGGGTTAGATGAAACGTTAGGAAGAAGGTTTTTACTTTAAGGGTGGTAAGGCACTGGAACAGGCTGCCCGAAGAGGTTGTTGAGGCCCCATCCCTGGAGACGTTCAAGGCCAGGCTGGATCTGGCCTTGGGCAACCTGGTCTAGTGGGAGGTGTCCCTGCCTATGGCAGGGGGGTTGGAACTCGATGATCTTCAAGGTCCTTTCCAACCTAAACCATTCTATGATTCTATGATAAGTTCAGATTTTGTTGAAATTAGAAAATGTTTTAGATTTTTTCTTTACAGCATGAAAAAAACTTTAAGAGTTGGTCCTAAATGAAACAGTCCCTCTGATCCAAAACCTATTTGTTATTTGACCAGTTATGTTTTAATATATCAAGTAGGACCAAATGAAAATATTGAAGGGTTTGGATTTGGGCAGGGGGAAGGTTGGTTGTTTCATTGTTGTTGTTGTGTTTTTTTTTAATTATTAAAACCTAACTTTTAAACGCCCTCCCCCCC
>NW_009647469.1:2170115-2177890 GCF_000708025.1 Charadrius vociferus
CAGAGTCATGAGAGCACTAATAGGTCTTAATTGCTCCAATCAGACTCACCTGGGGCATTCATCCACACCCCTGGCCCATAAGCCCAGGACCCCCAGATAAAGTCAGATCTAGGCAGCTAGTTCTTGGTTGAGTTATGTTCAAGGTGTGCTTGTCTCCACTCCTATCTCTGCTTGCTGTGTGGACTTCACACCTATCTTGCAGGTACCCTTGTTTCTGGGATGTCTGTCCCGTCCGTCCGTTCCCCCCCCCCCCCCCCAAATATGCTGTAACTTCTTTCCACTCTTGTCTTTGGGCTGTTAGTGCTGCTCCTGATTGGACCCCATGAATTGGACCTCAGATCTGTTTTTTCACTTTACCTTGTCTGGAAACGTTGATGGACCCAGTTACCAACAGTTGGCTCTGTCCACTGTGGTCAGACCCTGTGTAGCATGGCCTGTTTTGGGGTTCCTCTGTTCATGACTAGCCTTCCTTTAGGGAGCAGCTTCACTTCTCTGGTCTCTGACAGCAGAAGGCTAAAAGCTTATACCAAATTCATGCTGAACAAATGTTTTTTATCATCTTTTTGGCCAAATTTTAATGCTAATTGGTCTTCTGCATTTTAATTCTTCAAATACTATTCTAGTTAACATAATTGATACGTCTCCTTTCACTGCAGGGGCTTACTGGCTGATCAAAAGCAGAACACTTAACTAACAGTGCAACATAACATAATGAGGCTGATTTTTCTGAAGAAACCTGTCTCAGTCTGTAGAGTCTATTTTTCCATAAGTCCTCCTGACTAGTGCTTTAAAGACAACAAAACCAAAAATATGTGGTCACTAAAAAAATCTTTTTCATCAATGCCACATAGAAGAGAATAAAGCTCCTTATTGTTGTCAGTTGTGCTAGAACGGAATGAGTGTAAAGCAGTATAAAATGCCACGTCTGATTTGGTTGCATTTTATATCCACTTTACATGCATTTTGCACTGGTAGAGAAAGACATATAAACTGAAAGCCAAGACTGAACTGAGGCTAGTATATCTAAACAACTTTAGTTGAAGCTTCGAGAAAACTTTGTCTATGGTTCTTAGAAGTCTTTTAAAAACGTTTAAATCCCTATTCCCCAATCTTTTATGCACTCCACTTGAAAGACAGATTGATTTGTATTATGAAGACTGTATGAAAGCAATATTGCAATTTCTCCTCTTTCTTATCTGAAATAAGAGAATTTGTAGTTTCTTTTCCCATGTGCATTATAAAGAACACAGCATAACAAGAAGTAAATCTGTTCCCCCATTTTATGGAATCTGTTCCTATTGTACTTTGCACTGAGTTATGCAAGAGTTAGGGAACAGACCTATTTTTGAGAAGTAAACTCTAACTAGGTCAACAGGAAAGACTGACTTTGTCCTCTGAAGCGGCCCTTCCCCCATGGTTTACCTTGTGTTAACCACTAAGGACTCATTATCTTCTCACAAACTAACAGAAGGCAACAGTGGAATTTGCAAGGAGTGTCTCAAAGCCTTTGCATTACAAATATTTACTGCTGTTTCTAGATATTGCTTTATGAAATGTTGTAGCACTATTTATTTTCACTTTCTTATTTATGAGTATTTGTAATAATATGTTAAATCTATTATTTTTCATTTATCCTTTTTATTTGTTTTTTAATGACTGGATACAAGGGTTAGGAATTAATCTTCTCAACTTCTGTTAGACTTCTTGGTAGTCCATGCTACCTCAAAAGCTGTATTCCCTGATAGCTATTTTAATGGTTGTCCCCTTGTTATGTTGCACAGCTGTTCTACTGTTTATTCAAGGGGCATTAAATCTTTGCATTATTTTAAAGCTAATTAATCTAAAGCACTAAAATACGCATATCCTGAAAGGTCACAAGAAATACTTGAAGATAACAGATCCATAGAAATACAAGTGTTTTGTTTGTTTGTGGGTTGTTTGTTTTTTTGGTTTTTTTTTTGGTCTTGTTTCTCTTAACCTAAAAAGCTGACCAGAAAAATTGCTTTATTTTTAGCATATAATTTTTTTTCAAAAAAAGTGAAACTTGCTTCCCTTCAGCTGATTGTAAAGTAAGTTAAGCTTGTTGTGCTCCACCACCAGTATGGCGGTTAGAGGATCTGAAGTGCCCTTTCAAGGCAGAAAAGATGTCATGGAATAAAACAAGGTGTAAGGCAGAAAAAAAATTATGTGCTCTCGGTCAATAGGGTTTTTTTTTTTATTTGGCTCACCAGATAAACTATGGAAATTTTGTGGCAGTTGGATTGTGTTTCCGTGTATAAAAGGGAATAATAAAAAGTAACATGTTGTGTTGTTTTTAAAAAGCAAATAGTATCCAAAAACAATACATCTTTTCACCCTCAGTGTAAATACGTGTCCTTCATTCCACATTGTGTGTTACTTTGTGTGAATAATGGTCAAGATCTTGCTGCAGATGATAATTGATCATCAGGTCAGGAAGAAATTCTGGAGAGGAGTTGATATTAATGAAGCAACCAATCAACCAACCAACAAACCCCACCATTGTTGTTGTGTGACAAATGAGTGCCACTGATTACTGAAATGTAGGTTGTCCTTGTTTTTTAAAAGTGGTGAGACTCACCTCTCGCCGTGCTATTCCCAGTCCTTTCTGACTATGTTTGCTTGTTTTGCTCCTGTGCAGTATTCACAAAAACTGAGGGAGTCCGGGAGTGTGGCACCTGAATGGTGGCACCGGCACTAACACAGGATGCAGCTTGGTCACATTCCTACAAACAGACTAAGTTTTTACAAGCGTACTATCTACAAGAATAACACCTGTTATTCGAAAGAGAAAACAAATAATGCAACTGCATTTTGCTTCCTGGCCTCTGCTTTCACCCTGTTTCATCTACCCCAACTCTGTTTACCTCAGCATCTAAAGATTTCAAACTCTGCAACCCTTACAGGTCTAATACAGAAGTCCCTTCTACTCTACTCTGCATCCCTGTCAGCCCAGACCTTGCAGACTTTTATACCCTAGTTTTTCAAGGTGTGACTGTCTGAGCTCTTGCTGTTTTTATTGTAAATGTACAGGCCTTGGCAGCTGAATTTCCTGCACGCTTTGAGATCACAGGCACAGAAATAAGTTTCAGCTCACACAGTATGCAAACAAAAGGTCAAAAGATTTATTGAAAGTGAAGTACAGAGGGAGAAAAAAGAAACCAAACCACCAATAAAGGAGGTTGACCAGAGGAGCTGGCAGAATGGCTATGCTGGATTAGGTCCCAACAGAAGCCAATAAACTATTTCTACATCTTCCTGTGAGTAGTTCTCCCTGTCTAGCCAGGAGAGGAGAAGGGTCGGAAGGTCCATTTCCCAGACCTTACCCAGAGATACCAAGTAGGAAACTGCTAGTGTGAAGCAGCTGAAGAGGGGTCCTGCCTCTCAGTTCAGGAAGTCCCAGGTGGAGAGCAGCAATCCTGAACTCACTTTCCAGAAGGTACGGAGTGTATGAGTTCCAGCAGAATTGAGCAGGGATACTCGGAGATGTAAAAGTCAGTGGAAGAAAAGGGCTCTGCTGGTGATGCGTTTGACTCCTCCCAAGCACCTGTGCCTCAGGTGGGACAGACTAAAACAGGAGTAAACAGCTTTAGCCCCTAAATGAATCCTAATATATTTAAGTGTGCACCAAGAGAGAACAAAGTAAGGACTACTTAGTGCATTGTAAACCTACATATATCAGATAATTCTCTTAAAAATTTGCATTTTCTTTTTATATGGACTGCTATCAAAATATCAGTATTAGAAAATGGTGAACATAAGCTTGTGTGGCAACAGTGAGTAAGGATCCATAAGGTGGGCTGAGCAAGAACATTCCCACAGAATGAGAAAGAGAGGTCAGTTGTGTGTGTACATTTTAGGTATTTTTCCCCCAAAAAGTGATATTGTATCTAATGCTAGGAAAAAAAAGAAAGATCCAGGTGAAGTACAGACTCTGTTTACTAAATCACATTGGCCCCGTTATAGCACAGCAATCTATCCCTCAATGATGTTTCACCAGCTGGTTTTGATGACTGTGATGAAATTTTAGGTGACATTGCAAATGAAAGAGGAATTGTGGAAGTATATAGGCTCAGCATTTTAGTATCATTAGTGTCAACACAGTTTATATAGTTTTCTTCTGCTGAGCCAACTGATTGTCCACCTACTAAAACCTCTGTGAATTGTTGCTGGTTTCAGAAAAGTTTAACTAAAAGGAGCAGTTAGAATATCAGCTGATTTGAGGCATATACAATTTCGTGATTATTTTTATAGAATTAACATTCTAATTTGTAAGTATTGGTACAGTACAGAAAAGCAAATTAATTGTAGTATTGAAATATTTACGCTACTTAACTTTTTACCTATAAACTTTGAAAACTTCACATCCTTTTAATCCGATTTTTTGTGACTTAGGATATCTTTATAAATGCAAGGGCACCAATAAGAGCAACCTAAATAATACCGTAGTTGCATGTGTTCAAGATATAAGTTTTTAAATGAGTGAAAATGACATTAACTATTTGGCAACTACAGCAACTTTAATGACATAATGCTAAATATATCCAAACTGTAATAAGAACTAAGTTGCTGTATTTTTCTTTTTTTCCTTTCTCATGAAGCTTTTTCTTATTTTCCTTGTGGTTAGACATCTAACATTGAAAGAGCAAAAATTATCCCATGATGTTTGTACTAAGTGAGAACAAGAAAGCACTTGGATTTGTTCAGTTTTAGTGATTAAAAAAAAAAATAAATTAAATCCAATTATTGATATTTTTTTTGAAATTTGACTAAAAACAGACAGCCAACTGCCTTTCTACCTCTGCAGATTTCTAAGTTAATCAAAATTCCATACAGACCAGAAAATGCAGATGTTTTCACAAAACGTAACATTTGTTTACAGACAAAATGAGGTAGCACAGAACACTACCAGCTCAGATATTTTATCTGAATCAATTTGACCATTTTTCTAATTTTATATTTGTTAGTGTACTGTATGAAAACAGAGTCATTCTAAAGCATGAAACAAAACCATTTTATTTTTCCTGTGTGGAAAGTGGTTGGTAAGCCCTCCAAGCTACCGATTAATCAATCTTATATTTTAGATTTCATTCTTCTTGGTTTAGTAGTGACTTTGATGGATACCATATATTTTTACAATACTTTCCACAGAACGAGTGATTGTTCACCAGGACACCTTTTAGAAAATTCAAAAGCAGTCCTCCAAGAATCTTAAATAAAAACACATATGATTTGGCTATGAGAAGTAAATTAACGTCAATTTGATTGAAAAAAAGAATTCCACATCTGTAAGCTACAACTGGAATATAAAAGCTGTTTTAATTAAGATATTATTGCTGTTAGATGATTGTTTGAAGTATTTTTTTTTAATTTTCATATGCTGAGAATTGCCATATAAATTCTTTTTTGTTTGTTTTCTTCCATTTTCTTTTTCTCTTCAATGATAGAAGCCTGCTCTGCTATTGAGCGCAGTAGAAACATTTCATTTATTTTAAAAGTGTAAAATAATTTTCCTGTAGATACCTAGTAACATTTTTTTTTTTTGAAAGAAGAGGTACTTTTTAGGCAATCTTTTATATTTTCTCCATTTTTTTTCCTCACTGTTTAAACACTTTTTTTTTTTCCCTTCTTAGGAAAGCCATTCTCACTTCAAAACTAAATTCTTAAATTTAGTGCATAACTACCTCAGGCAGGGTTATGTTGGCTGTAAGGTATGTCTGAGATCTTAAAAATAAAACAAAAAGTTAAACCACTTTCCTTCCAGCTGTCATTTAGCCTTGGAATATACCGCCTACTTAGATAATGCCCATTTTCAATTTTAGGTTCTCTAGTAAGCTACTCATGTGCTTGTGCATGTCTCCAGACTTTCAGAATCCAATCAGCTCAAATTCATTTCAGAAACAGACTTCACCTGGATACAGAAATTAGGCATTCCTTCATTGACATCTCTTGAAAGAGCAGAGCTCACAGATAAACTGCTCCCGAGCACATAGCTACTGATGATTATGTCTAAACTCTAATCAACTTGAAGAGCCCATGAGCAGTGATCTAGGCATTTGAATTTTACATTAATATTTTGACAGGGAGCTCATTTCACTAGGTTTAAGCACATACACTCAGGAGAATACAGCACAATAACCACAGTAGGAAGATTACATTCCCAAAATTTCAGTGAAATATTTTAACTCCACAAAGGACAGAATTTTGCATCTTGCCCTATCCTCAGTGCTTTTAAACTAGCTAACTCTGCTTAGCAGGCAAGCTTCCTCGGTCTCATCCTGATGTAATATCCTGATTATGTTCATATAGTTGGTAGCAGGTGCTACCAACTTGATACCTTTCTGGGAACTGAAGTATATAAAGACTTCTGGTTTTAGTTACCCATTTACTGTGCTTTCCATACCCTGGACATTCAAATATGTTGAATATTAAGTATGATATAGTTAAAGACTGGTAATAAAGCAAATATTTTAATATCTATTTTTTCATAACAAAACAGAGATTTACTAAGATTCCTCTTATATTAAAACTATAGTTTCCTTCCATTTAGAGAACTATTTTTTTAATACACTTCCTCATAAGATCTTAAAGGCACATCTTTTCTGATAATGTTTAAAAGCTTACTCATTTCAGAAATTATTTTTTTTTTTAATATCTTAAATTAAAACCAAACACACTGAGTTGTATTTACTTCAGAAAGGGATAATAAAATTCCCACTGCTGATAAAAGCAGTGAAAATACAAATAATTTTTATTGGTTATTTTCTGCCTTAAGTTCTTAATTGAAACAACACAGCCATTTTCATATGAAATAGAAGGAACTAAGAGCTATAACATCTGGTTTTGAAAAAGAAAGTTTATATGGCCTGAAGTGCATCTGAACTCTTTTGAAGAACATTCTGTTGATCATGACTAACAAGTTGTCTAAAGACATCTATTGGGAAATGTTAGGTATGGGTGCTTATGCGGTGTATAATGTCTCTGACTACAGTGGTCTATGTGTGTTTGTCTACTTAGGGGTTTGTCCCATGATTAGATATCATTGTTTTCCTTATAAAAGCTTTGACAGATGAAGGCTTTTTTCCTGATTCAAATTTGTAAAGTCACATAGCC
This sequence comes from Charadrius vociferus, assembly GCF_000708025.1. NCBI lineage: Eukaryota > Metazoa > Chordata > Aves > Charadriiformes > Charadriidae > Charadrius > Charadrius vociferus. The sequence continues at coordinate 2,177,247 of NW_009647469.1, forward strand.
CTCCCACAAACAATGTTATGAAATTCCCTTGTCTGATGGATCATGTTGAAGAGCAAAACTGTAAGTTCCTTAATTCTACCTCTAAACTATTACTACCATAAATAGTCCAGCTAACACCAACAGAAAATAAACAGATCTATAATATTAGGTACTTCATAGCATAGGAGATAGAAGTTTTGGTTAAAATAAAAAGGGAAAACTCGCACAATTTTGTCACTCTGTAATAACCGTAGATTTGTAACTGTACTTCAAATGCATCCATACAGCACCTTCTCCCCCCGTATGTCCCCCCCCAAAAGCCTGGATACAACCATGTTAGTTTTTGTTCACATGTTCAAAGCCAAGTTTTGAGCTTACACAGCTCTTTTAAAAGACTTATTCCAAATTCAAGTACAAGATTTTAGAGCTTACAAAGCTCTGATCAATATCTTGTTCTGCTCTCTCAGGGGTCCTTAATTTTTCTTGCCTTACTGCAACAAGAATGATAAATGTCAGTTGTGGATGACACTGAAACTGCAACACTCTACTTGATCCATCTTCCCACTCACAGATATTCTTAGTTATACAAGCTTCAGATGTTTCAAACTGGAACTGGTGTTCTTTAACAGGTTGTCTCTCTTGGTTTTTTCCTTTTTTTTTTTTTT
>NW_009647469.1:2177909-2254567 GCF_000708025.1 Charadrius vociferus
TGATACAGCGATGTTTATTTTGAACAGAAGTGTAGAATATGGTAGAATATTCAACATTCTCAATAATTTTAAATTAAAACATAGACTAATGTTAGATTAAAAGGTAAACTATCTTGAATTGTTTTAAATGAAGAAGAAGTAGTTATAGTACTCATTCAATTTTTTTCCAAACTGGAATAGGTTTCCATGAAATAAAAATATTTTTCTGTAAGATGTGGAGCAAAATCTGTAAATGTTTGAGCTCCGATATCATCAATCGGGCTTGTGTAAAACTAAATTTAAATTAAATTTATTTTTATTTCCAAGTATCTTTACATTATAGTTCTTTATTATTTCTGTTTTCAAGACAAAAACAAAACAAGAAGGCATTGTTCTCCATTTTATGAAGAGAGTTTCAAAAGGTGCAAAATTTCATTTTGATGAAGTTTGAACCTGTGTTTTGAACTCTCCACTCTTACACTGACTATAGTTCATGAAGAACATTCTAAACTGCAATTATGCTGTGTATCATATAGATTAAATTCTGATTTCCTAAACAAAATACAGTAAAGATACATGGTGTATCATGTACCATATGAGAAGGTAGCAAAGAATAAAAGTATTCAAGGTCAATGGTCATGACAAATGGGAAATAAGATAATATTAGCATTGAATATGGTTTGCTATTTTGGACAGAAGATTCAAAGGCCAGGGCAGAAAAAGATTAATTTTGAAATAAGATATCAAGAGAATAGTGAGTGTCATTATGCATAAAGGAATGAAAAATACATTTAAACAAGTGGAAGAATCATGGAAAAGTAGGGCTAAGAGGTGCCGTTCTTCCATTTGGCTGTATTTCTTACTGTAAGTCTCCCTGACTAGTATGGTAGATAGTCACAAAGACGTGCATAAGCATTGTGTGCTTGGATAGTGGTAAGATACTAAGTCCTTCCAAATGCAAAGATTAAACATCTGTCCGTGTTATTTCAATGTCTCAAGAGAGTTTAAATATGTCTTTTACTCCAGCAATGACTGTGTCTTCCTGTAATGCGGTAGCTCAGTTTATACACCTAAAGAACACTAGTAATTCTGAGAATTTATTAAAGTTAAGTGCCAAGTGAGGGTTAAACACCTTCAGGACTGAGCTTTTCCAGATAATTTTTTTTGGACATAGGCAGCTGACCTTCAAGCTACAGATCCCATAATAAATGTATGTAACATATACTCTGATGCAGTTTGATGTGACCAAAAAATCCCAAACCAAGTAGTATTGATGTGCAATAGGAGACATATGTACAGTTGATCAGTTCTGGAGATTTCAAATGAGATGTGCATTTGTTGTAGGAACAGACTTATTTGTATTGAAGAACATTCCTTTTAATTGTTAGTGTAATATAATGGAGGTGTAGCATTGTAGTAATAAAATTGGTCTATAAGCATTATCCAGAGTTCTTGAGCATAATTAGAAGAATATGAAGCTGCAGAACCTAATAAATATTCTGTCGAATCCAGAGCTTTGATTATTTTTACATTTAAAAAAAAAAAGAATTAATTCATTGGCTGCACAGTAACGAGATGCTAAATTTTATTACAATTGTAAATGCGATTAAACAACTTCTTATCCTTTATTTCTATGACTTAGAAAACCATTTACAGTAACTTTAAAAACTCTGATTTGAAACGAGAAATGTTACAAGTAAAATTTACATCTTCTTTTACATATAAAACAAATAAAAACAGTTAATGAGTTGGTGCAACCACTAACTATTCTTTATTAAACCTGAAAATAAAAGAGAACAGTAATATTTTTTTCCACAGAGAGTAAAACATAGTGACAAATGACAGTTTCACAATGACACTTCAAATGTGTGTCTATGAAATATGAAAAAAAATAGAAACTATTTATTTTGTTTGTGTTCACTTTTTTGTGAACAACCACTGTAATGTTGCTCTACGTATTGGAGTGAATTGTATAATGCATCTATAATTTCATATTCAAACATAATGGATTTTTATTGCTACTATTTTAATAAATCAATTATAACAATTTTTAAGATCTTTGCTCAGCCCTAATAACTACTATTTGTGTAACAAAAACTACAATTAGATGTTAAGTAGTAAAATGTCTCTGATATGAGCTAGTTATTTACATTTGCTGACCTTGAGTATAATACATGCTAATGAGATACTGTTAGTTTCTTAAGTTATTGAAATATCTATAAAAGTAGACATCAATAATGAATTCACTTGCTGACATTTTTAGTATTGACAGACCTTACTAACCTCAGATACACTCAAAATTCCAGTGGACTGAAACAATTGTAGCATATAGAAGTTCATGAAAGAATAGTTGGAAGAAATAGAAATATGCTATTTTACTATTCTATTATCAAAAATCTCCACTTCAGCCGGGATCTTTTATTTATTTTGGTGCTGAAATGTAATTCACTCATGACTCTCATGCTGTTTTAGGTGAAAAAAACCCAGCCCAAACTATATTCTTGGTATCTTGCAGCACAGCCTTGTTGCATGCCCAGCAAGTGGCCAAGGAAGAGGTGCTGAGTCCTCCTTTTATGCTTTGTGGTATCCTGTATCTTAGCTTACACATGGAGGGGATGGATATTTGGAAGGTATTCAGTCTCACATCAGTATATTTCAAACCAGCGGTACTGTTGGAGTGAAAAACAATTTCTCTGTCTCCTGTAAAGACTAACGAGCTAGTTATTTCTCATCAGCGTGCAAAATTCACTAATTTTCACTAACCCAATGTGCTCTACAATGGTGACTAGGACCCTTTTTTATCACTGAAGAGAAAAATATTATGCCTTAGGGTATATCTTAACCTTCCTCACCTGTAAGTCACACAGCATTGTGATCTTGGGGGTAGCAGGAAGTGGAAACATCAGAAGGGAAGACACAGTAAAAATATGTCTGGTAGATCTATCTGCTATGTCTAGCTTAACTTCAGTTTGGATAGCATAAACCTGTGAAATATGAATGAAAAATGAATAGCAACAAAATTGTTGTCGATTTTTGAAACTTGTTAGCTGAATACAAGCTATATATTAGGAAGGATAACACTTCTGTTCTAAAATGACGTTCATCACATCCAGCATGCTTGCAGTCTGCTTGTATAATTTCTACCCTGTCTGAACTTCTATTATAATATTATTTTATGCTGTATGTTGAAAAAAAGTATATAAAAATGGCTACTATGATTCATTCTTTACATAAAGTATGTAATATATTTTGTAAATTCAAAAGCACTTTTTTCCCCCCACAGAGTAACAATCAATACTCTTACAAAAAGCAAGACACATCTTGTAAAAGTACTAGTTGATTTTAATATGATCTTACTGCTGGAAGGTTGATGGTGTGGAAACCTTTTATATTTATAAGATATTTATGTTACAGAACAGTCCTGACTTGAAACAGAAATAAGAACTCTGTTCATGTTACTTCAAACAGGACGCTACATAAGAGATTTTATCAGAAACCATAAAGCAGATCTGTCAAAGCAGATTTCTTTCTTCTACAGAAATTAAGTATCGCTTCAAATCAGTAAAAAAAAAAAAAGAAATTAATTATGTTACTTTTATCAGAAATTTAAGGCCTTCAACCATTAAGTGAAAGATTAACAACTAGAAAATGCTTTATGGAAAATGTTGGTTATTTCAGCATGGCTCAGGTTTCCTTGATAATTTCTTAGATCATCGAGATGAGTGGAAATCTTCTCATTGAATAAATTTCAATGTAAAGAGCTACCTTGTTGAGCCCCAAATATTTCATTCCAAATAACTTAACTTTGATGTTTTCTGAGTGTAAGGCAGAGTTACCTCACTTCTCTTAGTTTTTCAGTTTCAAATAAGCTAGTCACAGAAGTAAGGATGCTGAGTGTCCTGATAGGGTGGTTTGGGAGTGGCGAGAATGAGGCTGGATATTCAGGGCAGAGAACCCCAATAATAACCCTAATTGCAAACTCATGGAGATTTCAAAGCCTGGTAAACTCACACTAATATTTAGTCCCCAAAGCTGTAACAGAAATCCCTGAAAAACTCAGGGAGTTGGGTTCTATTCAGTATAAAAATTTATTACAATTGATAATGAGTATATGAGCTCAACTATTATGATTATACTATTACTAATAAATGAAGTAGCTACTACAACTTAAAGATCCTTTTGAAGAAGTACTAATTTTAAAAGTTTACTTTGCAAACTTTGCAAATGATTTGTGGAGTACAAAAGTTTCAACTGTTTTAAAAGAGAATTTCATGACCTACCAGCCTTTGATAAAAGTGAAGGAATATTTCTTTAAAAGTCAGTAAAAAAATAAGAATTCACACTTTTCAATATTTAGGGAACTTTTACCCACAAAGACAAAACCAGTAAAACTATTAAGTTCAGAAAAATACAATGCTACTGTGTAGGTGTTGTTCATGAGCTGAAACTGTTAACAAAAGCAACTCATGATGATGCTGAACTAGTGAGAAGATAACAGCAGCAGATTTAAAATCTAGGCAAGTCTTCAGATAAAGGCTTTCAATGAAGTTGGGAGAAAGAGGGTGGTAACAACTTTTTGAAATGTAAATGCAACTTACTTTTGCTGTCAACCTCCCAGCACTCCTCACCTTCTTGATTTTGCTCAGCTTGCCTCTCTACTGGTCTGTCTTACTCAACTTTGCCAGCGCTGTGCCGACAGTGTCTTGAATGACATGTCATAACTTGCCCCTCCTGCCTACCCTAAACGCTTCCGGTTTTTAGAGCTGTCATTCCCGTGCCTCGTTGCCTGAGTCTGACCTTCAGCTCTTTTGTCTGGCTGTTGAGCTTGGACTTGCTATTCCTTCCTCCCCCACACAGAGCTGGCTACTCTCCATCTGTCAATACTGAATGGACTGCAATAACTTTTATAAGCTTATGAAAGTACCAGTGATAAATAATACGCAATTAACTGTTGTATTTGCATATGAAAGACAAAGAGAAGACTCATTTTTCCTCTTTGTGTATGAATAAAATATTTTAGGCCTCACTAAGTTTAGAGCAACTCTCAAAGACATAATGTTTCTCAAAAGCTCTCCGCAGAGGGATATAAAGACTGTAATTGAAGGAGTAATTGTTTATTAAATACGTTCTGTTCTACATTGTCTTTGATTTGTTCCCTTGCTTTAATAATCAAATAATCACTGTTGAGAGCTCTAATTTTTTTAATTTGTATTTCTTTTAATTTGGTGAGTTTGGGGGGCGGGGGGTGGGGTGGGGTGTGTCTTTAACTGTGGCATCCTATGAAGCACAGAGAATAAGCCTTCTGTGAGGATGGAGAATTTTTAGGAAGAGAAAGGAATTCTCTTCAAAGCTCCTTCAAGTTTTCTGTTGCTCAAGAGTACCCCGGATTTTTGCTGAGAACATAGCACCTGTCATAGACAAATAGTTCCCCTTGCCTGTCCCTTAAATCCTAGTAGTGAGAAATACCCTTAATACTGTTCACGCTCATACAAAGAAGATGATAAGTTTTAATGTAAATGACCTGACCACAGTCTCATAACTGCTACAGCCCAATTCATTCTCTATCACTATTTATTCAGTATCAATCACCAGTTGTCTCCTACCCTTACTGCAAATTCTTCACACTTATAAGCCATTCTTTGGAGTGCTTGCAGATGCCAGAATTTGAAATATCTGAACAGATGAACTGTAAACAGAATCATTAAGCAGAAGAGCTCATGTAGACTGGTGTCACGTATACACCATGGCAGATTTTCTCCTTTACCGCTTCTTTGTTTCACGGCAAAGCTGTGCTTTTAAACCAGAAACAGGGATCAAGAAGTTCAGTTCAGGCTTTACAGTAAACCGCTTCAAATACAAGAATAATTGGATCGGTATCTTATGATCTGATCCATTTCTAGTTGCAGCAAATTACTTTGACATATCACTTTAGATTTTGTATTGCTGCATTTCAGTTATTATTTTTAAAAAAGGAAGATTCACATTTCTTCAAAATCCTTGAATATCAAAAGGAATGTTGCTTAGTTCTGGGGTTGTTTTGTTTTTAATCTGAAAAGCTCTTACAGATTTCCTTAAAAATTAAAAAAAAAAAAAAACAAACACCAAAGCCAGTGACATATAAAGAATACCATATACAGGTGCAAGCCAAGTCAGATATTTATAACTGGCACACCTCAAGTTCATCGCTGAAGTCATCTCCAGCTAGAATCTAGGTCTCTATATATATTTAATGAACATTTTGCCCAGTCTTGAATGTAATAAATCATTTATTCTCTTTGAACTTCCTGTGGAAATAGTGTTAAGAGGTAGTCTTTACCTACAAAATGGCACTGTTTTACCATTAAAAGAGCTGCTCTAAAGAACACTATTTATGGGATAAACACAAGTTCAAGACATTTATATGTCTTTAGGATTTTGGAGAATATTCAAAAGCAGGGAAAGAAGCAGATGGTTATGCTACTAAATATGGTGTGTAACCATGTGATCCGATGACAGAAAGAACTAAAAATAAAGACTCGCACTCCTCAATGTATATTTCAAGCTCCTTTCCCTGTGAAAAAAATCTTAATCAAATTAAAAATCGTCTAGGAGGTAGAGAAGTCCAATAACCATTCAGGGTTTGGGGTTTTGTTTGTTTTTTTGTTGTTTTTACATATGGAGGAATAAACAATATGAATAGGCATGTTGGTGTGGAAACAAAACTTACAAGAATGTTAAAGCAGTGTCAGAAAGAATGAGGATGGATATGTGCTCAGAGGAAGTTACATAGTGCAAGAACACTGATCAAAGTGATTTCAACATCTGTTGTAGCACACTTCATGTTCCTCAGCTCTCCACACTGTGGATGATTGGAGGAGACATATTAAAGATTAATGCAACTTCAAGGAAATTCTAAAGAAAATTTTTACTCATCCAGTACTTTTTTTAGTGTAAAATAAATGATTATGGAAAAAGCAGGAGACACACCAACAGCTCAGAAAACATGTTCAAGAATTTAAAGAAGGTAACTTGCAGAATAGAGAAGTAAGAACAAAACGTGAAAGGAAAAAAATAAAATAAAATAAACAAACAAACAAAGCAATTGTGCCCTGTAGGGTGTCTCCTCACATGTATATTTTTTCCCTGTACTTTTTGAAATGTATTCTGCTGTGTAAATCCTCCAGTTTTCAGTTGTGTGGTATTGCTCCTCACTGAGCAGCAGGACAAGAGAAGTGTCTTTTCTCTGTTTCTCACACAAAGCAATGTCTCTTCTGTGGCATGCTGCAGCTTACCTCTTTCATGGGCACCATGGCCAAGAAGACTCATCTCATGTTCTTGTAGCTGATGCTTATGGACCTGAAGGGAGTCACATGTAAACTGACTTACAATCATTCAGAGAGATTTCTGAAACTGGAAAAGGTACAGCATGCACAATGCTAAGTAGACAGTATATATATCTTTATGTTTTACTTTTTGTTATCTTTGTATGATATCACAACAGTTTTAAGATTATAACATAAGAATGTAGTATAGCAAAATATAGACATGGTATGATAGCAGAGGCCTTGAAAAGTAGAGACGCTGATGTGACATGGAGGAGCACAGGCATAGCATTGGAGACCCCATGGCCATGAGCAGCTCATCTGTGGGCAGTTAATGAAATGAAGACCTGGAGCTGGATGAAACTGGTTTTAGGGATAGGAAAGAGAACAAAGAAATAGTATCTAATTATGTAAAAGGTTTTATGTGAAGCAAATACGGAATTAACATGGATCTGCAGACCAACAAAGAAATAAAGAAAATTAAAAGCATGTTAGCAGATATACAAAATTCACCCTAAGTGGACCCTAGAAGAAGGAAGAAGAAATCATCAGTGAACATTATATTCCTCCTAGCAAAGGACTCTAGATGCTGATGACTTGCTGTAAATGCTTCCACATCCTCATCAGCAGAATGAAGCCACCACACTGAGAACCTAGAGGCTCAGGAGAAGGGGGAGCAAGAAAAGGGATAAAACCTAAGTGTGTGTAACAATTTTTACTCTATTATTTGTCTTTCTTTTTTATATTAGATAATAACTGGATCTGGACTAATTCTGATTAGAACCATTAAGATTTCTATTCTACTAACAATACATTCTTGCTTTTATATATATATATAGGGTGTGTTTCCTCTTTGTCCGTAAAGATTTTGAGTGTAACACTGGATAGGAAAATGGATTGATCTTTAGTTGAAGTTTCTGGAAACTATCACAGACAAGTGCCTGTTGGTTTTGACAGCAGTAACCAAGCTTCATAGCAAAGATTAGGGGATTGGAACATCTCTCATATGAGGAAAGGCTTAGGGACTTGGGTCTCTTTAGTCTAGAGAAAAGAAGATTGAGGGAGGATCTTATTAATACTTATAAATACTTAAAGGGAGGATGCCAGGGGGATGGGGGCAGTCTTTTTTCAGTGGTGCCCAGTGATAGGACTAGGGGTAATGGGCACAAGCTTGAACATAGGAAGTTCCATCTTAACATGAGGAGGAACTTCTTTACCTTGAGGGTAGTGGAGCACTGGCACAGGCTGCCCAGAGAGGTTGTGGAGTCTCCCACACTGGAGACATTCAAAACCCGCCTGGATGCCGTCCTGTGCAATCTGTTGTAGGTGACCCTGCTCTGGCGGGGGGGGGTGGACTAGATGATCTCCAGAGGTCCCTTCCAACCCTGACCATTCTGTGATTCTGTGTGATTATCTCTGTGTTATGGAATAAAAGTAAAAGGGGGTCTAAATATCACTTAAAGAAAGAAAGAGCTGAAAGTAGAATATTTTGAAATAAAAATTGAATCTGTAAAAGGAGAACCAGAGAAAGAAATGACAAGATCTTAGGGGTTTTATTTCTAATACCACTTTTTTTTTATTTTATACTAATTGTCTGTGTCAGCAATAGGAGATTGTTTTGGTTTGTTGGCTGGGTTTCTCTTCCCCACATTTTGCAAATAGAATTAACTTTCTGGGTCCAGTCAATTAGGAAGAACACTCAAAGTTATATCTTTTAAATGCTAAGAATAACAGATGGCAAACACAGTTTGATGAAAATAAATGCAGATAAATGGTTCTCATAACAAAGGGAAGCAAGAAAGCATATTAACTGAAAAAAAAAAATACTGCATACTGACCAGAAAAAATTATTTGGGAGATGTTGCACAAAAATTCCTAATGCTTCATTTCTGATGTTCAGATATATTAAAAGAAATAAACATGATCCTGGGTCAGAAAAGACTATAAATAAAACATTATATTATCATTACTAGGTAACACCAAGTAGACATTACACACAGTACCACACCACAGACAAGGATTAGCCTCTCAGTCCTCGGTTTGCTGCGTTGAGCCTAAGTGCTGCAGGATCCCCCGAACTCAGAGGTTGTGTCACCTCCTGTCTATCGTGTGTGTCAAGTCTCCTGCATGTGCTAGACATCATCTCACAGCTTGCTGCTTTGTCAAGTTAATCTTCTCAATCTTGATCCTACAAAGAAACGCTATCCTCTAAGATATGAACTTGCAGCGCATTTCATATCAACATTGTAGTGATTGTGCCTCATTCCTCTAAAGTCTGGGATCTCATCATGCTGCGTTATTACAAAGTTAGGAGGGACAGAAGAGACATCCAGCCACAAGAACAGATAAAAGGTGGCATTTGTACCCTGTGCAAGTCTTGCAGAAGGCAATTGTAGTTTTGAACGAGTATTGAATATTTATTTAAGAAGTGTTCACAGAAAGAGAGCGAACTGTGCTGGTGGAAGGGAATTATCAACAGAATCAGGAGGAAAAAAGGAAGGTCATACTAAATATAGACTTTAGGAGTATAAAGAATAGAGAGAAAGGAAAACAAGAGTGAAAGCTGAAAGAAAATGTTATTGCTTATTCTGCAATGGGAATGCTTCTCATTAAAATAGTATTTGATCCCCACTAAAAATAAAATGTATTTATTTTACTGTAAAATAGGCTACGATGAGTCTCAAAAACATCCACTGTGTGAAGTTTTTCATTATTCTTTCCCTTTTCCTTCTTTGACTTCTACTTCTGCAAAGTGAAAAAATAGGGCTTACCTATCCTGACAGTCAGTAAAGAAAGAATGTTAAAATGCTGCATAAAGAGTCATAGACCAGAAGCAAACTCCGTTTTAGCAGAGTAGGACAGAGCTGTGTAATCACATAGCAAGCACTGTAGGAAGGGAAGAGCTGCTGCAGCAAGAATGTGGTGCACTACTAATATGTGAGGAAGGAACCAGCAAAATGAAAAGGATGAGTGGGCATGTAATGGGCATGCAGAGGGCAACAGACAGTGTGGCTTTGGACACAGACTTTCAACAGAAACTCTGACAGGCAGCAAAGCCTTCATGTGGCTTACAATGCACACTGTTTTGGTGTAAGTTTGGGTGCTTGCAGCTATCTACTCAACCTATGCTGTTAAAAGTATGGAGATGTGAATAAAACTATCGTAAATGTCACACTTGAGGGACCAAAGTTTATCTGAAACTGATCAGCTTTTTTGGTATATTGAGAGATATTTATTTATGCAAGCATTGGACAGTGTCTTGTAGTCAGGTGGAGCAGCTTCCTTTCAGCAGCAATGAAAAATCGCTGCCTGGTAGTAGGAGGGAAACTCAAAGGAGAAAAAAAACCCAAACGCCAAAAGACCCCAGAACCTTACAACTGAGATGGACATTGGACATTCAGCAATAGACTCAAATATAACTCTTTTGTAAGAGTTTATAGATTAAAAATAAGTGTCAAAATCAATTCAAATTACAATTACATTTCATCTAGTGGAATTTTTTGTTGGCAGGGGAACTTGATTTACTTAAGCAATAGCTGCTATGTATACTTTTTATGCATAGTTTTGTTGGTTTGTGTATTAAGTGTTGTCAAATGACTATTAGGAAGCCAGCAGCTGCGATCTGCAAATCAGAGCTGCAGGAAAGGAAAGAATGTGTGTTACGTGGATAATACTTTCAGTAATAATGATTTATTCCTTATCTAAATAAAGTTTATTGTCCAATTTTACAAAACAAACAAAAAGAGTAATTCTATGATGTTTCACTTGGGCTAGGTCACTTAGTTTGATTCAATATAAATAATAGGTAGCTAAATTATCAAAGATTAGATACAACAGTATATAGATGATGAACGCAATTTTGTTGGGTAGGACAATGAACTATGTGTAAGATCATTAAATTGTGCTATAGAAGTGAATGCAGAAATAGGTTTCATTTGCCTTTACTTAGTCTAGAAAAATAATAGCTGCTGTATCTCTCAGACAAGACTGATGAGCATTTCCTTGCAACCTGAAAATAAGTAAATTTATACCTGGTGTTATCTTCCTTCAGGAGTTCTATATCTGAAGCGGTATGAATTTGGCCTTGTTTCTCAAGTTGGTTTTGTAAGGTTTGTGTTGTTCACAGAATTTTTCAATAAATTAATTACTGTTTTGCAGTATCCCATTGAAAAAAAAAAGAGTATTTATGTAAGCCAATTTTAGTAGTGAAAAGAAGTTTAAAAAAGTAAATAAAAAATAAAGTAAAATAAATAATGTAAAAAAAGTAAGTAAAAGACAGCAAAAATTAATGCTTAGAGGACATATATAATGAAGACAGAGGCATAAGCATATACACATACATATATGTATTGATTAAATTATCATTGCTTTTAACAAACTTAGTTTTAGAAAATACGTATGAAGGTTTCAAAACCATGAGAAAAATGGAATTATTTTTAAAGTGCAGAAAAAATCAAGGGTTACAAATATGAACTGTGACTTCTTATTGAACCACAACCCAATTTGAGATTCCGATTCAGGATATTATTTCTGTCTTGAACAAGCTGTGTTCAAAAGTTCATCTCTTTATATAAACAAATAAACTTCAGGAATATCTCTGCTCTTGCTCAGCTTTCCTTTCTATTTTTCTCCCCTTCTACCCCCCCCTTTTTCTTTTTTCTTTTTCTGTTTTTTTTTAATCTCTTTTTCCTTTTTTCTTTTTTTTTTTTCCCTTCCTCTTCCCCTTTCCCTTCTCGTTCTCCTCCATCATCCTGGGGAACCGTTTTTCAGTTTATAATTGCAAAGCCGTGTTTCTTCAAGTGATTTTACATTTCACACATCTGCAACTGGCTGTCCTCCAGTTCTGTACAAGAATAAGTTCAAGGTAAACTATTCACATATGAAGAAGTAAGTTCAAAGTGAAGGTGAATGGATTTTGTAAAGGAATTTTTGCTCAACAGGAAGGTCAGTTTCCGTTAGCCTGCTTTGGGAATTTGTTAGGTACTGTTATTGATTCCCCTCTCCCCTTCATGATAAAAACACTTGAAATAAAAAGGTTATTGAAATCTCCTAGATCAAAGTCCCAATCAGAAGTTCAAACAAAATAGAGGAAATGTTTTCAAACATCTTGATATCAATAGTAACAAAAAACATCATTGATATAAATCTAAGATTTAATTTATTTTCAAGCAAGTTTTATTTTCCTTCCCCCTCCGCATTGTTTCTATTTTAATAGCTATGTAGAACTGTATTAGACTAGACAATATTTTTCTACTCATTGTAATGCTTCATTTCCTTGTATTTTCACCTTACTCTTTCTTATTTATAGTGCTATGAATCATGCTTTGATAATAACAGTCATTATTAACCATACAATAATCTATGAGATTATATAAATTGTGTTGCACATTTTAGCACACCTGTAATGGAGCTGAATTTGGTAAGAATGCAAAACAATAGTCGAGCAAAAACTGAAACATAAACTTTAGAAGTGTATTTATGGACTCTTACTGTGAATGAAGATTTTTGTGGTTATACTATAATCTGTGAGAAAGTAGTTTTATATGCAGCTACACATTAGACTATAGGAGTCTATATAGTTTGACACCGATGATAAAAAAGTTTAAATTAACAGCTTAGCTGAAATTGGCAGCTTTGCTCCTCCAACAAGATGGAACTCCTTTACAATACAGGTAGAGCTCACCTATGCGTAAGATAGAACCTCTACGGAGGCAATTTTAAGACTGTGAAATGCCTGCCCATAGGACCAACACAAGCTTAATGATCTCCTGCTTAAAGTACAAGACATTTCACTAAATATACATTTTCATGTGTGAATAAACTGAGAAAGTTTACATATGAAAAATACTTGTTATAAATAGTTTAAATATATTGGAAGAAAGGCTTGGCTTTAGTTAAGATACTGTCTTACAAAAGAAAATACAATGCTGTTAGTGTTAAATTCATTTTAGGTCACTACTAGACTTCTTAAAATGAAAAGGTCTTTTTACTAGAAATGGATGACCTAAGACTACAAAAAGGCACTAATAAGGCACTAAAAAAGAAATTGAATCGTTTAAAGAAGTTTTTGTATACCTTACATAAGCCAATAGTAATTAATATAAACTAGTTTACAGATTTGTAGATAAAGCTGGAATAATCTGTTTTAAACAGAACTATTCCTCCTCTGTGATAAGCTGCTGAACTAAGCAATACTTAAATGTGCTAAACACAGATAAATAAAATGTTTGTTTCTCTTGAAACCTGTGTATTTGAGAATAACTACTACACATGCTACAATAAGAAAACAGAAAACCAACACGCATTTATGAATGACTGGACTTGAATTTGGTGTTTGTCCTACCATTCCTTCCTGGGATTATACCTCTATAACTAGCTGGGTGAACTTACCTGGCTTGGCATCACAACTAAGAAATAAACAGGCTCGCCTTTCTTTTTCCTTTTATACTACTTAGTAACTTCATATAGGCAGCTTTTGGATTCTGTTTCTTACCATAAAGTTCAATAAGAGACATGCGCTGAGAATATTGAGTGTTCTTGGTGTTATCTATGCAGTGTTATGCCTCAGAACTTGCTGTAAAAGTGTATTGCGCTAGACAACATGCCGAGCTGTTGTCTAGTGCAAAAGAAGAGAAGCAGCTCACATCTAAGATCAATTATTTTTCTAACCTATGCTACTTCACTTTCATATGCTACTTTCCCTGAACAAGACATTTCTGGAGCACATTGATAATAACTTCTAGATCAAGGAGCTGCTTAAGGAAAGAACTCCATTGGACGTCATACTTAAAACCAAGGGAGAACTGGGTTGGGATAGGAAGGTTGGGTAGCCTTGACTGCAGTAACTACGAGATGTAGAGTTGACACTCATGAGAGGAGGGAGCAAGGCAAATAGCAATGCCCCTGCCCTCAACTTCCATAGACAGGAGCCTGTTCAGGGACCTTCTCAGAAGAATCCTAGGGGAACATCATTCCGGTGAAAAGGGAGGAGTTTCCAGGAGATTTGCTGGGTTTTCTGAGGGTTACCTCCTTGACCCCACAGTCCATCTGGACATACAGGTAGTCAAGCAAAGGTTTCAGGAGGCCTACATGGATGGCAATGGAGCTCCTGACAAATCTCAAAAAGGGGAGTGTACAAGAGGTAGAGGCAAGCACAAGAAGCTTGACTTTATATCTATGCTATAGTTGTTTCTGCTGTTAAAGAACTTGACATTATTGTTCTCTAATTTTCATATCAGCTTTGTCTCAACTCCATTCAACTCAAAGGAGGGGCAGAGCAAGATTGCTTGTCCAAAGATCAGGTAAACAGGCCTACAATATAAGCTTTAATATATATCATATAATTCTGTTCACTGTGGTTTCATATGATCTACCTATTATTGCATGAAATAACCTTGGTTATGTGCAATGAAATATCCATGCCTTTTGGATGGTAACTTCTTATATTACTTATATTGACATTTCCATTAAATTTAACTATTTTTAACATTTACCAAACCTATAAGGAAAATAAATATCCATTACAGAAATCATATTACAAAAATTCCATTAGAACTTAATTTTCTTAAATTTATTTTCCATAATCATGGCATCTTTTCATTCTCTTAATTAAATTTCATACTTATTCTCTACTGGTAACAAAGAGATATCAATTTCATGTGTGATAATGAATTTGATTTTATTGCTATGATGGAATAACCTGATGCTATTAATGTCATTCAATTAGACAAATTAATATACAACATGCAGATCTTAAAAGTGGAGCTAAGTTTTGAGGATAGAATGGGAAAAAAAAAAAAAGAGTACAGTTTTTCCTAGTTTTACATAAATGACTATGGGTATGAATGAAATTTATGGAGGCTGAAAGATACATACCAGGATAATTACATTTTGATTTCTGTGTATGGGGTGTTCCTGACATAAATTTCTTCACATCATAAATTTAGTGTAGAGGAAACCTATACTTTCCTGAGGCAAAAAAAAAAACACTTGGCAGTTTGTTGAAAGGATATCCTAAGGGTTGTTCATGAGCACAGAATGTCTTTAAGGCTGGCAGGAACATCTAGTTATGTACTTCTTACTGTTATTGCCAATGGCATTCTAATGAACAGCTTGTCTTATCAGAGACCCGTTCTTTATTACAACCATAAATGGTACCATACAAGGCATCATTCCTCTCTGCAATAAGCATTAGGATAATATATTTCTATTGTTCAGAATCTGCAGGAAGAAGAAATTCTTTTCTTCTTTTATATTTCAATCTATGATTGTTGACTATGCATAGAGGGCTGTAACAGCATTTAATGAAAGCTTCCTTGGAAAAAGAAAGAATCCCATAAATTCTTAAGCAGAGATATGCCAGAAGCAGAACACCTGCCACTGACTTCTTCCCATGGATAACAGTAAAAGACTCGCTGCTTGTAGGTAACAACCCACTGGCAGTGAGTGTTTAAAAATAGCTTTTGAATTTGATAGCTTTGTGCAATATGACCCGATACAGCCAGTTGTGTGCAGTACATTGTACCACCAAATTAAAGAAATGTTGGGATTGGGGGTTTTGTTGTTTTGTTGTTGTTTCATATAAACAAAGATGTTTTCTTAATAATAAAGTAAGCTTATTCCGATACCGGCATTTTAAATAAGAATTTTGGCACATCAGTGCCTGATGGACTATAGATTTAAAGATCCAATAATATTGCACTGAAGCCCCAAATCAGCCCCAAAAGGAAAATGCTTGATAAAGTACTTTACTGAATTATTTGAATTTGCAGATGATCACAGTGTATTGTGCAATTTATCCAATCGTACTTGATTCTAGCTATGTTTTCCTTACAGTGCTACGCAGTCCTACAGTGTACCTGATGTGTGAAAGACAACCACTGAAACATAAAAGGCATATCCACTGCCTCAGCACACTTAATGAGACTTTTGAATTTTTGTTCTTCAAAGTGTATCGAGTACCTTCAAACCTGATCACATAAATTTTCTCCAAAATATAAGTCTATCCATACACATACACAAGCATGCCTTGTTAAAAAAGGAGTAACCAGCACAGAGTCTAGAGAGCTGTGTCAAGGGAGAAACTACATGGCGGTCAGCCTCACCTCCACCCATGAGAAGATGATGGAACAGCTCGTTCTGGGCATCACCTCCAAGCATCTGAAGGAAAAGAAGGTTATCAGAAGTAGTCAACATGGATTCACCAAGGGGAAGTCATGTCTGATTAATCTGATACTGTTCTACAATGGCATAACTTGATGGATAGATGAGGGGAGGGCAGTGGATGTGGTCTACCTTGACTTTGGCAAGGCTTTTGACACTGTCTCCCACATCATCCTCATAGGCAAGCTTAGGAAGTGTGGGTTAGATGAATGGACAGTGAGGTGGATTGAACAGTGGCTGACAGATAGAGCTGACAGATAGGTTGTGATTAGTGGTGCAGAGTCTAGTTTGAGGTCAGTAACAAGTGGTGTTCCTCAGGTCAGTACTGGCTCCAGTCCTGTTCAATATATGCATCAATGACCTGGGTGAAGGGACAGTGTACCATCAGCAAGTCTGATGATGACACAAAACTGGGAGGGGTGGTTGACACACCGGAAGGCTGTGCGGCTATTCAGCATGACCTGCACATGCTGGAGAAATGGGCAGAGAGAAACCTTATGAAATTCAACAAGGGTAAGTGTAGGGTACTGCACCTGGGGAGGAATAACCCCGTGCATCAGTACAGGTTAGGTGCTGATGTCCTGGAGAGCAGCTCTGTGGAAAGGGACCTGGGAGTCCTGGTAGACAACAGGATCATAGAAGGCCATTAGGTTGGTCCGAGAGGACTGGACCTTCATGAAGCCATGCTGGCTATCTCAAATGTTCTCCGTGTGCATTAGCACAGCTTCCAGGAGGATCTGTTCCATGATCTTCCCAGGCACAGAGGTGAGGTTCACAGGTTGGTAGTTCTCAGGGTCCTCCTTCCTACCTTTTTTAAAAATGGTTGCAATGTTTCCCTTTTTTAAGTCGCCAGGGACTTCACCTGACTGCCTTGACTTTTCAAATATCATGGAGAGTGGCTTGGCAATTATATCAGCCAATTCCCTCAGGACTCTGGTCCCACAGACCAGAGTATGTTCAGTATGTTCATGTTCCTCAGGTGGTCACAAACCTGATCTTCTCTCACAGTGGGAGAAACTTTGTTCCTCCAGTCCCCATATTGCAGTCCATCCACTCGAGAGGTGTGGGAAGAGAAGCTACCAGTGCTGAATGAGACGAAAATATTGTTGAGCATCTCAGCCTTCTCCTCATCCATTGTTACCAGTTTGCCAGTTTTGCTCATCAGGGGGGTGCACTTAGACCTTCCTTTTCTACAAACCTGTAGAAGTCCTTCTTATTATTCCTTGCATTCCTTTCCAATTTCAGCTCAAGTTGAGCCTTGGCCTTCCTGACCCCATCCCTGCACAAGCGGGCAGCGTCCCTATACTTTTCCCAGGATATCTGTCCCTGCTTCCACTGCCTGTGCATTTCCTTCTTACCCTTCGAGCAGGTCTCGACTCAGCCATGCCAGCCTCTTGCCTTCCTTTCCCAATTTCTTACACCTGGGGATCAAGAGCTGTTTCACTCTATGAAAAACGTCCTTAAAGATATTCCTTGTTGCTGGAAACTTGATAGATTTCAGAGTCAGAGGGGGGATATCACAAGTGTGCCCAGATTAAATTGATTTTCAGAGTGACAGGACCTCAGAAGTAAAGTCAGCAAAGTGTCATAGAGGATGAGGCAGTGTAAATAACTCTTTTTTAAAATTATTTTTATTTCTCTCAGGAGTCAGGTGGCCAGAAAGAATGTTAGAAATAAACTAGTTGCTTGTTAGTGATATAGAAAAGACTGGCATAATACAGTTTATTTAATATAAATTTAAAGGAAAGCTTGAGAGAAATTATTATTTACAAAATGCTGTAGTATGTGTCATAGTATGTGTTTGTTAAGTTAATCGATGCACAAAATATTAAATGCCAATTTAATTTTATGTGTTTGTTCTAATTCGTTAGCTCTGCAAGCTTTGTGTGGTGACTCAGATATCTTATTAGACAGGTGTACTAATGATTGTTGTAGGTGTACTAGTAATTGTTGTTAATATGATTTTTTAAATACTTGGGTATGTATCATTGTGTGAGAGTTATGCTGTGTTTCCTAACTAAATTTCAGCACTTTGTGATTTGCCATGTATGTTTTCAAAAGCTCCCTCATACTGCTAGCAGGTCCCTAAAAAAAGTTAGTTTGCAAGTGGATGCACAGAGTGTGTAGAGGGTAAATTTCCTATCACAGAGATTCAAAACTAAGAAAATGAAATTACTTCTGCAGAAATTTCTGTACAGAATCCTTTTTGCACTTTAATTTTATCTTTTTAGGGAACCCTGCCGAACTACTTTCAGAATTCTCACATGCATTCTCTGTTTTGCTTTTCACTACTGCCCCTGTGCTGTGAATTTGCTCTGTACAAAACAATGTTCCTCACTAGCTGTACTTCCCATGATGTAAGAATTATTTCTTCCTACTCTTGACTAGTAAGGTTTCATATTCAAAGACATGCTTCTGTTGTGTAGCATCGCAGAAAAAGCAATTATTAACAATCCAACAAGGCAGAACTAGTGTCAACATTCACATGTAGAAAATATTTTATTATTTCCAATAAAGGTAATTTTATATATTTTCATTTATTAATAAAGTCATTAAAGATTTAAAGTTATTTTTCATAGCTATTTCTTATGAATGAAAAATTATTGATTGGAAAGTTTCCATAGGAATTAGGCATACTAGTCACAACTCAATTTAATTGTTGGAAGTTGCCTTGGAGCCTTTGGAGTCCTCCAAAAGAATCATAAGTACACATTAAGTTTAAGAATTTAGTGATATAAGGATGGGTTCTGTCTGTCGAATTTATGTGCATATTTCGAGAACTAAATGTCATCTAGGAGAACCAGAGATCCAACCAAAAAAAGTTGGCCTACTCTGCAAAGTAGGCACATAAATATCTCTGAGTATGGGGATCTGAAGGTAAGACAAAAAAGTAACTCTGCAGAAGTTAAGGTGAAATGAACTGAATAAGCCTGATTCAAATACTTCTAGACTTAACAGACTTAGAGGAATTGTTGTTTCTGGTAGAGGGGAGCACACAGTCAAAATGTTAGAATCTCTGTTCCTGGAACTGAATGGCAGTTTCACTGAAAATTATTGCATCTACACTGCTCTATAGTTTTCCCAGACTTTTGACCCCTGGTAGGAAACAATCAAAGATGTCTTGCATATGCAATCAGGCCCACAGAATATTGAGGGATGTGAATATTTGAAAATGTGCAGGAGTCAGTTGTTTAAAATTTCCTTTAAAAGAGGGTAGATTAGTCATTTCCCCCTCTTTTTTTTTTTTTTGTTTGTTCTGTCTTTGGTTTTGTTTTTGAATAATAAACAATAATAATCATTATGAGTCATCTTATTTTCCCATCTCTTTTACATTGTCTTGCAATAGGAGACTTAAAAGCCAACAAAACTGTTATAGATGACATGTGCTTTGGTCAGAGATTTTATAAGGAAGGAAAGGTCACATAATATAATCCAAATAGTAATGTTCAGAGATGTTATATCTTTACAAAGTGTAATATCAAAGCATTAGAGAATAAGCTGGGCAGCATCTACTGTTGCATGGACACAGCTCAGGGTATCTCTGCCAGTGCACAGAGGTGAGTTGAAACATAGCCAAGTTCCGTCTCTGGTAGATCAGTGTTAGATAATTCTGCTGGAGGCACTTTCTGCCTGCTTTTACAATGCTCTTCTTATCACCTTTACATGAATCACAGCTTTTCCTTTTTTCTAAGAGACTGTCAGGTTTTAATATCCCATTAATGCATGCATCAAGGATAGCCATAAATTGGGCTAAATCTTGGGGAACAAAATTTACGAATTCATTTGAGAAAATCAGTTAATACAGTCAAACTGAATGAATGAATGAATAGCATCTGGGAATATGTCACAAATTGCCAGAAAAGAAGGAATGACAGTGCACCTTTTCTTTGTAGCAATATCAGATACTCCTTTCCGCTGAAGCTAAATTAGGAATGAATAGGATTTAAACAGATTGGAAAGGAAGTGATCTTAGCATTCACTCCAGAAACGTGGAATAAATTGCATTAATAAGCAAATTCCTACAATACAATGAGAAATTCCTTTATTTCTCTCACAAGTGGGTGCATTATTTCTTCACTACTATAAAGTTTTCTTTGTTTCATGCACAGTGCTTTATTTCAGACTCAGTAATTGCAAGTGAGGATAAATTGCCTATTGAAGATATCCAAGGAAGGCATTTATTTTTAGAGATCTCAAGAAAATCTGATGTGGGGCTAAAGCTAATGGTATTTAATTTAAAGAGGGACTTAGAGCTTTTGAACTTTGCTCTTATTACTGCAGATAATAGAGAGCAGATAGGATGATTAAATAATAGCAAGGAAAACTCTTTTCATTCCATGTAGCTGCTACAATTCCTCTGGAGGTTTGGATTAGAGGTGAATGGAGGAGTATTTTTCACATGTCAGTTCCACATAATAAAAAAATCTGTGAAATAGCTATTGTATTATAACTTCAAAGATGAAGAATATTTAAATAGGAATATGAAAACAAGATATTCAGAGACCTTAAATATGAGATTCTCAAGTTGATCCTTTACAAGTTTGGGGTTTTTTTATCAAAAAGACCTATCAAAAGTGATTTCAAATATTTTATCAAAAAGTTTCGAGGAAATTTATCTGTAACTATGACAAAATATGTAAACCGGTAACATAATAATAAAGTTTTAATTCTATGAAACAATCACTTATTTTCTTGGGATAACTTGGCAAGTTTCTAATGGACACCACACTGAATTACTCAAACAACGATTGTTTTTTGGATGCTGGAGCATTCAGATGAAGAAATTCTATGTTACATTTCAAAATTTTTTTCTCTCTGTCAGTGTATAGTAACAAAAAATACTAGCCGGATGCCTGTATTGCCTGTCAGACACTATGCATATGAAAAAAGTAATTTCATGGAAATTTCTAAAGAAAAATAGACAATTTTCCTGAATTCAGTTCAAGAATCTTTCATTCAAGACTTAATATCAAAACTCACAGGCCAGCAGTTGTTCAGCTGCAGAAGCGGGTACAATACCTAGATCTGGAAGCAGCTCAAAAGGATTTATAAGTTTTGAATAGCAAGTCTGATTTGTTTAATAAATTGAAAATAAAATATCAAAAGTTTTATGTAAGAGAAATGCAAATTTTTATTTCAATATTATTTAATATAATATTGTGTATTAACATAATCATAATAAATTAATAAATAGGAAAATATTTGACATAAGCTTTTTTAAGAATTTGTCTTGGAATCAGAGCATTACTGGCAATTCCATGCATGTTAGAGAGATTTGTTAATTCTTGGTTTTTTGGTTTTTTTTTGCTTTAACTGCTAAAGCTTTTAACTGTATCCTATTTGGCTGCACTTCATGGTGACAATTATGTAAGATATAAAGAAAAAAATTGGTAGGTAAGTTTCTGCAGTGTAGGCTGAAATTGTTCAGCACAATTTTGTTTTATGTGCGTGTATTTCTGAAGGACTACCATTTTCCCAGCATGGCTGTTTCTCGTGTTCAATTAAGCTGTTTTCCCACAGTCTTACAGCACATCATCTTCCTTACATACTTGGGACTTATTCTAGCAACCTAAATCTAGCCTCATCCCCATACCTGTTGTTACTTACTGGTAGGTATGCTTACGTAATGAGAAAAACTAGATTTGAGGATAGACGTATAATTTAGACTCTTATACAAATATCCTTTAATATTCAAGACCTGCTATTTGTGGATTCAAATATCCCCTTGAGATTCCTATTTCTGTTTTTTCTCATGACCTTTCAGATCTAGAAATAGATGGACTGGAGTTACTTTTATTACAAAGAACTTCCCTTTGTTAAATTTCAACTCCGAAAGACACCTTAGCTCACTTGAATCTAACTATGACAAGCATTTGGATAACATGATGATGTCAAAGTTCTCTTTGAAACCAGTATTTTTTTTTCTCTTTTTCTGTTAGGTTATACGAATTTCTGAGAAATGGAAACTTTTTAGGAGATGATGTTCGGTTTTATTTTGTTTGGTTTGGGTTTTTAATGATTTTCCAGAACAAGCTTATTTGTCGTTAATTCATGCCAAACGTCTTTACATCACAAGATCATTTAGGTTGGAAGAGAACTCTTGAGATAATCTAGTCCAAAATACCTGCTCAAGCAGGCTCAGTTATAGCAAGTTGTTCAGGATCATGTTCAGTTGTATTTTGAACATTTCCATGTACGGAGACTCCACCGCCTCTGGGCAACCTGTTCTGCCGTTTGACCACCCTCACAGTAAATATTTAAGTGGAATTTCTTGCATTTTAATTTGTGCCTGATGCCTCTTGTACTTTTACTGGACACCACTGAGAAGAGACGGTCTTGGTCCTCTGCTTCCTACCACTAGGTCTTTATACACATTAATAAGATTCCTTTGACCTGCTGGCAACCCTCTTGCAAATACAGCCCAGAATTTATCTCTTCTTTGTTTTGTCCACCAAAGCAAAACAAACTCATTTAAGGGGTGGGCATGATGTGCACAGCAGTGAAGTGATGAAAACATCAGACTAGCACCATTTCAAGCTGGAACGACCATCAAACAAGAAAAAACCCACACCAATCTGTTGTTATTCTCTTTGGTCTGGAAAGAGGATGGACATTTTGTTTGCTCCTGAGCTTTAAGAACTGCCTTTCATCAGTTGTGAAACAGACCACTTCCTTTCTCCTGCAGGGATAATCAACAGTATTTCAAGGCTTTTTAAATGGTGAATATGTTTCCAGTACCCTCCCATCCAGAAATCTCCTCCCTGCTGCAATCACCCAAGTAGCTTGTCACTGTACCTTTTAATCCAAACTTTTCTTTCATAAGTACTGGCTGTTTGCATAAACTGGTCACACTTATGACTGATGCAGAAGTGTAGCCCTAAACTTTTCAGTAAACACAGTATATCTTTCATCTACATATTGCATGCTGAGTTTCTGCCATGAATACAAAATTCTTCTGCAGAAATTTATTAATTAACCAACTCAGGCTCAATGATGACTGTTAGATGCCTCTTTGTCCATGTGAGAGACATACGTAGTCTTTTACAACTCTAGTCCAAACTGACTTGGCAGAGAGACTTGCCTGCACACTTTTTAAAATCAAGGCTACTGTTTTATTTATGTATGTATTTATTTAATATAGTCATAAGCACTAAGCATTAATGTAAGAACTGAAATAATCATCTAGAAAGCAACTGCTGTAGAACAAACAGATTTTGCCCTAGATTCTGAAAATAAAGTTTAATTGAAGAGAATAAAATATACTCTGGATCTCCTAATCTGGGGGCAGGGGGCTAGTGTTGTTTGTTTTGGTTTTGGCTTCGTTTTTTTTACTACAATAGAGATGTATTCAATTCTGTAGCCTTTTCACTGAAATTTACATTGCTCATGGCAACACAAATGGTTAATTTCCTCTAAACTCATTCCTTCCTAGCAATGTCTTTCATAAGTATAAAGAACCATAAAAGAGATTGAAAAAAGAATACTTTTTCTTCTGTCATTCAAAACAGAGAAGGAAATTAATTATAAGTGAATATTTTGAAATTAATTTAAATAACACAAAGCCATTAGTATTTTTTTGTATGACGGCAGCAACCATAAAGCTTTTGGCTAAAAGGAACATAATGGCAATATTTGGAGGCTGATATTTAAGGACACCTATTGTTAGACCTGCATAGGGACTCCTATATTTAGGAATGTTTGGATAGAGATTATGAAAAAGAAACAGTATAGGCCAACACACAGGCCTCCCAGTAGTTTTTATTATGTTGTTATTATTAACTCAGAAGTTGAAAAATGATGTCCAGAGTTCATTTTATTGTCTGTGTTGTATATTTTCACCTGTGCAATCATTCAGGATTTTCCCATCTTCTCAACACTGAACATTTCAAAATAGTCTTCTCACTGAAGTTACGTGTTAGTTAACATTACCATACCAAATTCAGGGAAGTGTTTGCCTGAGGTGGTAGGCCCCATCTGATACTTAACTTCACAATCAGTACAATAGGATGTAGGTAACGACATTGCGTGCTTCCATCATCCCACAGCCTCAGTCTATAAAAGTGCAGCGGTATTAATTTTAAACAATTGCCATTGATTTTACGTATGCTTCTTACTTCCAGCAGCAGCATACTTTATTAAATTACATCTCAGTATTAAAGCCACAATGACACCGGGCTCCCTGTCATACACCTGCCTGGCAGCACTCCTTTTGAGAATCACTTTCCCAACAGAAGGTCATAGTGCTAATGCAAACTTCTTTATGAGTTACTTGTTTTGTGGAAGACTGAAATGACAATGGGGTTTCTTCTTTCACTTTAGTGAGTCTAGAATAACAAAGAATTAATCTTGCCTTTTCAGGAATTTATACCATAAATACAAGCAAGAAAGTTTAGTTGTTGAAAAGACAGTAGCTACTTTGAAATAACAATCAGCAGACCAAATAAAACCCTCAGTAAGAACATACTATTCTTCCCAGAGGACCACGTGAAAGCCATGTTATGATGAAACACCCACAGTGCTGTGTACCTGAATAGCCTGTTATCACTGACACAATAATCTTTACTGTACCTGAGCTATTTATTGAGAAAGACATGCAACTGTGCAATAGATGACCTGAAGACCTTAAGAAAAAGAAATTCATAAAGACCATTTATTGCTGGTTTCTAAATAAAGATGTGTCTGTATGCTGGAATACATCTACTCACTATTATGGTGGAATATATAATTCAGGGATCTCCTAAAATAAGTCAATAGTCATTAATAAAATTATAAAGGTGAAAAATGCGTTTACCTTGCATTCTCTAATGATTGGTACCAGAGACAACTTTCAGAAAATAGTAGACTTCTAGGTGCAAGTCCTGTATATGCCATATAATTTCATCTGCAGAGTCCACTTACTCTGTCATACTGTTAAACTAGGTTACCTTAATTAAGAGATTGAAAGCTGACTTTATTACAGGCTATAAGTACCTTCTTAGGAAAGAAGGAGTTGAAAAGAGAAGGGTTGAACAATTGTTATCTCCAGTATGACCTGACATGCTATCCACTGCTTCTCAATGCAACAGGTTACCAACTTTCAGGTATGCAGCAGAAGTATGATCATAGCTAACCTAACTTTAGCCAGAAGGAAGAAAATCAACTTAAGACAGCGTGCACATCTGAATCCCACTGAAGGCAAGGCATCCTTAGACGAAGTCAGAAATAATAGATTAACACGCATACCTCTTCTGAACGCCAAGACATTTTTCAAAATGACTGCTCTATTTACGTCCTTTAACAAAATGCCCTGGAGTATCTCTACTCCTGAGCATAAATGAGTTATAGTTTGTTGGGTTTTTTTTCTTCCCATTTCCTCATTAATTTTTACAGCATTTTCCTTTAATTATTTTACGTCTTTCAACAGACTAGTAGTAACTGCTCTACAGAGGAGTCAAATTCAGTATCACGTCATTAGGTTTAGGCTATCAGCACATTTACTATATTTTCCATAGATGGCAAACTCCTTGAAGCCTTCAGGGTCTACAAGTGCTGCTCTGTCTTGTATCTAGGGTCCCATGACGTTCATAATCTACTTAATCACAAATTTTGCGTAATCTTACTCTGTGTGTCTTTTTACCTATCTGGAAAAACAAAGAACATTACACAGAACTGTAAACATCTATAGTCCCTAACTAATTATCTTGTTTTCAGGCAGGTGGTTATTCTGAGCTTTAAAACCCAAACTTGTGAGAAACAACTGGCTTTCCATGGATCCACCTAGGGATGCCAAAAATGTCCTGGTGGCCCACATGGTATTCTATCAACTCACATATCCTGGCTTCTTGTGAGGTTTATTGGGGATAAATCATAAATAAGAATAAAGTTGTGAGACTACTATGAAACAAAGCTGGACAGCTTGATTTCTCTGCAAATGGTGTTTCTGTTGATACTGTGACATAATTAAGCAATTGGTGGGGTTGTCTGATAACTGCAGGTCTTCTTTTCCATCCTTTATTCGCTCTGGAAGACTTCAATTTACCTGTTTCTATCTTATGATTGTATTTTCTTATAGCTAATCTTTATTTCAATATTATCCCTTCTTTTTTTTTTATGGCAATTAGAACACCAAAGATACAATTTTATTATGCAGTCCCTTTTTTTTATTGTGTACCCCTGAGGACATGCTAGGCTCTCAGATAAAAATGGCAGCTGTTGTCAGTTATGCTAAGAAAATAAAATGGTGGAATAGGTCGTGTCCTTTTTTTCTAGAAATCCGTCTTTCTTTCAGCTGGAGATTTTTGACAACAGTAAATCTGAATACTGGCATTTAAGTCCTATGTCTATAGTAACAAAACTTCATGGGATATTTTCATATTTGGAAATATTTGCCCAGTTCAAATGACTTCTGCATTTGCTGGTAATCTATCCACACAAAAGTTAATTTTTAACAGCCATTCTGAAAAGGGTATACTGGAATAGATAATGTATTTAAAATCTTGTTACAACATAACAAGACAATAAAGACATACTTCATATTTACAACTAATAGTGTAGTAGATATAATTTAGTGTTAGTGTCCTGAAAGAAAGATGAGTGAGACTTTGTGTACAATAACATAATAAGAAGCCACAGACTAACTGTTGTTAATGTAATAAAAAATAAATTATCACAGCCTCTAATTATTTCAGTAGCTTTTGATACACAGAGTAGGACCAAATGTACACAAATATTTACCTTTTCAGAATGGAAAAGTGACTCTGTAATCCTTGGAAAAAAGCAACTTGAAAAAATAGTTTTTGAAAACCAGTTTTATTCAGCTGTGAAATTGATAA
The DNA here is from genome assembly GCF_000708025.1 of Charadrius vociferus. NCBI lineage: Eukaryota > Metazoa > Chordata > Aves > Charadriiformes > Charadriidae > Charadrius > Charadrius vociferus. The sequence goes on from NW_009647469.1 coordinate 2,205,163, forward strand.
AATTTGCAACTTATTTGATAAATTGCTGAAAGAAAGAGAAAATGGCCAAACAGTTGATTCTGGAGGTTTCAGGTTTCTGTAGTGACCTAGGGTATGATCTGTATGCTGGAGGTCTGCAATTATTAGAATTGTCTGGAAAAAATAACTTTTGAAGTTATTAGTAAGTCAGTTCCCAGCTCCCTTCAATGCCCTCTATATATAATTGTCTAAGTCATTGCATTCTTAGTGTAACTTTAAATGCACCAAAAACTGCAGCAACCAAGTTACTTGCATAAGTGCTTGCATGTATGATTGGTTGATGTAAGATGTTACAGCAGAGGCATGTAAATATTACCTAAAGAGAAATTCCTAAAGTTTTTCATGGATTTAAACTAATGTCTTTTTGGAAATTGTATAGCGTTAAAACCAGGAAAACATTTAAAGTGTAATCTAATGCTGTCTTCCTTCGAAAGGGTTATGGAGAATCTCTTTTCATGAGTTCTGTTTGATGATTAAGAATATGAAGAAGGCATCAAGCTCTGTTATATTTCAAATAAGCTTTCAGCAAAGAAAGGTAAGAAAGTTTTCACAGAATTGGACACATACTGACTTTACTTATTCTGCTGTGTGTATTTACATTGATTACCTTGACCTTGATTGATTATATAGGTGTTGAATATGAAAAAATAAATATGTGAGTTGAATGTGCCAAGGATTTGAAATGTAAAATGATTACATAACTGCTAAGTATTATGACCTAAATAAGTCATAAGACACTCATTTGTTAAATGATACAGGCATAAATATTAATTCCATTTGACTGTGACTATATATGTATATATGAAAAAAATAAATGTTTAATGAAATTTCTACAATGCAATTTGAAATTTTAATCCAGATCAAAGACAAAGTAACAATAACACATTGTCTAAATAATAGTTACAGGAGCAGAGAAAGGACAACCATTTCAGTGTGGCCTGCTGAGATTATGGCCTTTAAAAACATATTACATCCACATAAATTTTTTTTGGCTGCCTGAATCTAGGACCATCTGTTTGGATGGCTGGCTGCCCATTCAGAAGTTGGTGGAACCCTTGCCATTAAGCAGAGATGCCAGGTATCAATAGGATTGAGATAGGAAGGCCTGCAGAACACTGCAAAGGACATCTGTTCTCCAGGAAAAGAGGAGGGAAGTCCATCTTCTGTGACAGCCCCACTACACTGACACCACATGCCTTCTTGCACCTAATGACACCTGTTCATAGCTGCATGCCAAAATACTAAGAAAAAAAAAACAAAACATCCCTGAACAATGGAAAATGGGTAGTATGGACACTTAAAGGCCTGTGTGGCTGCCAGGAAAACAGGTTTCGCTGTGGTAGGCATTTGGGACACCAAGGCAGACCATATGGGAAATCCAAAAGAAAGTCCAGGCATTTTGTATACCAACAAGCCATTGGCAAACAATGTTTCTGGGAAACAAGCAAAATGACAAAAATAGTAAACAAGGAAGATCTAGGCACAACTTTTTTGTACTTATCATTAGAAGTAGACAACAAACTAAAGACATTAAACAATCACTAGAGGGATGTGTTATTCCTCTGCATGACTTATAAAGAAACAGTGCAACTTTTAACCCTCTCGGTTCGTGAAAATTTTGTATTACGTGTTATAAAATAAGTAAATACAAGGTAAACCTTCTGTTTTATCTTAACACCCTGTCAAAATATTGTTGAAGCTAAGTAAATCATAGACTCATAGAACCATTTAGGTTGAAAAAGACCCTTAAGATCATCAAGTCCAGCCATAAACCTAGCACTGCCAAGTCCACCACTAAGCACCACCGTCCCTAAGCACCATATCTACAAGTCTTTTAAATACCTCCAGGGATGGTGACTCAACCACTTCCCTGGGCAGCCCATTCCAATGCTTGACAACCCTTTCAGTGAAGAACTTTTTCCTAACATCCAATCTGAAACTCACCTGGCCCGACTTGAGGCCATTTCCTCTTGTCCTATCACTTGTTGCTTGGAAGAAGAGAATGACGCCCATGTCACTACAGCTTCCTTTCAGGTAGTTGTAGAGAGCGATAAGGTCTCACCTCAGCCTCCTTTTCTTCAGACTAAATGACCCCAGTTCCCTCAGCCACTCCTTGGAAGACTTCTGCTCAACACCCTTCACCAGCTTTGTTGCCCTTCTCTGGGCACACTCCAGCACCTCATTGTTTTTCTTGTAGTGAGGGGCCCAAAACTGAACACAGTATTCGAGGTGCAGCAGCAAGCGTGCCTTGTCCTGCTCTCCACATTATTTCCAATACAAACCAGGATGCTATTGGCCTTCCTGTACACCTGGCACACCGCTGGCTCATATTCAGACTGCTCTCAACCATCACCCCCAGGTCCTTTTCTGCCAGCCAAATTTCCAACCACTCTTCCCCAAGCCTGTAGCGCTGCCTGGGGTTGTTGTGACCCAAGAGCTGGACCCATCCCTTGGCCTTGTTGAACCTTGTACCATTGGCCTCAGCCCATCGATCCATCCTGTCCAGATCCCTCTGTAGGGCCATCTTACCCTCAAGCAGACCAACACGCCCATCCAAGTTGGTATTGTCTGCAAACTTACTGAGGGTGCACTCATTCCCCTCACCTGGATCATTGATCAAGATATTAAAGAGAACCAGCCCCAACACTGAGCCTCAGGGAACACCACTTGTGACCAGCTGCCAACTGGATTTAACTCCATTCACCACAACTCTTTGGGCCCGGCCTTCCAGCCAGTTTTTTACCCAGTGAGGAGTCCACCCAAGTATGTCCAAGCCACAATCAGTTCCACAGTTTCTCCGGAAGAATACTGTGGGAAACAGTGTCAAAGGCTTTATTAAAGTCCAGGTGGACCACGGCCTTTCCCTCATCCACTAAGCAGATCACCTTGCACAGAAGGAGATCAGGTTTGTCAAGCAGGACCTGCCTGTCATAAGTCCATGCTGACTGGGCCTGATCACCTGGTTGTCCTGTACATGCTGTGTTATGACACTCCAGGTGATCTGCTCCATATCTTTTGCTGGCACCAAGGTCAGACTGACAGGCCTGCAGTTCCCAAGACCCTCCTTCCTGCCCCAAATTAATCCTTCTTCAAGATGAGATGGCAGTATGACACTTACATAGAGACATTGAAATTGTTGTACATTCCTGTACATTGTAATTACGGTATCAGATTTTTACATACAGGAACAAATTTGAGTTTTATATCATTTCCAGCTTCAAAGAATATGTACGTTTAAATTTATTTGCAGTTTTGTCGGCAAGCCTGAAAATTCTCTTTTGGACAAAGTTGTGGGGCCTACATATTTACATATAAGAACTGCAATTCTAATTCATAAAAAAGATACTTTTAGTCTGCTGTCCCAAACTTACCAGTTGTCAATAAAAAATGCATTGCAGTAAGTATGAGAACTAATGCTTCTTTTACAAAGTGATGTGTGTATAGCAAAAATTCTCTTTGATTTACAGACATTTATGTCTATGTAGAGGCAGCTGAAAACTATTACTTATCTGATAGCTTAAGAATAGATTAAAAGATTTATTATACATTCAAGAAGAATATCCTTGGTTTGTGTTTTCACTTGAAAACCAAATACACATTCATTTGAAAAGCTAGGTACTAGTTAGTTAAAATGTGTTTTGCAGAATGAGTTCCTTTATGATCTTTTCCACTGAACAACGTAGCACTGTATGTTTAGGATGTACTTCTTAATCACTGGAAGAAATTAATACAAAGCCATTTGTTGGAGACAACAGCATCATTTATTTTTATGGGTCCAGGATTTAAATCTACATTTTATTGTAATGGATTACATGGAGCTCTGCTTTGGGATGGGTCAGGAGTCAGGAGTCAGTTGAGAGCTTATGGGTGAAAATTAGAGGGCAGACCTACATCGGCACTGTTGCAGTGGATATCTGCTACAGACCTCCTGATATGGAATAAGAAATAGAGGAGTCCTTCTTCAAACAACTGGAAGAAGCTGCACATTCTTTCTCCTCATGGTGAATTTAACCTCACTGGTATGTGCCAGAAGGATAATACAGAATGCCTCAAGAAATATAGGAGATTTCTTGAGTGCATTAATGACAATTTCTTGGCACAGGTAATTGAGGAGCCAACAAAGAAAGATGTTTTACTGAAGTTGATACTTCTGAACAAGAAAGTACTGATCGGGGATGTGAAAGTTGGAGACAGTGTTGGTTCCAGTGACTATGAGACGGTGAAGCTCAGGAAGAGAAGAACAGAGAAAAAAAGGATGACAAAAAACTGGATTTCAAGAGAGAAGACCTCAACCACTTCAGACATCTGTTTGGAAGAATCCTATTGGGTACAACCCTGGAGAGACGGTGGGTCCAGTAGAACTAGTTGGTATTAAAAGATAACCTCCACCAAGCTCAAGGAAGATGCATTCCAAGCAGAAGGGAATCAAACAAAAATGGCGGGGACCTGTATGGATAAGCATGGATCTCTTGTCTGAATTCAGAAGTAAAGGAAGTGTACAAGAGGTAGAAGCAGGGGAGCAGACCCAGGAAGAGCACAGAGTTTCTGCCCAGTCATGCAAGGATATGGGGTTAGAAAAACCAAGGTCAACCTGGAGATGAATCTGGCAAGGCTTGTGAAGGACAACAGGAAAGGTTTCTACAAGTGAAAAAAAAAGCAAATGGAAAACATGACCCCACTGCTGAATGAGGTAGGGGATCTGGCGACAAAGGACATAGAAAATGCTGAGGTCACTCATGACCTGAATGATGGGACAGAGTGCACCCTCAGAAAGTTTGCAGATGACAGAAAACTGGAAGTAGTGGCTGATGCACCAGATTCAGCCACATTCAGAGGGATGAAAAAAGGCTGGAGAAACGAGCAGAGAGGGACCTTACACAACTCAACAAAGGGAATGCCAGGTCCTGCATCTGGGGAGGAACAACCCCATGTACCTGTATATGGTGGGGACTGGCCAGCTGGAAAGCAGCTTTGCAGAAAAGGACCTTGTGATCCTGGTGGACAACAAGCTGACCATAAGCCAGCAATGTGCCCTTGTGTCAAGGAAGATCTACAGCCTGGGCTGTATTAGGAAGAGTGTTTCTAGCAGGTCAATGGAGGTGATCCTTCCCCTCTATTCAGCACTGATGAGGCCACACCTGGAGTACTGTGTCCAATTCTTGGCACCCCAGTACAAAGGAGACATAGACTTACTGAAGCAAGTCCAGCACAAGGACACAAAGATGATTAAGGGACTAAAGCATCTTTCATATGAGGAGAGGCTGAGAAAACTGGGATTCTTCAACCTGCAGAACAGAAGGCTCAGGAGGAATCTCATCAAGGACTGGAGCATCTCTTATGAGGAGAGGTAGAGAAAGCTGAGATTCTTCAGCCTGGTGAAGAGAAAACTCAGGGGTAGATATCATCAGTGTATATAAATATCTGAAGGGAGGGTGTAAAGACGGAGCCAGGCTATTCTCAGTGGTACCTAGTGAAAGGAAAAGAGGCAATGGACACAAATTCAAATACCAGCAATTCCACAAGAAAACACTTTTCTACTGTGAGGGTGGTCAAACTTTGGAAAAGGTTTCCTAGAGAGGTTATGGAGTCTCCACCCTTGGAGATACTCAAAAGCCAAGTGGACATGATCCTGGGCAACCTTCTCTACTTGACCATGCTTGAGCAGACGGGTAGATGATCTCAACAGACCCCTTCCAATCTAAAAAAATCCTGTGAATTTTGTGCTTCTGTGATTATCACATTTTGTGAATGGGATAAATGGTTAAGGGATGTGTTAGTCAAAAATAACCAATCATCAGAGTTTTATTCCATAATTTTATTTTTATGCATTGTCATTTTTTTTTAAATGGTTGATATAATTATTTCAAGGCTATCTAAAAGGTTCCACACTCTTAAGTTTGATTATTCTCGAGACATGTTCATAAATGGGACACTTAGGTCAAATATTAATTTTCCTTTATTACTATGAAGAAGAGAGATTTCCAACTAGTTGACTGAAGCATCTTAAAAGGGAATCTATTAAAAGACAGATAATATGCTTTTAAAGATTCCCAGATTGATTTTTCTTTGTGCTATTATTTCTGAATTATGACATATGGAAAAATTGTATGAACTCATTTTTATTTTGAACTCAAATTTTATTTCCTTCATTTGCGAACAACAAATAAAATGATTCTGTTTGGAATATAAAAAATGGAACTTTTCCAGTTTCCAATATAATAATATTTTGTACTATATAAACTGTTACCATGTATTGCAATGAAGTACTAATATTGACATTTAACTTTCTTTACAACATAAACTCAGCCATTTTTAAGGACATGGAAATGGTTTTCTAATAGAAGTGTGAAAGTTTCTGCAGAACTGCAGAAATGACTATTAGCTTAGTAGCGATCAAGTTGTCAAGCAGAGTTTAAATCTTGCATGTGTATGATTAGTATGCTCCAACGAGTCCTTCTGACTTCATCAGATTAGACAAACTTCCACATTCGTGCAAAACATGTCTGCTTGTTGTGTCACTGTCAGTAGGATTCGTGATACGTTTTTTGCCTAATTACTGTTTTTTTCTTCACATTATGTTCCAAACTGTAGGAGGTAGTTTCATGAACTGTAGATCTTTATTCATATTTATTGTGTGCAAATGAGTTCAAATAACAGTTGTTCATTCAGCTGTTCATATTGATAGCCTTTGTGGGATTACTGTTTTCGCTTGATTCTGATTTCTTATCCCAAAAGCAAATAACCTCTGAAAGATCCTTGTAGCAGATTCAAGATGACAGGCAATGTAGTAAAGACATTTTTAACAGGCTAAAAAACAGTTATTTCTCATTCCAGTGAATTTCTAGACAGAAATCGCATCTCTCAACGGAAGAGCTAAATTCGGTACATAGTGCATCTCTATTAAGTTTTTATATTCTATTCCACAAAGTTCATGTGAAAAGATAAGTTTTTAAACACTATTAACATCAGTCTTGTAAATAATGTGGAGTTTTTGCTGTTAATATTAATATTGCAATGTAAATACTAATGAATAATATTTCAAACATAAGCTCATTTTATTAAAAAGAAATGTTTCTATTTTGATATAATAAGCCTTTAAAATGACATTTTTCACTGCATGGTACATAATTTACTAGAACTGGTCAGAAAATATTGATTGTTTAGCATCTGGATTTTGTTCTGGAACACACAGTGACTAATTGCTCATTACAAAAATCTAAAAGGAACCATTTAATTAGCTAATTTTTCAAAGATGGTGTGTCTAAAGTGTCTGTTACATACTACATATGCAGACAGTGAGTACAGCAGTTGAAGACTAGTAGTTGAGTGTTAACTAGTAGGAATTTTTACAAATTTATAGATTAAACAGAACCCATATGTGATTTGATTTCCACCAGATGACTACACCTTCTTTCATTTCTGACTTCTTTGTGACTTTGGATTCAGAGAGGACCTGGAACACTGAAAATATTCTTTCTGTAAGTTATACTTCTGTGCAGTTAGATTTCTATCTTTAGAGAGTAGCAGGTTAGAAAACGGGACTTTGAAATGTGACCTCCATAGCTGATTCCTCACATATTCCTCCCTTGAAATTCTGTCTTATAGGAAAAGGAGTCAGATATCATCAGTAATTTAACTGACATCCTTCTGAATAACACCCATCAGTTTTTATCCTACCTGGACTTAAATATAGATAACTTCCTCAGCATATGCATTATTAGTATACATGTACGTGCTTAGCGTGCACACAGAGACTCTTTTTACATTATATTTTCATTATAATAAAAAGAAAAAACATAGAGGGTTTTTTTTTTACTGTGGGTTGTTTTTAAACTTGCTAATATATTTAAACAGGGACAAAATAGTAGCTACTCTTTTTTGTCAAATTTCTAATTAAACAATATTTTTTTTCCTTATGTTTTATGTCAGGCTCAGAATTATCACGAGAAAACATGCATTTTTAAAGTTATGAGTTTAAAGGTTTTTTTAACCTGGCATTAATTTTAATTACAATAGTAGATTTGAGGCTCGAGGTACTAATTCAATATAAAGAATTCTTAAAATAAAGTCTATTTTTAAAGTTGTCATTTTTAAAATGTACAATTTTATTATTACTTTTGCTCTGCCTCTGTATGTAATGTGAAAGTATGAATAATCTAGGGTCCACACCAGCATCAAAGCTTCTGAACTATATCAGCTACATTCCTGAAAATAATCTTTCTGTAACTGAAACCATGAACAGGGCAAAAATTAAGAACAATGTGGTCACAAGTCTGTAAACCACATAAAGAACTACTGTGCTATTAAGTTAAATTACCTAGGTTTCTGATTAATATTTTTTGGCCTTTTTAAGGTCAGTAAATAATGAACACATATAAGTCAGAACATAACAGAAGGTAAAAAATCTTTTGACTTAAAATTCAAGGGGGAGAGTAGATAATTTCTGTGGCTTTGGTGAAATTCGGTAATATTCAGCACTTAATAACAGTAAAACATTTCTTAGAAAACAATGATCCGTTGCTCCTAAGTATTCAAGAATAAATTAAACTTAATTTAAATATCTCTTTGTTCAAGTTACTTTCACATTTAAATAGCTCCTCAAACAGTCCTTGGAGAAAGATAAGTGTATTGAATCACCAGCCAAGGGAATACTCTTTTTTCCCTTTTGACTGTTTAGGAAATTTAGAATAGATTTTCTCCTAGTTCAAACATATCAGGTGCAAAACATTTGATAAAGAAATACAGATCACAGTGAGTTTCCATAATAATCAGAAATTACAATTTCTCTTTCCAGGATGCAAACTGGCTTTTGTTTCTTTGGGGGAAAGTGAGATGATTGTTTCCTCAGCAAAATAAGGTTAAAAGGTAATGTAATTAGTAGAATAAATAGATATTTTTATCACAAAATGACTAATGAATATCTAATTTACCCACACATTCTTAAAATCTCTGCTATAGTTTATTGCAGAAAAACAAACAAATGACTGGGGAAAGAAAAAATGGCTTGGCTATCAAATCTTTATCTCATCTGATAAGTACTTGTCAGAGTTATGAATGATGGAGAAGATAGTGTGGCAGGAAAAAACAGATAGATCCATCTGACAGAGAGTAGGAAAGCACAGAAATCAAAGTCTTCTAAAAACTGTTGCAAGAAATCTCCATTCCAAGAAAATCATTAACATAATGAAAAAAAGTAATGCCAATTAATAGAATAAATGTTTTCCTCATTATGTCCCCAAACATAGTGAGAAAATGCTAGATTGAGCCTTGGGGAACAAAATTTATTATAAGCATGAAAAATGTTACAGTTCTGATGCAGTTTTTAAATGACAGCATAATATGTTATGGATCATTTGATTTTTTGTATGAAAACGCTATTCAGCGCCCAAAAAGGCATATGCTGCTAACGGCATGTGTTGCATTCCTTTCCTTATGACAGCTGGCAACTAGCAAATGCCAGTCAAAACACAAAATGTCAAGCAGAAATTTTTCCCAATAAATGTATTGGTTTAGATAATAGCACATAAATAAACTTTACTAAAATATTTTCATTATTCTTGGATGCAGTGTGCAAATGAGCTACTATATTAACCCTTTAATAGTACCTAAAAATATGTAACTAAAAAGCTGGCAGATATACACCTTCCCTTGCATTAATTCCTATTCTTTGTATTAATATTGTTTTAAAATGAATGCACCTCAAACTTTCCTACCCACAATATTTAAGTTGACAGGAGAATGTATACCTTTCTTTGCATAATTAAAAAAATATTCTTATTTAATAAAAGATTATGTCTTGCATAGATTATTGCTACCAATATATGTTGGTTTCATTGAATGCAGTGAATGATGGGATATTTAACAGCATTTTGTACAAAAGTCACCATTTGTCTCCATCAGCACTGACAAACTACTCATTCCAATTTCCTTCCTACAAGGTAACTTCTCACTGTAATTTTTTTTTTTCCCCCTATAAATTTCCACATTATTTTTCACTGACGAACAGCATATCGGTAGGTTTTTTTTTTTCTGCTGCATTACATAGTTCCCTTGTTGGTTTTGTTTTGGTTTTGGTTTCGGGGTTGTTTTTTGGGGTTTTTTTTTGGTTTGGTTTTGGTTTTGTTTTCTTTTTTGTTTTTATTTTAAATTAAGATTCTTGATTTTTATAATTTATTAGGGCTAGAAGGAGACAGTAATATGTTTGATAAAAAAATGTTCACCTTTTTAGGAAAAACTTATCAAGTCACTTAATTAAAATTTCAAGTGATTTTCAAAATGGATGGAGACAAAGGCTGACTATTAAAAAGAGTAAATTATGTAGAATTCTACTGACTTAATTTGCATATTGTTCGTGTACATGTACACTTCACTTCAGGCATCCTGACTCATGCTGGTTAAAATTTTCAGTACCGACCACTGCTCGGAACTGAGAAACAGTTTCTGTGATTTTTTTTTATCTAGGTTGAATTGAAACTGATTAGCATGTTTTGAGAGTCTGTGAGAAATTTTTGTGTCAATCAAAGATGTCTAAACGAAATGATGCAAAAACTACAAGGATAGACTTAAATGAATGGTTGGGCTCCAAACCTCATCAGCAGAAATTTTTCCCAAGATGCACATAAAAATTAATAATTTCATTAATAATTGTATAGGATAAGAAATGACATTAATATATTTTTAAAAAATCATACATTCAAAAGAGTGGAAAAATATAGGAATACACAATCATCATCACATGGGGAAGCTAACCTTGAGCACAATGAGCAACTCTCATATGTGATTGTGGCGGATTAACCCTGGTAGGCAGCTAAGCCCCACACAGCCTCTCACTCACTCCTCCACAGCAGAATGGGGGAGAAAACTGGAAGGGCAAAAGGAGAAATAAACTTGTGGGTTAAGATAAAGACAGGTTATAAACTACGTACAGCTGCTTCTGCAAGCAAAACAAAATAAGAATTTCATTTATGGCTTCCTACTGCCAGGCGGATATTTAGCCACTTCTTGGAAAACAGGGCTTCACCGCATATAACAGTTACTTGAGAAGACAAACACCATAACCCCAAACATCCCATCTTCCTCCTCTTTTTCCCTAGGTTTTGCTGCTGAGCATGCTGTCATATGACATGGTTGGAGTCAGCTGTCCTGAGTGTGTCCCCTCCCAACTTCTTGTGCACCTTTGATACTGTGTAAGAACTGTTCAGCTATACATCCAAGGAGAAAAAAAGAAATTTCTAAGTTCTCTTTGAACCTCTGCTGGAGAAGTAATATCAACACCTAAAAGAGAAATCCCTGAACATTGACTACCAAGCCAATTTTAACTAAACTGTGACTTGAAGGGTTGAAATAGTTGCAGCTTAAAGGTCAGAATTTAGTTTCTAACTATATTCAAATTTAAAGAAGATTAATTTTGAGAAAAAAGGGGAATGGGAATACTCCAAAATACTAATGGGCAGAGATTTATGGAAGCAGTTCATAAGAGTAAAGGCACAGAGGAAATTCTACTGGCATGCAGCTGTCCAGTTGCCCAGGAGCCCTACATTATCAGATGATCCAAGCGAAAAATTGAATGTATTTAGTTGTGTTTAAAGACAGCTATTCATCTATATTTGAATAATATTAAGTCCTGCAGGTAGTAAAAAATAGATTAGTCTTTAATGACAGTTATTAACTGTGACACTCAGAAAGTTGTCTTCAAGTGTTTTAATGAATTTACAGAAATTATGCAGGCAGTGCAAAAAAGGCCCAGAAAGCTCTCATCCCTGCATCTGTAAAACCCTTAGGCAGTTACATTAATTTGATGCTCATAAATTAGTATTTAGAGAGCATGGGTCCCCAATCATGCACAAAAGCATCAAAATGTGAGGAAATAACAATCTAAAAAGAAAGACTGACCAGTATAAAACCTCTGGTTATGTATGTGAAAATGTCCCTGCTGATATATTGAAATAAAGCTATTAGCAGCTGTTTCATAAAAAGTTCACAATAAAAAAAAAAAAATCATTAGGTTATATTAAGACACAGAAACAAGGTGGCCTTTGAAACAGAGAAGACTCAGATCTGTCAGGTGATGTAAGTTAAATAAATGGCTTGTAAACTAATCTTTCTGTTGCCTAGTGTTTCCTTATGGAGTGGGTAGTTTCTTCTGGCTTGTTTACCATCAAGCAACTTTCAATCACTTTTGGGTTAGAAGTAACTTCACACAATTCTCACCAGGTCCCAGGAGAAATCTTTACAATATTGTAAAGAACAGAATAATGGAATACTATGTGCTCCATTCATGTCCCCTACATGGCTGCCTGTAACAATTTCAGTGAACTGTCAGTGTGAACTTACATCACCATGAGCTAAAATGACCACCATACTGCAAGAAAACATAGCCTGGTTACGTTGAAGCCTGCCCTTACTGTTTGCTGCATTCACGGTTGCCAAGTTCAGTCTTTCCATAGAAATGCACCAGTGGAGCATTTCGGTTTCTGCACATGTTGCAGTTTCACTGCCTGCTGTGTCTTTTATCTGCCTGCCCTCACTTCCCACACTCTGGAAGATTTCCCTAGCGGAACATGCTCAGTTATTTTCAGGGAAAATCTTTTCCTCCTGTGTTACGATTCGTATTATACAGTGCACAGCTGCTAAGACAAGACAAAGTCAGCCTTCGTTTCTTTTGTCCAGAAACCCTTTTAAATGAAGTATACAGTGTCTGTACAGTAAACGACTCACAAACAAAACAGATAACATCTGTCATAGCACACTGGAGCATGCTTAACACATATCAGCATCCCCAGTACAATATAAATCACAGCAGCCATAGCCATGCTCCTTCAGAAAATGCAGCTGAAGGAATGGCAAACATTCCTTTTGCATTGTATCTGATGATTAGCCTGCATACTTCAGTAGTGAGTAGGGAACTTATGTTCTAGTCCCCTGCAACCTAAGGTTAACAAGGGGGTTTGACTTACAGCACAATGATAACACTGTAAAGGTATCAGAACTGGATTCTAACAAAGCAAACATTATAGAAGAGATTATGTCTTATTTGAACTGATGAGTCAATTTTGGAACATTAAGGGATCAAGTCCCTAAAATGAGCACATGACATGATACAGAAAACTCAGGAAAAGAATACAGAAGCTGACCTGTGATGAAGCACTTAAAATTTTCCAAGCAGAGGTCATCAGGTCCAGACAGAATCTGATGGAAAAGAAAAAATAGTCTGACACAGAGAACAGGACTGAGAATAGAAAGCTGAGGGATAAAGGCAAGTGAAGTAAAAATCATTCAGATGAGATATGAAAAGGTTCACACATTATTTTAGCTAGTAGATTATATGTGATATATAGAAAAACATGTGAGAATGTAATTAATTAAATAATATTGTAAGAAGCTCCGAAAAGCAATAGAATGTGACAGTGTTCTTTCTAGTCATTTTATAAATGACAGTCTCTGATTGCTGAGTTAAACGTGGTTGGTGCTTAGATGGCTTCCACATGATAAGTACCTTTAATCTCATATGCTTTCAGCACACAGTCTGGCAGTGCAGGGAGCTAGTCTGTAGCCATCTCCTCCCTTTGTCCCGAATGGATTACTGCTCAAGGGATGCTGTTTAAAATGGCTTGTTATTATGGTATTTCAGTCTTGTTTACTTAAAGCTAGGACATCAAAAGCTTTGGCACTAAACCAAGTGTGATCAGAAGTATCCTCAAAGTGTCTGTATGGGCAAATGTGCTGTGTTTTTTCTATGCCCTATTTCACCATTTAAGAATTATTTGGACATTTATCTATCACTTATGTTGACCACGTACCCTGCCCATCACAGCTAGGCATTCATTATTAATGTCTTGATAGACATGCAGTCAACATCTTAAGAACTGGTCAGCTTGCCACTTCATCTCACACAGAGAAGAGCACAGCAGAATGCATATAAAGTTCATAAAGGTGGATTATTTGTTGAAGAAATAGACAATGCTGTAACACGAGATGAATAGTACCTTCATAAAAGCAAATGGAGCAAAAGCAATTACTTTTAACCTGGACTCCTGTGCACAAACCAATGTATTGCCAGAAATACTGAAAAGCCACAGATTAGAGAAGGTAAATGGGCAAATCTTGGGGATTATAGTGATTAGCTTTTCTTCTTGCTAAAGGAATATACAGAATTGATGGGCTGAGAACGTGATTTTTCTAGGTTCTTGAGAAAAGAATCTGAGAGTATTAACATGCAAAATTGCACAATGGATAAGAGGACAGGTTTAAGAAAGTGGAATTGAAGAGCCCAATCCTTAGACTGTAGAGGCAACACAAAAGCAATTTATGCCTAATGCCTTCAAGCACAGAATTCTTGTTAAGAAATGACCAAACCTTTGGACCAATAGCATGGTCTCTCAGAAAAACCTAATGTGTGTGTGTGTGTTTATATAAATATAGAAGAGAAGGCTGAGGGGAGACCTTATTATTGCTTACAAATATCTAAAGGGTGGGTTGAAGGAGGATGGAGCCAGACTCTTCTCGGTGGTTCCCAGTGACAGGACGAGGGCAACGGGCACAAGTTCGAACGTAGGAAGTTATTTTCCAATACACGGAAAAACTTCTTTACGGTTCGGGTGACAGAGCACTGGCACAGGCTGCCCAGGGAGGTTGTGGAGTCCCCTTCTCTGGAGATTTTCAAAACCTGCCTGGATGCAGTCCTGAGTAATGTGCTCTAGGCAGTTCTGCTTTAGCAGGGGAGTTGGACTAGATGATCTCTAGAGGTCCCTTCCAACTCTGAAGATTCTGTGATTCTGTGATAGAAAAAAAAATAAATAAAAGTGCTACTGTTTTATGAAACTGACCACAAACATCTCTCATCAAAGGGGCAGGTAGAAGACATAATTCCCTTCCTGAAAATAGCTTTACTGTTTTTAGCTAGTGGTTTGATCATTTGAAATTATATATTCTGTGTATTGTGGTAAAGTGGTTTAATGTCCTGTTTTGAAATGAAAATGTGGAGAAATGCTTATTTTTATAGCTCCTGTATATAGCAGAAGCCACTATTATGAAGATATGAACTGAGGCAATTCTCTGACCAGCTCCTTATTCTAGAATAATTAGTGAAGCACTTGTTTTGCACCATTTAAAATAAGTAGTGGCATTTGCATTAGTTTAAACTGCAGAAGGCAGAATCAAACTTACTCAACATATTTAAAGCATGCTGTATTCCTTCCAAATCATAGTTTTATTTGCTATGTTCTTCTCATTTTCAGTGCCTACTTGCTTCACTTTCTTTTTCATAAGCATTTATTATTTAAAAATTTAGGTAAAAAACGGATGCAAGTCTGTCTTTTTTCTTTTTTTTTACTTACCTGATCTGAATTAATATTTATTTTAATGAGAAAGACAAAGTCTATTGTGTCTAGACAGAAGTTGCAAAATATTTCCTCCAAATGCATGCAATAAATGTATTCCTGTCCCGACACAAGCCTTTCCTCCATTGTTCATCCCAAGTTAGGCTCAATGGTACCTCTTAAATATACATCATTATAACTAGCAGTCATTTTTTTAGTCTTAAATTTACCTGCATCTTGTATTGGAATTACTGTTATTCCACTACTTTATTACACTGCATACAATTTAACAAGACATGCTATATCATCAAGGCAGAATTATATAAAATTGTATTCATATTAAATTAATGATTTTTAATAATTAAAACCTGTTGCTTCAGATATATTACTGTTTTCCTGGGTGTAAGATGCCTTTGAAAATTATTTTGGAGAGCTGTATTTCCTCCTTCAAAACCCAGATATGATAAATAGCTTTTTAAAAATATGGATTAAAATGAAGTAGAACTTCATTTGAAAGATGCGGTCCTGTATGGGAAAGGGAAAACAATGTTTTTGCATTAGGATTCTTTTACCAGATGGTTTCTGCATGACTAGAAAAACAAGGTATTGTTGAAGCTGCAGTTCAGGGAGGCGTGGGTTCATGGAACGTTTTTCAGTTTCTGAATCCCATCCAGCTACCATGTTAGGAGCTCCATCTAAAATTTATAGACATTCTTGGGGACAGTAAAGGTCAATGGGCACTTAAATTTTTCACTAGTCATCCTTTACTTGTAGATACCGTCAGGTAGAGGCAAGGACTGTCTCCTCCTCGAGGAATGACAAGCCATCATCAAAAGTCAGAGGAAGGCAGGCTGGGGCAGCAGCCTCACCTGCAAGGAGCCAGGATGCTGACCCAGCAAGTCAGGGTCAGGACTGGGTCTGGAAAAAAGTAACCAAGGCCAGCTGCAGTCCAGCGGCCATCTAGCAAGTCTTTAGTTATGAGCAAGTTCAAGGTCAAACCAGAAGTCACATCAGATCAGGACCAGTGACATATGAGACCAGATGCAGACACAGCTGTAGTGGTAGTGATAAGAAACCATGAAGGTGAGATGAAACATGTCAATGGGTCATATGAAAGGCTTGGATTTCAAGAATTGTCCTTCTTGTAGAAGTTACTTAATATTTTAACTGATAACGTAAAAAGAGCGCATAAAAGTTGAACACACTGATGACAGAAATTAAAAATTTTATTAAAGCAGAAAGGATTATTAGTGTACTACTTTAAGACCTGAATGACCACAAAGATGAAGTAGTAGAAGCAGCAGTAACTTTGTGTCCTGGTTCCGGCAGGGATGGGGTTAATCTCCCCAGGAGCCGGCAGGGGACAGGTATTCCATACCACGTGACCCATGCCCGGGCTATAAGAGGCGCTGCCGGGGCGAGGAGAGGAGTCGCCACTCGGGGGTGGGCTGCAGCGGTGCGGGTCCGGTCGGTGTGCTTCGCGGCGGTACTGTAATCGCGTTTTTGTCTTTTCCTTTTGCTGTTCTGTTAAATTGCACTCTTTTAACCCACGAGTTTGGCCCTGTCATTTTCTTTTTCCACGACTGTGGGAGTTGTGCGAGCGGCTGTGTGGTTCTTTGTTGCTGGCTGAGGCCAAACCACGACACTTTGACACTGGCAAGCTAAAGAAACTGAGGGAAAGGCAACAATAAAGTAGCAAAATAAATTCTATTTACATGTTTGAAAACTAATTAGGGCAAGAGGAAGGGATGAGAGGAGAACCATTTGTTTTGAAGGATAATGTGGGTACAAAAGGAAATGAGTGAAATGAGCTGCAGTGAAATTTACCCTGGAAAGGAAAAGTTGTGTTTCTAAATGTCAGAGGAAGAAGGTCCAATAACAGTAGCAGATGAAGAAAGATTAATTATTTTTTAAAGTAGATTTTGAACACTGACATTGGATAATCTGCAAGACCAGGGCCTGACAAAGTCATTTTTATTCCTATGCTACTATATTAATTTTATTTATGTATAAATAAGTAATACATAAGCTGCAGATGCATATATATTAGAACTTTCGTCTGTAGCTCATATCATATATCTTGTAGACGACAAATTGTCATTTAACTGCTTATCATACTTTAATTATTTTATATCTCTTCTTATGTATCTTAGAAATCTGAGTGTTTTCATAGCTTGCAAACTGAGTACTTGCGTTTTTCATATGCAAGTTAAAACTTTTTTATTGACTTAAATGAGGTTTGGATCTTATGTTAATGTTGATTTGTGTCATTCATAATTGAATGACTTATGCAATGGGTTACTATGAGTACAGATATCCAGTTGTACCTGTGCAGACACTGAATTCTAAATGTGCCATTCATAGTATGAAGTAGTGTTTTTGATGAATTCTACAATGCAAACAATTCTTGACTATCGTTTCATCAGTCCAAAGAAAAGAAAAAGTACTTTTTGTGATTTTTATCTAGCCACACTTTTTATATTTCCAGAGAGCCCTATGATGATTTATTATTTTTTTTACACTAAAGCCAAATTGGTCTTAGCTTCCCCACAGAAATGAAATAACAGCATTAAATCAATTCTGGCCCTTAGCCAGGGCAGACTATTGGAATCTTCTGCTATTAATTCATAAGCCTGAGTGACTCCAAAACCTGTTTTTCCATTTTAATTGAAATTAATTGTGCAAAAGGTGTACCAATTTTCAGAAACAAAAACACCCTTTGGAACAGAAAAAAAATTCATTCAGTATGTCTTGAATCCTATTCAGTTGTGCGTGGTCACGTAGCGTGTCTCTTTTTTTCTTCTGTAAATGGTTATTCTGTAAGACATGGAGGAAAAGGAAAACGGTTTAAGGATCTTTGTCATTTCTCTTGTGCATCAATATTGTTCTGTCTCTTGTATTATTTATCCACCCCTTAATTGGTTTCAGGTCCCTAGGCATCAAGGTCCTGTGATAAACTACGTAAAATGTCTGGCATATATCTTTCCTCCCCACCACCCTCTTCCTGCTTATTAGTAGTTTTGAAGATTTATAGGTAGCATATCTGCCAGAATGCAGTCAATGTTCGAGTTCTTGCATTAGTCAAAATTTGCATTTTTTCCACTGTGAGGTTGATACTATACGACTGCATGACTTTAAAGACACTAAAATAAGGTAATTACTTATACAAATGAAGTGAGGTAGTGTAATGCTTCTGCAAGCTATTTTAACAGCTGGAAACTTCATTTTTGAGCCACTGTTACTAAAGAGACAAACATCTTATTTACTATTACTTTTTTTCACCTGAAAAAAGCTTAGGTCTTTCTGCATTTCCTTGACATCCCCCAAAGTTTTCTAAATAAAAATATTTCATTGTATTGCCTGACTTTTAGGTATTCCAATAGCCAAAATATGAAAAGGAAAAAAAAAAAGAAGAAAGGCTTGTATTACTTTACACTATGCTCAAGCATAGATTACTCTGTAGTAGTATATCCTGTTGAATTACATCATGTTATCTTTTTTTCACTTAGTTTGCCCCATCTGTAGCTTCTCTAATGTTGGCATTTTTTACTGGTATACATAGTAGTTCTTAAAATTATGTGCCAAATTCCTAGTTGAATATGTAGATGAGCTGTATGTCTGCCATAGAATTTTCCTCTAGGGCACCTTTGAATAAAACAAGCCAGAAATATCTTGTTTGATTTGGCTAGGAACAAATTGAACAAAAAGGAAGAGTTAAAATGTACATTTCCACTGACAATAGAAAGAAAATGAGAGCTGTGCAGCCCAATGCTTATGTTTGGGTATATATATTGGGAATATATCTTTAAAACACTGTGAAAGATCTGTTTTAGTTACTTTACAATGCAGGGTTTATTTTGATATAAGGCATGTAATGCTTACCATGATACATGCCATTCTTACTGTAACAATGTTTAATTTAGTTGGAGGTTGTAATCAGGTTTTGGTAAGTTATGATATCTTCTTCTAATACTTTTTCTCTAGGGTTATGGTGTTTTGACAGAGTAATATTTGCCAATTCTTGACAAAACAAGTCATTAGAAATATTGAATTTGTGCCTCTTGTGTATCAAATTCCCAACTATGTAAAACTAAACCAAGAAACGCACTTATTTAATATTATTATTGAGCATACTGCCAACACAGAAGCTCTAATACCCAATAGTGTTTTCTGTATTTATTCTCCTTAAGTAAACCAGCTCTCACTTATTAAACTGGACAGCTAGTTGCTCCCTCCATTTGTCCAGGACTGCCTAGAGGCCAGCATAGAAAAGGTACACGGGAACAGCAGTAAGAGTCTGGTGAGATGCTAGAAGAGTAAGAATCCAGCACACTGGGAAAAAGGAGGTAAAAGAATTAATTTTGAAAAATAGACTTTTTTCAAAAGATAAGAAAATAAAGAATCTGTACAGCAAGAGAATGAAGTCATCCTCTAAGGACAAAGTGCTATACCGTGACAGAGACAGTATAACAAAGTCCAGTACAAAGTAAATCACTTGGATATTTTTCATAGGCTTTTTCTGCATCAAGTACTACTCAGTCTTTCAGCACAAACCAGACAAACAGTCTGCATGACAAACAGCAACAGATGTAACTGTAAATTTTCCAAGCTCTTGATGATGGGGACAGAGAAAGCTCCAGTAGTTTTTCCCCCGAAAAGTTTTTGTTGAACCTTGTATATGAACATTGTTTATCTTCACGAAGAGCAGTCGGGTGAAGCAGGTTGTGTAGGGACATATATCCTCTGAGGAGCCCTGGCTGGCAAAGAATATGTGAGGGAAGGTTGTAGACTAATTAACCTGTACTCCTCATTGTACACAGGAAGAAAATAATATTCATACAGAAGAGCTTAAAAAGATAAAACAACTGGAAAAAGAATGTTGTAATCAAATGACAAGATCGGCTGTTAACTTGTCAATGTACCACAGAGCATTCAGACAGATCTAAAAAAGCTTTTTTTATGCAGATATTAGTTCCTTCAGCCCACACTCCTGCTTGACCTGAGCTCCCAGCAGAACAGAGTAACTGCTATGTTATCACAATACAGAGTGCAAGCTAATGCACTTGTCTCTCATCAGGGATTACTAGATCATGTATGATAACATGCTGAGGAGAGCTACATAGTTCTCCATCCAGAAAGAGCCAGGCAGAACAAGGTTTTATTTGCCTTTCAGAAAACCATTTGAACATACCCTTAACAGATTTTAAAAAATTTTTAAAAAACATTGATAAATCCCAACAATTTCTGAAGGGATCTGAGCTCTGTTTGAAATTTCCGGGTTAAGTGATCCATACAAATTCTTTTTCACCACGGTGACCTACTGCTAAGTTTTGGCAGTTACAGGTCACTGCTTTCATATAAGGTCCAAGTCTGATATCAAATATATCAGTTCATTGGCTTTAAAAGGAGCCACTATTAATAAAATAGTACTTTAAGATTTAGTAGGAGTCTTTAGGACTTCCTGATAGAGCTTTAAAACCATATCCTGCTCTGTTTCTAATCATTAGTATTAGTACCACATTCCTTATCTTCTTAACATTTCAGAATATAGTTAAAAATTTCTGATTATTTTTTGTGGATATCCATCAGGTTTTTTTAGGGTTAGGAATGCTGGGTTATAGGTTTCAATGATGGTTAATTGGAGTGTTCTTATTTCTTCCTTAATATTGTCAGCAGGGTGTAACAGGGCAGTGGCTTTTTGATCCATTATTATTAAATAGGATACGAACATTTAAAAATTTTTATTATTTAATTAAATAATGAAAGTAAAAACTGAGAGTAGAAGTTTTATATTTTGCAGAGAGAGAAGGTAAGTGAATAGATTCAGTAACAGACAACAAAGAGAAAAACATTGCAGGGTGATTTCGCTAGTTCAAACAAGATTACATCTTGTCATCACTTAATCAAAATTTATCAGATGGAAAATAAGACAGAATCAAAAGTTTAGGCAGGTTCCTAAAAATTTCTGAACGTAGATGAAAGGAAATTTTTCAATCACTATAAGGGATTTGCTTGAATCGTCCTGGCCCCTTCCCTGTTTCCATTCAAGAGCTGAACTACCATTGAAAAAACTAATTCCCTTATACAGAAGACAATAAGGAAGGATAGTATTTGTTTTATGCAATCTTCCTATGCATATCCATGTACATAACATGCACAGCTGAGCTGGATCACTCCCATCCTACCTTCATTCAACAATCTAATGATCTGATTCTCATCTGAAGCCATAAAAATAAAAATCCATGGACTAATGAACAGAGATCTGTGAGATGTCTGTGGCTGGCACACGTCCCCCAAATAGCTTTATGTGCTCAATCTCCAGTGACCTGAGGAATGCTCCTTGCGTGCACAGATCACCTCCTGCACAGGAAACTGCATTAATATGCAGAAACTGTGCCAGGGGGATGGCCCTTCTCCTTTATTAATTTAAACATTTTAATATTCTCTATATGCAAAACATAATTAGAATTAATGGACTTTAGTGCTAATGCAGTGCCTGAAGCTAGCTAGTGCATCTATCTTCTGCATATGATAAACATGAATTTTGAATCCCTTACCACCAGCAAGGCTGGAAGCTCAGCTCAGTCTGCTGATGTAGTTTGTGTCCAGATAAAGATCATATCAACTGACAGAGAGAGGGAATTATCATCCTTTTGATGAGATAAGCAATTGGTCCTCCAGGGAGGAAGTAAAACATGACTGAGTTGCACTGATTGTTAAACAAGATCTCATTATTAATCTATAAAGGCAGTGTAGCTGGGCTACAGTAACATATATCAGACAGAGAATGAATGTCAGATTTTAGTCCATTGTGTCCAAACCATTGGTAGTTTCCATGTGAAGAATAACATTCCACTTATGACAGAGGAGGAAACAGAATGCTGTCTGGTATTTCACGTTCACCTGGGAAACAAAAAACTATCACGGAAAATAAATTAACAAACTATTTGATTTGAAAGTAAGTGTGAAAATATAATGTGGCAAACAGAAGCAGGAATTCAGGATGTGTTGGATATAAATTTTGAGAAATTACAGCGACTATTATTAAAATGCCAGAACAACGCTTGTACTGTTTTTACTGTTTTCTCAGAGGTGGAAATGACTGTGAAGTGTAAGATTTTGTGTTGTAACGGTAGTATAACCTGAAAATGAACGAAGCAATCTTGAATCTCATATGGTTACTTGCTTTCTCAAATGGGTACTATAAGGGGAACACCAAAGCATAGGCCTAGATCTATTCCCAAATACCTTAATCTATAAAATCTTCCTTTCCTGACATTGTAGGTTAACCCCAGTTGGAAGCTCAGCCCCACACAGCCACTCACTCACTCCCCCTCAGTGGGATGGGGAAGAGAATCAGAAGTGCAAAAGTGTGAAAACTCCTGGGTTGTGATAAAGACAATTTAAACAGGTAAAGCAAAAGCTGCATGCATAAGCAAAACAACATAAGGAATTTGTTCACTCTTTTCCCATCAGCAGGCAGATGTTTACCTATTTGCAGAAAAGCAGGGTTCCATAATGCATAACGGGTGCTTGGGAAGACAGGCAACATCATTTTGCTCACAAGATAGCAGGGCTGATTGACAGAACTTTAAACTAGATTTGAAGGGGGAGAGGGATAATATCAGACTTCCCTGTGACAAGGTGTGGAACGACATGCCACAGATAGAGGGACAAGGTGCTAGCGAGGGCCCTCAGCCTGTTGCTCTGAGACATGCTGGCTGCACTGCAGCACACTTGAAGTCTTACAGAGATGACCCAGATTCTCCTGAGGTGATAGGAGCCAAGAGGGAAACATCAGTGAAATACCTCAAAGGAATTAAGTTGTGTTCCTCTAAGAAGGTGACATGGCCGACAGTCCAGCTGAAGTGCCTATACACCAATGCATGCAGCATGGGCAACAAACAGGAGAAGCTGGAAGGCACCATGCTGCTAGAAAGATATAACCTAGTTGCCATTATTGAAACATGGTGGAATGAATCCCATGACTGGAGTGCGGCTATTGATGGCTATGGGCTGTTCAGTAGAATTGTTGGAGGCACTTCCCTCCACATCAAGAAATGGATAGAGTGTGAAAAGCTGCCTCTGAAGAATAGCCACGAGTAGATTGAAAGCTTATGGGTAAGAATTAGAGACAGGCAAGAAAGGGAACCTTGTGGTTGGTGTCTACTACAGGCCGCTCAATCAATGGGAGCCTGTTGATGAAGCCTTCTTACTCCAGCTACAGCAGGCATCGTGTTTGCAGGCCCTTGTCCTGCTAGGGGACTTCAACAACCCTGACATCTGCTGGAAAAGTAGCATGGCGAGCCACAGGCAATCCAGGAGACTCCTGAAATGCATGGAAGATAACTTCTTAAGCCAGGTAATAGACAGCCCTACCAGAGCGTATGCAATACTGGAACTGATGGTCACCCACGCAAGTGAGGTAATTGGTGACATCAAGATTGGAGGCACCCTGGGCTGCAGCGATCATGTGCTGGTGGACCTCACAGTCCTGAGGGAGATTGGTCAGGGGAAGAGTAAAGTCAGGACCCTGAACTTTAGGGAAGCAAACTTCCAGCTGTTCAAGGAGTTAGTCATTAGGACCTCCTGTGAAACTGCCCTCAAGGAAGAGGGAGCAGACCAGAGCTGGCAGATCTTTCAGGATGCTTTCTGCAGAGCACAAGAGCTCTCAATATCCAAGTGTAAGAAATGAGGAAAGGAAGGCAAGAGACTGACATGGCCGATTCAAGACCTGCTGATCAAACTCAAGGGCAAGAAGGAAATCCACAAGCAGTGGAAGCAGGGACAGGTATCCTGGGAAAAGTATAGGGACACTGCCTGGTCATGCAGGGATGGGTCAGGAAGGCCAAGGTGCAGCTGGAGCTGAACTTGTCAAAAGACACAAAGAATAATAAGAAGGACTTCTACAGGTATGTCAGGCAGAAAAGGAAGGTCAAAGAAAGCATACCTCCCCATGACAAGAAAGACTGGCAAACTGGTAACAACAGACATGGAATGGCTGAGATACTCATCAACTTTTTTGTTTCATTATTCACTGGCAACCTCTCCTCCTTCACCTCTCGAGTAGATGGACCATGAGCAGGGGCTGGAAGAGCAAAGTCCCTCTCACTGTAAGAGAAGATCAGGTTCGTGAAAACCTGAACACCTGAGTAACCTGAACATACAGAAGTCTATGGGACCTGACAAGATGCGTCCCAGAGTCCTGAGGGAATTGGCTGATGTAGTTGCCAAGCCACACTCCATGACATTTGAAAAGTCATAGAAGTCTGGTGAAGTCCCCACTGAATGGAAAAAGGGAAATATTACACCCTTTTTTAAAAAGGGTAGAAAGGAGAACCCTGAGAAGTACCGATCTGTCAACCTCACATCTGTGCCTGGGAAGATCATGTAGAAGATCCTCCCAGAAGCTAAGGTACATGGAAGGCATGGAGGTGATTCGAGACAGTAAGTCCTGCCTGACCAAACTATTAGCCTTCTATGATGGAGTGACTACATCAGTGGATAAGGGAAGAGATATGGATGTCATCTATCTGGACTCCTGTGAGGCCATTGACACGGTCCCTCTTAATATCCTTCTGTCCAATTTAGAGAGATGTGGATTTGATGGATGGACCGTTCACTGGACAAGGAATTGGTTCGATGGTTGCATTCAGAGGGTAGTGGTCAACAAGTCTATGTCCAGATGGAGATCAGCAACAAGTGGTGTCCCTCAGGGGTCCCTATTGGGACAATGGATGGAGTACACCCTCAGCAAGTTTGCAGACGACACCAAGCTGAGTGGTGCTGTTGACCTGTCTGAGGGATGGGATGCCATCCAGAGGGACCTGGACAAGCTCGGGAAGTGGGCCTGTGTGATCC
This sequence comes from Charadrius vociferus, assembly GCF_000708025.1. Classification (NCBI taxonomy): domain Eukaryota; kingdom Metazoa; phylum Chordata; class Aves; order Charadriiformes; family Charadriidae; genus Charadrius; species Charadrius vociferus. The sequence goes on from NW_009647469.1 coordinate 2,230,359, forward strand.
TCATGGGGTTCAACAAGGCCAAGTACAGTGTCCTGCACCCGGGTCAGGGCAACCCCCAGTATCAAATTTTTGCATGCTTGGCAAATGCTTGGCAGCATCCCTGCCGCAAAGGACTTGTGGGTATTGGTGGATGAAAAGCTGGACATGAGCTGACAATGTGCCCTCACAGCCCAGAAGGCCAGCTGTATCCTGGGCTGCAGCAAAAGAAACATGGCCAGCAGGTTAAGGGAGGTGATTCTGCCCCTCTACTCCACTCTTGTGAGACCTCACCTGGAGTACTGCATCCAGCTCTGGAGTCCCCAACATAAGAAAGACATGGACCTGTTGGAACGAGTCCAGAAGAGGGCCACAAAAATGATCAGGGGGCTGAAACACCTCTCCTATGAGGAGAGTCTGACAGAAGGTTATTCAGCCTGTAAAAAGAAGGTTCTCGGGAGACCTTATTGTGGTATACTTAAAGGAGCCTTACAAGAAAGATGGGGACAAATATTTTAGCAGGGTTTGTTGGAATAAGACTAGCTGTAATGGTTGTAAACCAAAAGAGGGAAGATTTAGACCAGCTAGAAGGAAGAAATGTTTTACAATGAGGGTAGTGAGACACTGGCCCAGGTTGCCCAGAGAGGTGGTAGATGCCCCATCCCTGGAAATATTCAAGGTCAGGTGGGACAGAGCTCAGAGCACCTTGATCTAGTTGAAGATGTCCCTGCTCATTGCAGGGGGGGTTGGGCTAGATGACCTTTAAAGGTCCTTTCCAACCCAAACTATTATATGATTCTTTGATCCTGAATCTTCATTCAGAATTTCTCTTTCACCGTCCTTGTCTTTTCCCCCAGCTTTTATTGCTGAAGATGATGTCATATAATATGGAATATTTCTTTGGTGAATTTGAGTCAGCTTGTCATACAGCAACCTGCATAACTCATAATTTTCAATATCTTTCAGATACCCTAGATAATACATGACTTACATTTTTTTCTTGTGCATGTCTTCAAAACAATCTTATTTATTTCTGTAATTAAGGTTTTGTTATTACAATTACTGATCCTTCGATATGTTCTTGCCCTCAAATCTTTAATGAGCACATCATGAATTTATTTTATGTCAATAACAAACACCTACACTGATATTTCCATAACTAAATCCAAGCTAGAAGCATGCTCAGCGTAACAGTGATTTAACAGTGATTTTAAGTAATAACACTATTTTCCTCTAGAGTTACTGGGGTAGTGAAATACAAATTCTCCCAGAGCATATAAAACATATTACTGATACCTTTTAAAGAACTGCCAACAGGCCCAGACAAATATGCAGAGCAGCACAAGTAAATAATACTGCTGAGCATTTGCTTACGTGTACCTGCTGAGCCTTAGACACTCAACAGACAATGATGTGACTGAAAAGGATTTATCAGCAAGATAGAAGTACTGGACTGATCTGGGTTCAAAGTAGTTCAAGGTAGAAACTTGGTGTTTGTCTGCAACTCATATGGTTAAATGAGGTATAATAATGGCCCCTGTAAAAAACAAGGAATCCAAATTTGAATAAGAAACCTGGATCTCTGCTGTAAAAACTGCTTAATGTTGCTTCTCAAGAAAGAAACCTGTTGTCATTGTCAGTTCTAGAATGACAACTCCCGCATATCCACCTCTATTTGATATATGGTAATAACCATGTGGATTGAAAATGTAACAGAACAAGCATTATAATTGTAAGTCTAATAAAAAGAAAGAAAGGAACTAATACGAAAGTAATAAGAAACAACATATCAGAGATATGGGAAGAGTGGCAAGACCTTACACAAAGATCTGTGACTTTATCAGGTTGAGAATTATCTAGCAATAATTGATACAGTACATTTTACTATTAATTTCTCAGTTATGCAGTCAATTTAGGGAGGCTGTCCAGCATTTTTTTCCTTCCTTTTCTACCAAAGTCATTGTTACTGGTAGCCCATCACTTTGTCCAAATAGAAGAGGTAAAAGAGTTTGTGTTCTTGTTAACCTGAAAGCTTTGAGCTCCTTCCCTATTTCTCAGCTTCTGTAGGTGATATTTTCAATGACAATTCAATTTTCAGTATTGCTCAGGCTTGCATTTGTTCTCACAGGATGAAATTTTTCATAAAACATCTGTTACCAGAAAGTACCATCTACAGTAAGCTTGGATACTTGCCAGTTTTCCAGAAAGTTATCTGTTGCACTGTCTAAAATATTAAATTTCCCACTTGACTAAGTGAAAAAAACTCATTACTCAGTATAATAATTTTGTAGATAATTAGTAACTCTCCCATTCCCTGTAATTCATTCTCCTCCTTGCATTGTTAATGTTGCCAGCTATAACATCTACTGCAATAGATTATAGTCTTGAGGACAGATTTTGGATCTGATTTAAATTTTCTGTATCCTGATGATTAAGTGAACCTTTTTACAAGATTCTAAATATTTTTCAGGTAGAAATACAAATGTATGTATAATCTCAGGTGGCAGACTCCTGGATCTTCCCCTGTTCCACTTGCAATTCTTTTCAATGACCACACTCAGCTTTGAACCTTGAAAGGTGTTTTCCCGGAGTGTTACTGCAGATCCAATTTTAGCTCTGACGACCCTTTTCCTTGCTCACATCCATGACCAGTCAACACTGAGTTGCTCCATCTTTGAAACCAGTCTGATTTCGGTTTATCCTGTGGCCACAACATTCTGTCTGTATATCAGCAACTGTTATCTTTTCCTATGCTATTGATGTTAACAAAGGAAAGGCTGACAGTTTCCTTCCCCAAAGTAAGACTGTAACCTATCCTTCCAGCAGGAACATTTTAATTTAGTCAAATGGCATCACCATCCCATCTTGAATGAATTCCCATTCCGAACATCAGAAATGCCTCAGAAAGACAAGTTCTGTGACACTTCCATAGCTGGAACTGTCTTATTCTGAGTTAATCCCAAATATTGAATTTTTGTCTAGAAACAGAATGATAGGTACAGACAAGGAACTGTGACAGTAGGTGTCTCTGTATTGTTTTGTCTGGAAACTGCTCTGTAATGCCATCCCTTTTCTTTATATTTGTTTTATTTATTGTTCTCTTTGACACTCAAAGCGCTCAAGCCTTTAATTTTTTTTTACTTTTCATTAAAGACCTCTAAATTTCAAAAGCCTAAATAATTTCCTTCTAAACTTGTTATTGCACTGAATGGGATCTCACCTTCTCAATAATAATCATGTCATAGAGTCTCATTCCTGGTCTCACATATGAATGACTAACTTCCTATGCACATTCAGATATATTTCACTGCAGTAACTGTTTTGCATATCTCCTCTATTGCTCATCTTTTTTTCTGCAAGTAGTACCAGCCACGCAGACAGGAAAGATCTGCACAGTTTTATTCTTATCTCCTTTGATCCAGTAAACCTGCATGATCCCCAGTGCATGTCTGTCAGTCACTATGTCTGAATCTACCACCCCGTCTTTTCTGGTGAATGGAGACTATTGCACAAACTGAAGATTTGCACAGCACTCAGTATTACTTTTTTATTTTAATTAGACTTTGATAATGAATTGAGGAAGAAGGCAGCAGACTGATAGCTGCAAAATATCCACTCTGAGGGCACCATTCCAGCTATGAAATTGAAGATTTTTAAATTCGTGAAAAGTAATAATTCCCCGGCTTTTCTTATGAGCTTCTTAATTGGTTCATAACCCTGGTGTAACAGTAACTTGTGATCTAATAACCTGTTTAGGCATTTGAGACATGAAAAAGAGGTCTCATAATTTTCATTCGTTTGTAGCACTTCTAACTTTCCACCACGCCTGCAGCAAATAGACCTACATTCTCCTGAATAAACCTGTGCTGCAGATGGAATTGTATCCTAGTGGTCCACTGCTTGCAAAGACAGTCTTAATAAAGTAGCTAATATTAACTAGGATATACATAATGTGAAAATGCACAATGGATATGAGCTCTAACATTTTCTGATGTTGCAGGCAGACAAAACTCTGCCCTTTAAGCTCAAAAGCAGTTCTTCCTTAAGCTATTCAAAACTTATTTTTGCCAGCAGTCTTTACCTGTCCATAGAATATTAGAGAAAAAATGGTAGATTCTTCAGGAAGTCATGCTGTTATTTAAATTCAAGATGCTATAGGAGACATTGTAAGCAGTAGATGGCAATACCTAGAAAGCCTTTAATGATGAGCTCCAAATTTTTTTTATAATGCTTTGACCCCTTCAAATGATTTATTTTTAATAGGGAGAACTGGTCTTCAGAAAGCTCATGTACTCCTGATGTGGCTGAAGGTCAAGACCCAAAATAATTATTATTAATAATCAATTAGATAATAAAATACAATATATTGTTTTCCTCTTAGGAAACTGGCAATGAAAAGCATTATCACTGTTCACATTGACCTGCTCAGCCTTACTCTGTAATGGCCATGAATCATTATAATCAATTCAATCTAAAAATAATTAATCACTTTAAGCAATAAAATATAATTGGCTGTATGGTTCTAGATAGAGAGAGACATGAAAAATATTCTGTTGAAACCAACTTTCATATATTCAAAACAAATTAATTTCGGACCTCTTACCTTTACAGAACTGTTCCTTAATTCTCTATGTATACACTTCTATTGAAATAGTCTCCAAACACAATGTCTTTTCTAAAAGAGCAGTACAAAGTTAGTATTTTGCATTTTCCCCCATTTCTTCTGTTTGCTCTATCTAGTGAACTCTTTACAAAAACTGCACTGAATCTAGACAACATGGTATTCATCTTTTCACAGACTACTTATCCTTTTTTCACACTTTTCACACACCCCTTTTCCGCTTTTTCTCAATGATATACAAGCAGATTTATAGTCTTGTAAGTGCAAATATAATACATCCTCTTAATTAGTCTGAAATTAATCGTATATGTTTTTCTTTCAAGGGAATATGAGAAAACCAGGTTTCTCTCTGTTTAAATAATTAAACAATAATAATTTTGGAGTTTCTTTTTTACATACCTTAAATACGTAAGTCTCTACATAAACTAGAAAATATATGCACATATAATTAAATGATTAGATAAATACATATGGATTGTGGTTAACTTAGGCAATTTCTTAAGAGACAATATTATTAAGTGTTATTCAGAGAAAGCTTCTTTATATGCTCTAAAATCGAAGTATAAAATAAAATTTTATACATGATGAAAAGTAAGTAATTTTACATATGGTGGAAAGTTAGCTGTCTTCAGGCTTAAAAGACTGAAAAAGAAAGAATAATGCAAACAATAATTTAACTAGAGAACTTTTTCAAGTACAGAAATTGAGAAATATAATTAATATTGGTTAATAAACCTCATGGGGATCTTCTGTTTGATTTAATATATTTATTCCACATCAATTTTAAGAAACATCCTACATTCAGTCTGCAATTATGGAAAAGGTCACTTACAGTAAATGTCTTTCCAATGACTTCCTACAGACACAGACTATCAAGTGTTGGGTTTTTTTAAGGGTGATAAAAAGCTGAAAAAAACCCAAACCAATACCAAAGATAATTGATGGCCAAAATTTCTGTTTTATTCAAAATCAATATGAGTGGATAGTGTGCTGCTGCAGCAAAGAAAGCCAATAGGATGCTGGGTTGCATCACTCCACTCAGCACTTGTCAGGCCACACTTGGAATACTGTGTTTAGTTTTGGTCCTCGCTACATAAAAAAGATGTGGACAGGCTGGAGAGGGTCCAGAGAAGGGCCACCAAGATGATCAAAGGACTGGGAAGCCTGCCATATGAGGAAACACTGAGAGAATTGGGTTTGTTCAGCCTTGAAGAAAGAAGGCTTAGGGGAGACCTTATCACCATATTCCAGTACTTAAAGGGTGGCAACCAAGAAGACGAAGATTCCCTTTTTACAAGGAATCACATGGAAAAAGATGTGGGGTAGTGGGTACAGGTTACTCCTGGGAAGATTCTGATTGGACATAAGAGGAAAATTTTTCCCAATGAGAACAATCAGCCATTGGAATAATCTCCCCGGGGAAGTGGTGGATTCCCCATCATTGGACACTATTAAGATTCAGCCGGACAGGGTGCTGGGCCATCTTGTCTAGACTGTGCTGTTGCCAAGAAAGGTTAGACCAGATGATACCCGAGGTCCCTTCCAACCTGATATTCCAGGATTCTATGAAATCAGTGGCAGAATATCACTACATATGTTACAGCCATGATTTCACACTTATAATTTGTTTGGTGCATAACATTATTAAATTATGATCCGATTAACTTCAGATCTAATTGCCTTTAATGATGTTTCTGCAGAGATTTGTTAGTATGGGTACTCAAAGAATGAGGTAGAAAAATAGTTACAAAATACATTTGTATGACATTTAAAGCCAAAAAACTCCATTTATTTTAGTGCATAATTTCTCATTAAGAAGACAACTGCTATTCCATAGTTTGTGTTTGGTTTTGGTTTTGTGTTTTTTTAATAGAAGCTCTGTATAAGATCCAACCAATTAGTAAATGGTAATCAGAGTCAGAAAATATTGCAACACTTCTAAACATCTATTTTAAACATTTAGAAGGTACTTGAGTTGTTCTAATTATTTCTTTTAACATGTCCTTGTAAATGATGAGTTATAAAAAAGAATTATGATGGGGTTGTAGAACATCTGGAAACTTTTTGAGTGACAGATGATACACATCCAATAGATGTTTATCCTATTTTTGAAAGTCAACATCAATATCTAAAATGATAATATTTTAAGGAAGTTTAATTTTCATATGTGTCAATTTCTAAGAGCTTTACCAAATGACTATTGTGGATATTTTAGAAATTATGTTTTATACCTTTTTCATTTTTCATAAGGTTTGCTACCTGCAAAATTTTCAGAAGGAAACAATTCTTGTTTTTATTTTGAGTCTTTTTATGAGATTTTTGGTATAACCTCCTGTCCTGGTTCCAGCAGGGATAGGGTTAATTTCCCCAAGGATCTGGCCCAGGACACAGGTATTCCATACCGTGTGAGCCGTGTCCAGGCTATAGGGGGGAGCTGGCCAGGGAGGGGGAGGGAGTCACAGCTCCAAGCGGGCTGGGGCCTCCCGGGTCTGGTGGGTGAGCAGTGGTACTGTAATTGTGACTGTACATTCCCCTACTGCTGTTATTGCTGCTGTTCTTCCTTTGTTGTTCTTTTAAGCTACCTTTATCTCAACCCATGAGTTTTGCCTTTTTCTTCTGATTTCCCCCCCACAACTGTGGGGGTTGAGTGAGTGGCCGCATGGTTCTTTGTTGCTGGCTGAGGCCAACAGCACGACACTTACTTATGAATTGCCATAGACATATTTGTACCTACATTTCAATTTGATAAGGGCCAGAGTATATCTCATTTGCTTGTTTTAACCAAGTAAGTGAATGCTCAAATCACCAGAAACATATATTAATAAATGTGAATATTATAGATCTAAGTAATTTAAAAATCATATAGTCAGTCTATAGTTTATTACACATGGGTAATATACATCAAGCCAATTATCTCATTTCTTCACTTGCTAAATGTGATTCATAAACGGCAATGGAAAACAAGTATTCTACAAATGAGCCCATTGTTCCATCCTTGCCCCTCATCACTTCAAACGCTGTTGATTAAATAAGTTGTTTTAGATATTATAAGCTACGTTAGTAAAATTTAGACATGTAATTGCAAACTCTTACAATAAATTGAAGAGCTAAGTTCTAAGCCAACACAGCCCTACTCTAATTACAAAGCACAGGGAAGGATATATTGCAGGTATCGTTAGATGAATAGGACTGTGTGCATACACATACACACAAAACTATCTGTTAAGGGGTCTATCTTACTCTATAACAATATGACAGTAGGTATAGGATACATCTGGCCAATGGAAATTTAAAATCCTGTGTCATCTGTTGCAGGAATCATCTATAATTCTTCAGCACTATAGCATAGCAGGAATTGCTTCAGTGTGATTAGGTTAAAAAAAAAAACAAAAAACCCAAACAGAATGGAATGAAAGATACCCAGGAGTAGTGCTTTAGTCATCTGTGTGGATTTGGGATGTTATTATTGAAGTGCGCGTTGGATTTTTCCTTCTGATTCTTGAGAAGGTAAATTATCAGGTGACTTTTTTTTACTCTGATGGAGAGTGCTACAGATCTTACAGACTGTCTACTGATGATAATCTAAGCAGGTCTGAACTTTTTAGGTTATTACATCTCCTGCAGTCAAAATAGCTCCTTCACAACTATGTAATTTTTCTCATAAGAACCTTTTTCATCCATCCAGAAATCGGATACAGTCCTTTTCTTTCTCTTCTTTGACTAAGCCATTTTAACAGCTGAAGAAAATGTGTTTAAGTTCTTTACAATCATTGGCTGTAAACTTGCCTGATATAAATTCCCAAGTATTTACAATGGATCTTGCTAGATAACATAATTTCTTTTTGCATTTTCAACTGATTCTAGCCTTTATACTTCAAAACTCCTCAATAACCAGATCAAAATAAGGTGTCCATAAATTGCTATTAAAAGTTCATATCTATCACAGGAGAGATGAGAAAATATGTTCACAGGATGCTATATGTTTCCATATCAAACTTTCATGCACCTTCCTTTATCCATTCATTCACCTGCATCCTATAGAAGCAAAGACAAATAAGAGCATTTTTACTTCAGCCAATTATTGCTTTTATTTGCAAATATTTTTATGGTGTTCTACTAGATTTTTCCGGTAAAAGAGGGTTGATATGAATCATGAATTTGCTTTTATTGCTGATTTTCACCTATGAAATAATTAGTTCAAGCAGCTGATATATGAAGTAATAGCTGTTTTATATTCCACAATTGAATGTTTTGTTTTTGCAAAAATAAGTTAAGATAATGTAGATATAGAAAAAATAAATCAGGATCCTAATTACATTTCAATGTCATATCACATGGAAGAAATAATACTTTTTGAAAAGAGTCAAATTTAGGTGACTTTGCCAATAGTATGTCAGAAGAGTTTGTGAAGACAATTACATCTAATATAGCAGAATCCTTTGAAGTGTGAAGTTGTTCTTTTTAATATATTGCTTCGGTCTATTGGTTTTGACTGTGGCAGAGCATTCTAAGTAATTTTAAAGATACCAGGTGGGGGGATAAGCAGGGAACTCTATATCTGACTAAATAGGTCAAATGACAAAAGGAACAGATGATGGAGTTTGAAATAATTTCTAAAATGGGTTCTGTAGCTGTTTGAAATATCAGGTTTTCTCTGTACATTTAAGGACACACTGACAAATACTGCCCTGACTTCTATCTCATTCAACGCAAAGACATGAATAAAATTACATACTATAAAAAATGAAATGGAATTTGTCCCTGTCTTTGTTTGCATTCTGACACGGTTTTTTGTTGGTTTTTTTTCTCCTGCACCAAAAAACCTCAATGGCTACATTTGAGCATAATAACATTTCAATAACACTGAAAGCGTGTTCTTTAAACTAAGGTGTAATTTATGGTACATCTTAGAGAACAGCTACTGAGACCTGGGCGCGGTTCCAGTGCTGACATTGCAGTGCAATTGAAAGACATTGAACTATCACAGATGCTGCTTCTTTTCTACTAGTAACTAGTAGAAGACCTTTTAACTTCCAAGAAGCTTCTTGAAGCAGTTAAAAGTGGTACCCTAATAATGTTCTGTTTCCTAATAAAGCAGATTGTACTGTTTCAAGGCATGTGATGGGCTATTGTTGAGCATTTAATGATTGTAGTACTTGGCAATGCAATTGCATGCAACACTGTACCTAATCCATTGCCTCATGCAGCATGAAAGTGTCTTTATACCTACAGTAAAACAAAACTTATCCTATTGTAGATAACTTTCAGTAAGAAATCATAGCCTATCACAGCCAGGCATTCTTGTTATGGCTGTATGGATCATAGAATCATAGAATGTTTTAGGTTGGAAGGGACCTTAAAGATCATCGAGTTCCAATCGCCCAGCCATGGGCAGGGACACCTCCCACTAGACCAGGTTGCTCAAAGCCCCATCCAGCCTGGCCTTGAACACCTCCAGGGATGGGGCCTCAATGACCTCTCTGGGCAACCTATGCCAGCATCTCACCACCCTCATTATAAAGAATTTCTTTCTTATATCTAGTCTAAATCTACCCTCTTCCAGTTAAAAACTGTTACCCCTGGTTCTGTCACTACAGGACACGGTAAAAAGTCTTTGTCGTTCTTATAAATCTCCTTTAAGTATTCAAAGGATGCAACAAGGTGTCCTTGGAGACTTCTCTTCTCCAGGCTAAATAACTCCCACTTTCTCAGCTTTTCTTCACAGGAGACACATTCCAGCCTTTTGATAATTCTTGTGGCCCTCCTCTAAACCTGCTATAACAGGTCCACATCTTTCTTCTGGTGGGGGCCCCAGATCTGGATGCAGTCCTCCAGGTGGGATCCCATGAGACCAGAGTAGAGGCACAGCATCACCTCCCTCAATCTGCTGGCCATGCTTCTTTTGATGTAGTCCAGGATACGATAGGCTTTCTGGACTGCAAGTGCACATTGCTGGCTCATATCCATTTTTTGTCTACCATTATCCCCAAGTCCGTCTCTGTGGGGTTGCTCTCAATTCATTCATCACCCAGTCTGTATTAATATTGGTGATTTTGCTGACACAGGTGCAAGACCTTGCACTGGTATTGTTGAACTTAATGAAATTAAAGGAAATTTAGAAAGGAGTGGCAACATTAGGGATTTTTCTTCTTACCTCTGTTTTTGCTTTTGCATTTTAAAAACTTACCCTATGTAGATCGTAGGCATTGCTGATACTTGCATACTTTAAGACTTTAATAACACCTTACAATCACTTTAATCCACATGGTTATGATGCACAATTTCCTAATACATCTCCAGATGTATTAGGAACATCTCTAGAGAGATGTTTGAATTGCATGTTACTTCAAGGGCAATACATAGTTGCAGTCTAAAAGCTCTATCACTGCTGCTCTGATCAGTCAGTAGTGTCATCAGAAAGCATGAATCAAACTGTTGGAAATATTCCAACAAAACAATGTTGGATGGTTTCCAGAAAGTATTTTCCAAAAGATATTAGTTACTCCATCTCCTTCTGGACTCATGGTTATCCAGAGAATATCCTATAGTCTGTATGACATTAGCTAGTGATTCACTGTGTATTATCTATGCCCTTCTGCATCATGGATTGTCCTTGGTATCTGATAGCAAAGAAATAGAAATGTCATAATGATTTCATTATAGATTCCTGTGCCATTTTTATCTGCCTTCAGCTACAGGAGAGGGTTGGCATAAGACTGTATTTCTATGCCATGTAGATTAAGAGTGGGATTTTATGACTCCCAATGTTTTCTGCAGATCATGCCTTGGGTAATGAAAGGGTTGTCTCAGGATTTAAAATGATAACACATCAATCACTGACCTCCTGAATAATAGGAAATACTATCAGAGAAAGATTTAAAGAGATGAGGTGGTGTTAACTGGGAAGAAAACTAAAATAATACCAGTTCTATTCATGGAATTAGATTAATTGTTTGCAAGGAAGTACTGGAATCCTGAACCCACTCTCATTTTAAGAGACACTGGATTTTATGAGTGGACAATTGGAAGGTAGATCTTCAAATAATTGTTGCCTTTATTTGGGGCATTTTTGTCATAGTGAATGAATATTTTTACCCAAACAATGAGTCAGGAATAAAAGTTACATATTTAAACTGATGAACTTTATGGCAATCAACATAATAGCTTTTTACTGGAACTGTATCAGAAGTAAATTGCTCTCATGATTCTCTCTGAACCAAATCCAAGAACAAATTCATTTTCTGTTGTGTTCCAAAAAATCCAGCCCTCTGCAGGGTACAGTACAGTGTGTAAAATTGCATAGTGGGTTTTGCACATTTTCTTTTTTCAGACAGTGGTTTAGAAAATGTATTTTTTTCTTCATTCTCTCTCGTTATCTCTTATGTTGTCTTTTAATTTCTGAAGTCGTACTTTCTGTGCTTTTCTTATATTACAGACCAAAGGATTCTGTGATCATTGTAAAGAGCAATATATTTCACAGGCTTCTCTAATTTTCTTGCTTTTATAGGTTTTATACTTTTTTAAAAAACAACTTTTTCACCACTAATTGTAAAGCTATTTTAAAGAACAAGACTCAGTCTATAGATATTACTGAACTATTTTTGCTTAATTAAAAGCATGCAAGTGAAAAAATACAAATTATAAATTTATAGACTGCTTTTGATGACAGCAAGGGTGAAATTATTATGATCAACTGGAGCGTACGATTTCAAATTCAGGTAAAGCAAACTCACCAACCAGTTTAGAATATAAAATCAAGGAATCAAAAAGAAAAGAAATCAACTAATATTCTAGATGAGAAGCAATCAAATGCATTTCTTTGAAGTATATTATATATACTGACCGTAATTTAAAAAAATAGGTAATTTTTCTCATCTGTACTTGTCTAGTGTGGCAATGTGCAAATGACATACCTTCAAACAGTCTAGCCGTGACAGAATGAAAGGACTACTTCTGGTAAATTTACTTCTGTGAAAGTTCAGGAAGCACCATTTTCAATAGATATGTTCATAAATTTTGTCCCTTCTTGCTCCCAATAACATTTTTCACTTTTTTTTATATGGACACTTTTCATCCACGTCTTCTGCTCTTCTCCCCGAAACATTTTAGGCACAGTAGGTAATCGTTTTAGAGCTCTATGCTTTGTTATCAGTCTGACCCTACAAACAAAGCATAGTTGGTTAGCTCTTAGAATAATTAATTTGTTGGACTAAAATATCTAAATACATAGGTGAGATGTACATAGCATTAGAAAACCCATGTTATGTCTATGCATATTATTACGATACTTTCTCATATGACTGTTCTTGGTGACTGTATTGATGAAACTATGTTCCTTATTTAACAATTCTGTAAAAGTGATTTTCATTATTGTAAGTATACACTCACCTGATATCTACATCTTTTATTGATGTGGAGTCCTGTATCAGGAATGACACTATGTAATTTTTAGCTTTTATCTTTCTTTCTCACCATTCTACTCTATTTTTGACTGGCAATAAATTAAATTAACCTTCCCCAAGTTCAGTCTGTTTCCCTGTGATGGTACTTGGTAAGTGATTTCCCTGTCTTTGTCTCAATCCATGAGTTTTTTTCATTTCATTTTCTAAATGTGTGCTGTTGAGGATGGAGAATGAGAGAGCAGCTGGGTGGGCGCCTTGTCAACCCACGACAATCTCAGTCTGGAAGCTCCATCAAAACTGAAACAAATTCCCACTTTTTTCGATTTAGAAAATTCTGTGTCTGTTTGGTTTTCTTTCTAGACTGCTAGAATGAGGATTTTCACCTGGTTCAAATTACAGACTCATAAAATTTTCTGCATTTTTTTTTTTTTGCACCTGTTAAAAAGCAACATTTTAGTCTTTGAGTAAAATACAGCCTGTATTAACAGCAGAGGTACAGGTACACTGCAAGATGAGTACAGATCTTATCTTGATGGAATCAGGAATGTTTCTCAATAACAAAAATGGATAAGAACTTAGATCAAAGCAATTTGGTGTTGATTTTGCATAGACAAAACTAAAGTGGTCTTTTGCAAAATTTATGGTCAAAAAATCTTCTTTTTCCCTCCTTTTTTTTTTTTTTTTTTTTAATAGTGAAAACCCTTGTCCATATCATGGAATATAAAAATGAAGTCTTTATCCAAGTTTGTTTGACACCTCTTTGAGCTTGGTTTGCTTTTATTACATAACATGCAAGAATGTTCATAGCACAAATATTTTAACTTAAATTTTCTGAACCTATGTGGTTTAGACAAAGTGGAAATAATATCAAGACATAGTTTGATCAAGATCCTCATTTTGCAAAGCCACTGATCATTAAATATCCATTAAATATAAAATTTAAAAAAAAAATAAATTGAGCAGTACCTTTCTACAGCTGTTTAAAAAGGAGAAAAAAAAAAAAGAAGCAAAAGAGTGGAAAAGAGATCAAATCTTTATTTTCTTTGGCCAAACTGCCACTCATAAATACTGTGAGAACTCTGGACTGGTAAAGAAGCCACTGGTAGCGAGAGTAATTATTAAGTATTTCAGTAAGGGGTCATTATTGTTGTCCTTAAATATGCAAAAGTTTCTTCCTGAACTATATCCATCAACAATGTGGTTGCTAATTAAATTCTTTCATCCACTGCTTTGAATCCCAAAGAGGTGGTAAATCTGAGTGCAAAATTGGTAGATTGGACTCCCACATAAAACTCATGCAACCGCTGAAGAATAAAAGCATGAAATTTTTAATAATCCATTGAGTTCAGTGTCAGATAATGCATACATAGACAGTTCTGCATCTCTAAAATGGCAAATAGCTAGGGGACTTGCCTCTAAATGTATTTATTGCTCAGAGGAAAAGCTTTCAGAATATGTCAAGAGTTTCTTTCCAGTATTTTTTTCTGTCTAACATAATTTAACCAATTTTCATCAGTTGCCTAATGTAAGTGTAGCATATGCATAATTTCTATGATCATGTGCACAGTATTCATACTAAGTCATGGCTGTTGAATATATGTAGTGCAGATGGTTGCAGTTATACAGTTTGAATCAGAACTTTTTCTTAACATTTAATTAGCTGTGAAAGTGGAGTTCTCCCATGGAGATTCTGCTATTTCCTAGAAAGAACAATTTACTAGTTATCCTGGATATTGGGCACTGTTCTTACTTTCCCTGACTCGAGCAACTTTGGCTGGGCATTTACACACTTGCTGTTTGCCTATTCAACCACCCACTTTACATTTTTCAAATAAATTTGCATAAAGCTCATTTCAGTCCCTGGGAAAAAACAAAAAAAAAAGGAAGATCTTAGCAGTATATGAAGGACCAGAAAGTGACAGGAAAAAATCAACATGGTAAATTGTGCTTGACCAACCTTTCTATGATGTAAAAGCTTGCTCAATGTGTAACACTAGAGCTGTGGATGACATTTACCTTGATTTTAGCAAGGTATTTCACATGGTCTCCTACAAAATCCTTCTTGATAAACTGGTAAGATATGGACTGGCAATAGGGGAAAATTGGCTCAACTTCCATGCTCAAAGTTGAACTGGTGACCAGTCCCAAATGAAGCTTCTCACAGGTGAATACAGGGTCCAATACTATTCAGTACTTGTATAAACAACCTGGATGACAAGATTGAACATGCTCTGATTAAATTTGTGAATGACACCAAACTGAGAGGAGAGGTAGATATACCAGAAGAGCCACTGTACAGAGAAGGCTTGGCAAGCTGAAAGACTGGGTTGACAAAAATTACATGAGGCTGAACAAAGATAAATGTGAATCCCTGTATCTGGAATGGAATAATCCCAAGCAAAAGTACAGGCTACGGTGTGACTGTCTAGGTTGTTGTTCTGCCGAAAATGATCTCAGCATCCTGGTGGACAGCGGATTAAACATGAGTCAGCAGTGTGCCTTTACAGCAATAAACGCAAACCATGTCCTGAGCTGCATCAGCAAGAGAATAGCTACCAGTTCACCAGTAATTATTCCCAAGTATACTCAGGATTTGCTGGCCTACATTTGATAGTGTGTCCAGTTTTCAGCCTGTAAGTTCAAGGGAGACATTGAAAAATTAGAAAGAATCTAACAGAAGGTCACTAAGTTGTTTATAAGGTTTGAGAATTCGACACAGGAAGAAAAGTGGAGGAATTGGATTTGTTCACCCAAAGGAACAATGGGAACTAATCAGTCTTCAGGTATCTAAAAGGAATTTATATAGAAGCGGAGGTACTCTTCACAAGGTTGCAGGCGACGAGAAGCAACAGGCACAAGTTGCTTCAGGGGAAATTCTGCCTGGATATGAATTCTTCACTGTAAGAACAACCAAACATTGGAAAAGACTGTCCAAAAATACAAGACTCAGCATGACATGGCCCTGTGTAACATGGCCTAGGGCTATGCTTTCAACAGATGGTTCAATGAAATGATGCCTAGAAGTCCCTTCCAGCCTAAACTTTTCTATGATTCTCTGCTTTCTATTAAATAAAAGCAAAACAAGATAAATAGTTATTATGTATTATTAACAGTATTCTTATAGCATGTTAAAATTTTAAAACCACAATTATTTCAGTCACAAGGCTTAATGTACAGCTGTACTATTTATCTATATATAGAAAGAATATTTAGTCTCTGTTGAGCTTGTAGAGACTTTATTTCTGATATTAAGCTTTAATTTTCTCAGCTCATTTCCCACTCATTCCTATGAGTGTCCTTTGGTACTACTCTTATCATTGTTAGTTCTATAAGGCTACAAGCTGTAGGCCCTAAGAAGAATAGTTCATTGCAGTGCCAGGCACTGCTCAGATATAGCAGAATGCCCATTCCTGTCCCATGATCCTGAAATGCAATTTAAAGATCATAATCATAAGCACTTCTTATTTTCCTTTTCTTAGAATGTGTAAATATATGCAAATATTTACCGTATTACATTTATCTGAGTATATGTATTTAAACAAGTTTTGTCTGTGGATCTTTTCAGTATCTGGAGCCATGATATGTAATTAATATCTAACATGTTAATTTAAATCAAATTAAAATAAGCCCATTGTCAGAAAATGTAAGCTATTTCATTTTTCATTGAACATGTTCAGGAACATTGGATTACTTTTTTGTAATAAAAAAGAATTTGCAAATATTCTTGTGATTTGAAATAAAGCAGTGCAGTTAAGACTAGATAATCACAATAATTTTGGATTTAAAAATTGTGAATATTTGGACTTTCTATACAAAGGACAACAAACATGCAGACAAAGGAAAAATGTGTCTATTGACTGGGAATTTCTAGAATGCTAACTTAGAGTGCTCCTAAAATAACCGAAGGAGCAACTGTCCACTCAATGGCTGACAATGGACACATGGACAATCAAACCTCTTCAGAAAAAATTATGTTGAAAAGAAACTTGTTATCCAGAAAGTAATCTCAAACCCATACTTAAGACTTGGCCTGGATGCCTACTTGCGATTTCTTTGGGTGATTATTTATTGTCTGCATGTAATTGTCAGGGGGTTAACTGCTGTTTTATTTAGTAGTTAAGTGTAACATACTCTTAATCAGCAAATAATAATTTTACTGTCTCCTGTAAATCTCACAGTCCATTTGGAAATATATGGCTCCATTTCCAATTTTATGTAATATGGAAGTCTTGTAATTAGTGATTTCATTGCCTGGGCACCAGTAGTCCAATACAAACGCTATCCAAGATATTGTACCTAAACAGAGGGCAATTGAGACAAATTTCTTTCTGGAATGTTTTTCAAATAATTAGAAGAAAGATTTTCAACTGAGTAGTTTAAAACTTTAAACTGAATAGTTTTAAAAATCTAACTATATTTTAATATGCTTGAGAACATCCTGCTTCATGCTGCAGTGAACATTGTAATTTCTTGGGTTTTTTTCAGGTCAAATTTTATGAGAACATTGAAATATTGCTTTTAAGGTTTTGAAGGAAAGTTATCTTTAAATTAAAATCTGGATAACGCATAGTGCTGTCCCTCTAATTCTTTTGATTAAGATAGAAATATCAGGGTTTTTAAGGAATGACTGAATATTAAAATATGCACTACTATTAAAAATCATATTTATGCTTTTTTAAAGCTGAAATCATAGAAAACAGCATCCCTGCCATAATGAAAACATTTTATTTTATTTCACAGAGTATACCATAAAAAATCAACAGTTTATGTTACAAAAGCAGTGAATGTTAACATACTAACATTGCCATAGTGAATGCATTACAGTCTTATGAGATGGTAATTGCTGCTATAGCCACAGTACCTAGCACCTGAAGACACTTGCTGTGGCAAATTCATTGTTATGAACAAACTGTAACATGCCTGGAAGGCCAATGTGAAATAGTCTTTGAGTTTTCGTTTAAGAGAATGTTCTGATGTTTCCATCATTCATCCTGCGATATGGAACATAGAAGCTTATAACTAAACTCAATATAAACTAAAAGAAAATTAGCCTTTTTTTTTTTTTTTCTTTCTTGAAATCTCTGAAAGTGTTTGGGCATGACAGTTTATTGCTCGAAGGTGGGGCACATTTGGAATAACTGAAGCACCAGCCTCTCCAACATGTGAAAATACCCTTTTAGCAAAAAAAAAAGAAAAAGTTTAGAAGTGAGATGTTAAATAAAGAAGCTAAAAAATAAAAGAAGCTTTCCTGAACTTTTAAACACTTCTGAAAGTATTCACACTTTAATCTAGTCCTATGTGTCTTTTTACAGCCTGTCTCTTTCCCGGTCAGAGGTTAGAAGGAAAATTGCTAGACGGAAAATTGATTTGAAATAACACATGCATCAATGGTAAATTTGCTTGAATAATTATTTCTTTCTTGGATCAAAAAGAAAGTTAAAAGGTATATTGAAGTCCTTGCTGAACTAAAATCAGAAATCAACATAACACACTTGTCCAGTTACTGATTCAACTAAAAACTGACATCTCCTGGCAGGATCTGTATCAGCATGAAGCCTCTGTATTTACTAAAGCCTGCAGAGCTGCCTCATGTTACACCTGCCTTTTCATCCTAACATCATTCTCTCTCTCTCACTGTCAGATTTGCCATCATGTGCAGTGTGAACCTTCTTTTTCTCTACCTTATCCTGGTATTGTGTTGGGTTTGTTCCTTAGAAGATCTTCAGGTAAAATACTCCAGGTGAGTTCTTACTCTTCTACAGCTACTTTTGTTTCTGTCAGAAGATCCTGCAAACACCTGTTCAGTCCAAGGTCTGTCCTGGGTGAACATCACTCTGTGCATGTGTACGCATTACCATATTCATGTGCTGTGGAAAGTGCTGAGCGTGAAAAGACATTCTCCCCCTCCTCCCCCTCCCCATTTTGTTGATCACTATTACGGCATTTGTAGACATGTAGGGCTGTAGTTCAGCTTCTTTTACATTCCTAACTCCTGTGTGCTGAATTTAGGAAATTGGAGAGAGGTTGAAATATTTTTCTGAGAAACAAAGAGTGCCTGTACCGCAGCACTGGTGTCCTCAACATTTTGATGGAGTAAAAACCCAGAATGGTCTTATCAAAGCAATTAAAAGAAATGTTACTGACCTGAAAGAAAACTCAGCCAAGCCAGCTTCAGTCAGAACTAATGTAAAGCAGTACTGGAATGAAAAACTAGATTGGTTCAACCTTTTGAAATAAATACCTAAAACTCACAAAAAGGTGGGAGGAAATCTGTTGTGGAAAATCCCTTCAAATGCAAGTCTCTTGTTTGTATTGTCAGTGAGCCAGCAGGGTAGCTGCTATCAAATGCTTAGGGTATACTAGAAAATTTAGGCTAGACATAATTCACCTGATGGGGGTGTAGGCCTCTGAACCTCACCTGAAGCCCAAAGAAAGATCTCAGTTTTATTTTGTAGAATTCTCTACTTCCAAATCTATTAGGCAATCCTCTTAGATTTCTAGTTTCCAAGGTTTATAGGTGCCGTGTGTGTCCTGATCAGTTTGTTCTCCAGGCTAGATTTTCATTGTCATTCAGATTTATACAGACAGATGGCTAAATTCTATATAAATTATATCAAAAAGTTAAAAAAAAAAAAAAGTCAGTAGTTATTTCTAGTTTTTCAATCCCATATATTATAGCTTTGATGAAAGTGTTAGCATGAGAAATGTAAATAAGATGATATTCAAATATAGATATACTCCAGGATTTTTTTTTTTTTATTTGTCTGTCAACATTAAACCTGCCTTCTAAATAGAAGTATGCATCTTTATTTGTATTTGGTGTACACAAATGCAGATCGATTTAAGATAGCCAACTTCTGCAGTTGTGCCTATGACCTATGATATTGTACTGACATATGACTGGTGCTGTGCCATTAGCCTGATGAATATAGATGGGGAAAGCTACTTTGAATGTTTATTTTTTATATTAGCTACTCCCTTTATGCCACTTCTTTTCCTCCTTTAGGTTACCCCATTCTGTTTCAGCTGTGGAATTTCATTTGCTACTTTTTTAATGCATATTGTACTAAATAAACTTATTGCAGGTACCCATAAAAAAGTGAATGTAATTTTGAGAGTGAATTTGTGTATAATTGTCTGGGTGTGATTCATTATACACATAAGAACAGAAAAGAGCACCAGAAGCTTTTTTTAGGTCAACAGCTATTTTTACTGGAAAGTTTCTTTTTCCTTAATTATTTTCTTTTAAGATGCTATATTTTTCATTTATACCTGCCAAATCACACTGTACAAATCAAGGACATTTTCTTTTGAATGCAACAGTCTAATAGGGTGATGTCAAGGATAATATAAGGTCAGGATACCACTGGGATTAAAGTTGGTATGGAACAGCCTGTCATTATGTCGTTTTCTCACAAATAACTCAATCTTTGCCAAGTAAAACAGAAGACTGAAAGTCACCAGTATTAAAAGGGAAGTCAAGTAGCTGCAAATAATGATTTTGACTGAAATCATTAAAACACAATCAGAAATTAATAATTTTCTTCAGAACATGAGTTTTTGCTGAAAAACAAGTAAGAACAGCACATGTAGTTCCATTATGAAATGTGTGGCCTTTATTAATCAATGGCAAAATTTTCAAACCGATGATCACTGAACTAAATTAGGAAGTTTGAATCCTCAGAAGATAATCTTTTTGGTATGAGGTCTGTGTGAAGGGGAAGGTAGGGAATAAAAAAGAAAAAGAAAAGGTGAACATTTCTTAGATTCCCACATGTCTTTTTCTATCTCCAATCTCCTTCTCACACTACTGTGTAATAACAGTAAAGATTTGTATATGCTCTAAGCAAACACATGAACAGATTCTACAGTAAACACATTTTGACCAAGCTTTATTCTAAGCAGGAAATTAAGTGTGTTTTACAAAAGTTTGATGATAATTATTGTGATATCTTTCATGGTCCAGACTAACAACAACAAAAACGAAAAGGAAACACACGCACACACCCCACACACACACAATGAAAAAGCTCAGAGAGATTGTCTGAGCCTAGAGCTAGGAATAGAATATCAAAAGCACTCAGCACGCAGCAGGTACCAATACTATATAACTTGTTGCTGCGAACAGTGTTGAAAATCTGCCCTGAAGAATTTGCAATCCCAGATCCCTAAAGACCAGTTCAAACCCAGGTGGAGTGCCACCTACTCATTCAAATAAAGTCAATTACACAGTGATATTAATTGTGAGGAAGAGGAAGTTCCAGAACAGTTCCAGAAACTCTAAAATACCATCAATATCATCAAAAAGCAATGAAAAAAACTCATTATGGTCTTCCTCTTTCATAATAATAATAAAAAAAAATAATTAAAAAGTAGGATTTAAGAATGGAAAGATAGTGGTATGTACTATTAACAGTTCTTCCATGGTGTAGTTTTTAATGACTATGATTGTAATGTCAATTATTTCCTTTCTTCTAACACCTCTCGATTTTCTCCCTTCTTTCTAACTCAGTATGATGTAAATTAAGGACCACTCCTTTTATTTCTACTATTCTTTTGGTAATTGTTTCGCTTATAGACACAATAGTGTCTAAGTGGATGTCTGACTTAGGACTATACAAGAGCTGTTACCATCCAGTCTCTTACTCCTGTTCTTTTAATAATTATTATCTACATTCCCTATTCCCCTTATTCTTATTGAAGTCCAGAGACCTGGATTATACTCTAGTGACATGAAAACTCTTAGTCATTCCAGTATTTTATAACCCTTTGTGGATTCCACACCTTTCTTGTCCTTATTTAATAATTTCCCTCCACACCTTCATTGACACATTGCTACATGTGACTTATGTCAGTGAAATTGTCATCCACTGTAGAATATTTTCCTCAAATGAATACTTAGAAACTACTTTTTTAGAATGACAAATGTGGGGTTGTACAGGTAAAATTACATTTGTGTGCTTATGGGATACTGGTTTATCCATTTTTTCTATGTAAATACTGCCTAATTAAATCAATCATAAGCTGAGTAATATCAGTCCATGTTCAAATGGACATGAAGACTAACATTACCATGACAAAAGCAAGCAAAATGCAGTAGCTTCTTGTTTCTTTTCTGGGAAAATAGGGGAGCAGTTGCTCATCAAGTAAATGAATGGCAAATGCAGGATTTCATTTACATTAATTTGTGAAAGAAGTAAATGTCCATTTCCCACTCTCATCTTCTGAGCATTTATCCAGCTCCAATACAACAGTACTGGGTTTTGAACATACAATGCCAATTCAATTGGTGGTTGATCCTCCTTAATTTATATCACTCAATTGGTGTGACTAACTTGCATAATATAAGTTTTCGAGGGAGTTACTATCTTTATATGAAATTCTACAGGATGAATCAGTGAAACATGCAGAAATGCTCATGTTTTCACTTATTTTCTTCTGGGGTTTAAAGCAATTCCTGTATGTATAAATTTCCCCTTCCCTTCCCAATTTCTGAAATCTCCTACCGATTTTATCCTTTTTAAACTCTATAGAATTTTTCCAATAGCAAATAAACTGGTTTGTGTTCAAGTTTTCTGAACACCCAAATATTTCTAGTGATTAGTGTGCTTTTTGACAGTGGTTTGAACTAAACTTTCAGATGGCTCACTAACCTAAAAAGCTTATTAAAATATTTCACATAAACAAAGGGAACAATGGCTAATGACAGAGTCTCCTTGTTCTTGTAAAAAATATCATTCTACTAAACGTTACCTTTTAGAGAAGTAAATAAAAAAGACTCTCTGAATTTAGTTTTCTACTTCTCTCACAGAGTTACAAAAATTAGTTTCCTCCATAGTGTTTCTAATTCTTTCTTAAGACTATGTCCAGATGGATTCTCTGAGGACACCAGCAAATATCTGGAGCTGGGCAAGAAAAGGGCCAGAAGCCAGAATTACAAAACATTATCATTTCAACTTCTCTATTTTAGCCAGTTAAAACATAATTAAAAGTTATCCCCAGCAGAGAATCTTTGTTATCAGGCTCTTGGCAGCTTTTAGAAGTGAGGGCACTTGCATATTGCATTAGAGAACCTGGTTGTTCACCACCTGGTCAGAGACAGATGATCTGGTCTTTAAATCATGCAGTATGTTGTTGATCTGTGGAGGCTTTCTTTAGTAAACCGTAAACAAGGATTTTTTTATTGATCTTTTACAATTAGCATTATTAGTGGTTGGACCATGTTGAAGATTTACTTCATAATTCAAAGTATTTAGGATGAAAAATTGGCAAAATATCTGTAAAGGTTAGTATATGCTCCCACAACAGTCCAATGATTATAGAGTTATGAAGTAAAAAAAAAGGAAAACTTTTTCAATAAACATGAAAGTACTTGCTTTTTACAACTATCTGAAAAGAGGTTGTAGCGAGGTGGGTGTTGATCTCTTTTCCCAAGTAAGAAGTGATATGACAAGAGGAAACGGCTTCAACTTGTGCCAGGAGATGTTTAGATTGGATATTAGAAAATATTTCTTCAGTCAAAGGGTTATCAAACATTGGAATAAGCTGCCCAGGAAAGTGGTTGAGTCAACATCCCTGGAGGTATTTAAAAGATGTGTATATGTGGCACTTAGGGACATGGTTTAGTGGTGGGCTTGGCAGTGCTAGGTTAACAGTCGGACTCAATGATCTTAAAGGTCTTGTACAACCTAAATGATCCTATGATTCTGTGATTCTACTTTACTATAAGGTATTAGAAATAAGGCTGGGGGTGGTGTGCCAATGTTTATGGAACAGAATGTTGGTGAGGGCCCTCAGTAGGGGATGAAGATCCACATGGCAGCAAAGATGTGAGGGTTATTGATGGGTTAGAAACTATGGCAGCTCTTGGGAATGGTCAGGTAAGAATTAGGGCTTTTCCCAGCAAAAAGGTGGCAGGACCATTAGCCCAACTGAAATGCATCTACACTAATGCATGCAGCATGGGGAACAAACAGAAGGAGCCAGAAGCCATTGGGCAGAAGGAAAACTATGATATAGTTGCCATCATGGAAACATGGTGGGATGAGTCACATGACTAGAGTGCTGCAATGGATGGCTATAAACTCTTCAGAAGGGATAGGCAAGGAAAGAGAGGCAGTGGGGTGGCCTTGTATGTTAGGGAGTTGTCCTGGTTCCGGCAGGGATGGGGTTAATCTCCCCAGGAGCCGGCAGGGGGCGGGTATTCCATA
>NW_009647469.1:2254583-2285806 GCF_000708025.1 Charadrius vociferus
GCGGGTCCGGTCGGTGCGCTTCGCGGCGGGACTGTAATCGCGTTTTTGTCTTTTCCTTTTGCTGTTCTGTTAAATTGCACTCTTTTAACCCACGAGTTTGGCCCTGTCATTTTCTTTTTCCACGACTGTGGGAGTTGTGCGAGCGGCTGCGTGGTTCTTTGTTGCTGGCTGAGGCCAAACCACGACAGGAGTGTTATGAATGTCTAGTAATGATGGAGACAGGAAGGTTAAGTGTTTATGGGTAAGAATCAGGGAGAAAGCCAACAAGGCAGATATCATGATGGGAGTCTGTTATAGACTGCCCAACCAAGATAAAGAGGCAGAAAACATATTCTATTAGCAGCTGGAAGAAGTCTCACAATCACTAGCCCTTGTCCTCATGGGGGGCTTCAACTTACCGGATATCTGCTGGGAATACAATACAGAAGAGAGGGAACAGTCTAGGAGGTTCCTAGAGTGTGTTGAGGATAACTTCCTGGCACAGCTGATGAGGGAACCAACTAGGGAAGGTACCCTGCTGGACCTGTTGTTTGTGAACAGAGAAGGACTTTTGGCGGAATGGACAGTGGGAGGCCAGCTTGGGCATAGCGACCATGAAGTGATAGAGTTTTTGATTCTTGGAGAAGCAAGGACGGGGTGTCAGTAGAACTGCCACCTTGGACTTCCAAAGGGCAGACTTTGGTCTTTTCAGAAGTCTGGTTGACAGAGTCCCCTCGGAGGCAGTCCTAAAGGGCAAAGGAGTCCAGGAAGACTGGATGTTTTTCAAGAAGGAAGTCTTGCAGGCCAGAAGACGCCTGGCTGAACAGAGAGCTATCGTTGCAATTCAGGGAAAAAAGGAGAATTTGTGGCCTTTGGAAGAAAGGGCAGGCCATTCATGAGGACTACAAAGATGTGAGGCTATGCAGGGAGAAAATTAGAAGGGCCAAAGCCCAACTAGAACTTTTATCTGGCTTTTATTGTTAAGGACAATAAAAAAAGTTTCTATAAATACATTAGCAATAAATGGAGGACTAAGGATAATCTCTGTCCTTTATTAGATGGGGCGGAAACATAGTGGCAAAGGATGAGGAAAAGGCTGATATACTTAATGCCTTCTTTGCCTCAGTCTTTAGTAGTGAGACCAGTCGTGCCCTGAGTACCCAGCCCCCTCAGCTAGAAGACAGGGACAGGGAGCAGAATGAAGCCCCCATAATCCAAGGGGAAATGGTGAGTGACCTGCTACAGCACTTAGACACACACAAGACTGTAGGCCAGATGGGATCCAACCAAAGGTAATGAGGGAGCTGGCAGAAATGCTCACCAAGTCACTTTCCATGATTTATCAGCAGTCCTTGCTACCAGGGGAGGTCCCAGTTGACTGGAGGTTGGTAAATGTGACACCTATCCACAAGAACAGCCATAAGGAGGATTAGGAGAACTATAGGCCTGTCAGTCTGACCTCAGTGCTGGGGAAGGTTATGGAGAAGATTATCTGAAGCACCATCATACAGCACATGCAGAACAACGAGGTGATCAGGGCCAGTTAGCATGGGCTTATGAAAGCAGGTCCTATTTGACAAACCTGATATCCTTCTACGATAAGGTCATCTGCTTAGTGGATGAGGGAAAGGCTGTGGATATTGTTCACCTGGACTTTAGTAAAGCTTTTGACACTGTTTCCCACATCATTCTTCTGGAGACACTGGCTCCTCATGGCTTGGATGGGTGTATGCTTCACTGGGTAAAAAAGTGGCTGGATGGCTGGGCCTATAGAGTTGTTGTGAGTGGAGTTAAATCCAGTTGGTGGCCGGTCACAAGTGGTGTTCCCCAGGGCTCAGTACTGGGGCCAGTTCTATTTAATATCTTTATCAACGACCTGGATGGGGGGATCAAGTGCTCCTTCAGTAAGTTTGCAGAAGACACCAAATTGGGCTGGAGTGTTGATCTGCGTGTGGGTAGGAAGGATCTACAGAGGGATCTGGACAGGCTGGATTGATGGGCTGAGGCCAATGGTATGAGGTTCAACAAGGTCAAGTGCCGGGTCCTGCACTTGGGTCACAACAACCCCATACAGTGCTACAGGCTTGGGGAAGAGTGGCTGGAAAGCTGCCTGGCAGAAAAACACCTGGGAGTTTTGGTTGACAGCTGGCTGAATATGAGCCAGCAGTGTGCCCAGGTGGCCAAAAGGGCCAACAGCATCCTGGCTTGTATCAGGAATATCGTGGCCAGCAGGACTAGGGAAGTGATTGTCCCGCTGTATTCGGCACTGATAAGGCCGCACCTCAAATACTGTGTTCAGTTTTGGGCCCCTCACTACAAGAAAAACATTGAGGTGCTGGAGCGTGTCCAGGGATGGGCAACAAAGCTGGTGAGGAGTCTAGAGTACAACTTTTATAAAGAACAGCTGGGGGAACTGGGGTCGTTTAATCTGAAGAAAAGGAGGCTGAGGGGAGACCTTAACCCTCTGTACAACTACCTGGAAGGAGGTTGTAACAGGGTAGGGCTTTGTCTCTTCTCCCAAGTAACAAGTGATAGGATAAGTCGAAATGGCCTCAAGTTGCACCAGTGGAGGTTTAGATTGGATATTAGGAAAAATTTCTTCTCCTAAAGTGTTGTCAAGCATTGGAACAGGCTGCCCATGGATGTGGTTGAGTCACCATCCCTGGAGGTATTTAAAAGACATGTAGACGTGGTGCTTAGGGACATGGGTTAGTGGTGGGTTTGGCAGGGTTAGGTTAATGGTTGGACTCAATGATCTTAGAGGTCCCTTCCAACCTAGACAATTCTATGACTCTGTGATTCTATTTAATTAATCTAGTCTGCAAGAAAAACACATATACCTAACATATTTATTGAGATATATAATAAATAATAAAACTTCTAATGCTTTTTGTTTACTTAGTTTCATTTAGAAGAAAAATAAACCTTGTCTCATTCAATGTGATGTTTTCTCTTTCCTAAAACAGAAGAATTTTACAGGTTATAGACAGAGATTTAAATTATGAATCATTTTTGGTTAGCTCCTGCTGAGTACCATTTCCTGTGTTACCTACACTTCTGAATATCTGAGTGATACCCTTCTGCTATACAGGAAGTGTGCTATCACAAATATTTTGGGCTTAGTTTCAGCAATTGGCCTCTAATTTTGTTAAAATAACCAAGGTAATTATTAATTCTTTTGCATCTTCTCAGATGATCCATGTGGTTTTATCCTGGAAACCACTCTATTTAGGCTTCTTATATTGCTCAGTGGATTCAGTATAATGATTCTTCTTGGTATTATTTAATGTGTTATAAATGTTTTGTCAGGGAAGGTCTAGGAATATAATATATTACCATTATAATTCCTGTCAGAGTATTAAGAATTAAAATAAAAAATTCTCATACTGCTGTGCTTGCTATAAATGTTGCATGAATACCCAGTACAGGAGTACCACCCATTCAAACTTAATATGCTTCTGGCACAGTGGAAAAATGAACTTGCTCCCAGGGAAAGTCGTAAGAGTTTACTCTGTGGATGAATTTTAAAAAAAAAAAAAAAAAAAAAAAAAGCCAAAACCCAACGCCACATATTTCCTAAGGAATTACTGAGCAGATTTGCCTCAAGTGACTAACTCTCCCAAATGGCGATTAGTTCATTAATCCCCAGGAAATGCCCTAGGCAGAGTTCCTTGACTGTATAAGTATTTCTAACTGACATCAGGAGCAAAAATAGTCTCACTTCATAGGGTTAACATAACTCCTAGCATTGTTAATCTATGACTGCCTAAAATAAGTGTGTATGTGTATATAATCCTAATAAAATTCTATTTTACAGTATTTATACAGAAATAAAAAAGAGCTACTTCTTATAAAAGCAATTCTCTATATTACATGTAAAATAAAAAATAATGAAAATTAATAACAGTATTATTAACCCTTATTTTATATATTCAGAATACTCTGCAGACAATTAATTAGTATGAATAAGGTCCTGGTGACAGTGGTGATAAAAGTGAAGTGGTTTATTCAAAGGCAAATATCAACTCACTTGAAAAATTCATCTTGGTACCAACATAAGTAATTCTCTCATCAAAGAGATACCGGGCTTGGCTCCAGAATTAACGTTATCAAATTTTTCAGAACACAAGGACAATTTCAAAGAAATACTGCACTTCAAAGCTGTTTCTGTTCTCATTCTTGCTTCTTGGCATCATAGGTCCAATATAATTATATTTCTTAGAAAATTCCAATGAAAAGTTACCTGCGAGAACTACCAGTTTCCTGTTCAGAGTTTCTCAGCTTGGAGAGGGACTGGTGAACAGTTAATACAATCTCAATATCCACTTTATATAGAGAAATTTAACCTTCAGCACACATATTGAATATGTCTTCCAACACTTTTCCATTGGAAGTTCTATGGCATTCACCGATAGATAGTTTTAATATTTTGTATTCTAAAATTCCTTTTGTCTAGTAATCTACTGGGGATTTGAGTTTAAGAATGTTCAGCTGAAGAACTGTCTTTCTGATTCTAAGGAGAATGTATTTAGTCCTAGTGATTTCTTGTTCAAATCCATTGTGTTAGCCAAGGGACAGCCATAATATATGAGCTTCCAGTCTGCCTTCTTGCCTTCTTGCCCGGACTCAGGTAGAGTAAAAAACATCTCAGACAATATTGGGTTTGAGGCACGGCAGTAGTCATGCTAGTGGGGGTTTGGTCATGAAATTTTAAGAGATGAACTGATATAAAATATTCAGTAAGTCTCATTTGAGTGTCTCCAAAAATGTAGAATTTATTCTAATCTTACTTCTGTGTGATTATTGCATATGCTTCAAATCAGCAACAGATCTTTGTTTCTACCCCATGCTGATTATCCATTTCTGCATTTGTTTTCTCATTGGACTGTAAAACTTGTTTGATTGTTGGCCTATTAATCCAAGCATTTCTAAAGCCTGAAACTTTTGAATGTCTGCCAAATTGAAGCTCTATTCTCTTGATGCCTTTTGCTAGCAGAAGAAAGAAAAGACCTAATCTCCTTTCTCAAAGCTGGATTGAGAATGTAGGCTCTCAAAATTAAAGATGACAAATCAGAAGGGGGTTTTCTCCGAACAGTGCTGATGAGACCCATGGTACAGGACTCAGAAGGTGAATCATCTTATTCTCTCATTTCATAATACAATTCAATTCATAATATAAATTGTACTATATACAATATAAACTACGGGCACCCTCCTGTGATTTGGATTTGGTACTATATTGTTCTCATCTCATGTAAATTCACCGATCAGCAACACATACTTGTGAACATATATGTTTTAGCTACATATATCTTTCCCAGATGACTAGAACTAAGAAAAAATAAAAATAAAAACACTGCTGAACTGAATGCATCATTCTAAAAGGGTACAAAACCATAGTATAGGCAGAAAACAGAAGTTGGCTGAAAACTGTCTTTTTTAACATTGTACTTGTGGAATAACTATTATTTAACAGTAAATTGCTATGAATCACAAAGATGCTGAGTCTCTTGTGAGAATTTTATGCATTTTTATTTCTTTTTTTCAGAGACAATGGGCATTTTTTTTTGCTTATTGAGTTAGCTGTTTCCTTTAAACCATTACATGAAATTCTCAGGATCCAGGTTTCAGAATGTGGAGGCTGAAAAGAGCCAATTACACCTGTCAGTTATTCTAGAATATATCCAGAGTAATTACAGTATAACCTAGAGCAGAATTTAGTTTTAAAATCCCATTGATGTAACATGTTCCTATTTTTCATGCATTTGAATAGATTTTACAAATATCTCTGAATTTTCTGACAGCGCTACTTTTTTAAACAGATGACAGATGACCATTAGAAGTCCATACCAACAAAACCAGTATGAATTATGATGAATTACAATGTATTACTTAATGATAAAATGGTCCCATAAATGAAACTGCATGCTATAAGATATTAGAATAGAATAAATGAAATCAGAGTGCTCATTTGTGTTCATTTTGTTTCCTTGAACCATTAAGCAAGCATTGCTATTATCTTCCCTGACAGAAACTGTTGATGACTAAAGGTTTGCATATTCTGCTGCTGAGCTAAACAGAGAAATTTGAATGCCAACAAATTCCTTTTTAGAGGGATAGAGACAGTCCCATGACTGGCTCACAGCTCTGATTACAGACTACAAAATATATCCCCTGTTGGAAGATTCAAAGGCACATATTCCAAAGCCAAACCTCAGGACAACCAGTGACCTTTCATTGTGAGAAAACTTTATCAAAAGAGAAAACAAAAATGTTAAGAATGGGAAAAAAAAAATTAAATCTTTTTTTCCTTATATGCATAGGTAAGCAAGGAATTATCTAATTGTAAAAGTCCTAGCAAGAAGCTTCTTGTACCCTTCATTTATTTGCGAGTGTCACTTTAAATGCTGTAGGATCCCAACAATAGTACATTAAAAAAAAAAAAAAAGGTTGCTATTGGAAACTTTTTATATTCATTTTATTTCTTTCTAGAATCAGAACAGATCTGCTATCTGAATTCTCTATTTTTAGATGTTCTCAGAAGAAGCATACAGCAATAAATGCTTAGAGGGTGTAGGTTTAGCTTTGCAGGGAAGAAAATCAGTGATCACAAAAGACATATTGTGATCCACTTTAGGAAAGCTCTTCTAGCATGTTACTGACTGTACTTTTTATACATGTTTTGATATTTCATGATGAATTATGTCAAATTATCTACACCACTTAAATTTATAGTTTATTACATAAAATTAAGGAACACCAGTTCTCAAAAAAATAACTGTAAAATAAGAAGGAAAGAGTATGCTCCATATCAATTAGAATTGTGTGAATATTGAAATGCTTCTAACTTTAACCCAATTCTTTTGCCAGTCCCTGAAGTCATTCTCAAATTGAAACCTTCAAAGAGATAATCCCAGCGAAGTTAACTATTTAATTCAGTAATTCCTTAGGGGCTGGGAATGGCATGGTGTGGGTTCCCCCGGGGCTGGCAGGGCAGGGCTAAGGCCTGACTGGGACATCAGTTGGTGGGTGTAGGTCAGGATCAGTCCCAGTGCGGGGAACTGGGGTCAGACAGAGCCCTGGGAAGGCCAGGCTGGGCTGTGGGGATAAGGCTGGGCTGGAACATCAGTCCACAGGTCACATTACTCTCCCTTAATCACCTGTGAAATGCATCCATCCCTTGTGCTGCTTTCTGTAATTTTTGTCAGATCTCACTGTGTTATTTGTTATGTTCAGAAGTTTCTCATTTCATCTGCAGAAGTTTCTCACAGTCTCTTCAGTTAGCTAAACCTCAGGCCGGGATATAAACATGATGATATGTTGTGTTATTTTAGCAGGCTATATATGTCTAACAAACACTATAGCAAAATGCAGATGTCGAAGACTTCTTTCTCAAGCAGCCCTAGAGCTACCCCTATCTTATTTTATCTTTCTTATGGAATTTCTATTTGGAAATTCTGAAATTGTTGTTTTCTCATACCTAGATCAAATCCTAATGTTTTGCAAAACTTAAATTATGCCATTTGAAACACGGCAAATATAGGGATAACGCACCATCAGCAAAGCCACATTTATGCTTAGCCAAATGGGTGTCTCACCAGGTGACAAAGTGCCAGCTATCCTAATTATTTCAGTAAAGATGCCTATGTTATGATTCTGCAGAGCAATGTTTTTCTGCTTCTGTTATCACAGAAAAAAAAAAAAAAGAAAAAAAAAAAAAAGAAGCTTGGAAGCTATGGAGCAGCTCCTCCCAGCTGCTGTCCACATCCTTTGCAATAAAAGGAACCGCAGGTGTCAGAAGACTGCTTTGGCTACAAGCACCTCTGCTCCCTGTATTTTACCACAAGCTCAGCCTGAAAAGTTGTTCTGATACTATAGCAAAACCGAATTGTTCTATTCCAATAATGAGGACTATATAAGTCCTTTAAGGTGACAAAATGAAGTTAGTTTACAGTATTTAGAATCCTTGAATTGGCTCAGCCTGTCAAGATGTATTGCTTTTGTTTTTTGTTTGATTGCTAAGTGTGAAGAGACATTAAACCCCTAGATCTGAATAGAGGAAAATTCTCTGGTGAAGGGAAGAAAACAACCATTTTTATGAGGATTATTTCGCAAAATGGGGACAGGTCTCAAGGTGCAGAGTACGCTTAAAGTAGAATTACTCAGTAGGAAAATTCTGGAGTTTCTGGTAAGTATGAATAATAAAAGTAAGCTGAAAACAGGCACTGAAATTTAGACAGCTTCTGCTGGAATGTCAAAAGTATGACAGGATGGGATAGGTGCAAAAAGTTTGTCCCTTAACTGTCCCTTCTACACTCTTCGCTGTTCTTAGAAGAACAAAATAGACTTCTTGTTTAGATAGTCATAGATATATAGTAATAGCATAGGGCTTTTCTGTTTAAGTAATACTGCAGAACGACAAAGGTTTCAAAGGTTCAAAGTTTTGACCTCTGGGATGTTTTAGGCTTCTGAGGGCTTTCATGAATCTAATGATCCCTTATCTCTATGGAGTAGTCTGTGTTTCTAAGAACATGTAAAAGATGAAGTTTAGCATGTTCAACTATAATGAAATAAGAATGACAGCAACTCAGATTGTTATCAATAAAATATGTTGGTTGATAATTTAGTGTTAGCATTGGCACTGATAAAAACCCTACCTGCATATGACTCTAAACAACCTCTTACCCTTTCATTTCATTTTCAATTAGGAACGGGATTGTATGGATTGGTTTTCTATCTTGGAGCAGGTCCAGAAATGGTCTGAGGTGCCTATAAGGGTGGGAATTTCTACCTATGACCATATGTGTGATTAAAAAGCAGAATACAAAACACTTAGCATCTTGGACAAAGATGAATGAGCTGACAACTATCTTCTTGACATGAGCACTCTGAAGCAGCTACCACCAATTTTTAAGCATTCAGAAAATTGCCTTGACCTGAAAAAGAATCAATGTGTATCACCCCCTATACCATCTCACTGTTCCCCTTGCTATGTATGCTGAGGCAGGTACTGCTCACCTGAGAACAGACAGTAGTTCAGAATTACATCAATCCTGGTTTAAAATGCAATTCTCCATATGCACAAAATAGAGGACCATTAAGGCCCTGGATACTAGGTTGATAAAGGGTGGGTTTTGTGGAATTTATTTTATTTTTTCTTTATATCTAATTTAACCAAAGCCCATAAAAGTTTACAAGAGATTCAAAGGTGGAAAAACCATTGAGATGTTCTGGCACAGTTCTTGTTTAATGCAGCTGCACCAAGATTTTCCAGTAGTCAATATTTCATAAAGAAACTGGTGTCTGGCTATCTTATATCCTTGGCCCATTCTAATGTTTGTCAGTTCAACCCTAGTTCAGCAGCAAATACAGTTTCCTTGGATATGATTTCTTTCCATTGAACCACAGCCTTTGCACCTTTTACTTGCAAATTCTTTTTGACTTGGAATCAAAAGAGTGACAGCCTTCTCATCAGAGAAAACAAGTAGTTTCCTTTAAGATGACTCAAGCATGTCTAGTTATTTCACTTGTAATCATTTCTGCAAGAGCAACAACTGTTATGGGCAAGTAATTTATCACTGAAAATTGACATCTTGGGTTGTTTGTCAGGTTTGGGTTTTTTGTTTCTTTTGGGTTTTTTTTGCTAACCCTCAACTTCAAGCCCACACACCACCACAAAGGATCCAAGGCAAGGACTGCAGAATCATAAACCTCAAAAATCCCCTAACCATCAGGTCCTTGCTTCTCAGTCCATGTTAGAAATATATCTTGGAAGAAATTGCTTTCTAGCAGTCTACAACTGTGGGTTGTTGCAAAGCTTGACATATAATTTGGTAAGAAATGAGCAAGAATGTTACAAAAGAGATTGTTTCATGGGAAAATGTAGGCCAACTCAAACTGTCTTCATAACACCCAAAACTAAGAAGTCAGAACTAGCTGTAAATTGTTAATACTAGGATCTTACGAAGAGTTAAATTTCTGTAATCTATTTAGTCATACATACCTATTCAGTTCTACATAAAAGAGTGTGTGCAAGTGCAAACACATGCACGCTCATACACGTATACAACAGAAAAACTGCTAAATTTGAGTGAAATTTTGTAAACAATTTCTACATAGAAACTATAGCTTTTTCATTTCATTTTTCCTATGGTTACCATGCTTATACATTCCTAGAATATAAAAAAAAAGCAAAAATTTAAACCAGTTGTTTTCAAAAGACCAAATAAAAGGAAAGAAAAAATCCCAATTTTCCAATCAGTACAAAAATATCAAGGTTAAAACTAAAAGTGCCTTTTATTCACCTCTTTTCCAATAACGAGAACAGGATTTGTCCTTATCTGTCCCAGTTCGAGAACAAAGCGTGAGCCTGTGTGTTAACCACAGCAGATTTTTCACTCTCTTTCCTTACACTGACTTTAAACTTTAGCATATGATTAGACCTCTGGAACAAACTAAGGGAGCATACTGCAGTCACTGAAAGAGAGATTAAGTAATTCATTAACTGTGGTTTCAAAGAGTGGATGTCTAATTTTTGTAATCTTCTTAAGTATAAAGAGAAAGAAGTCCAGTTTCAGAAATGCTGTCTTTCTTTGGCAAATAGGCATTCTGTCTTACGAGTTTTTAATGTACATCCACTTAACAAGTAAGGCAGAACTCGTCACCACAAAGCAACAAAGAAAACATTCAGACATTTGAAATCTTTGCTTTATTTACCAGTTTTGAAAGTCTAGTTCCAAATATTATGCTGACTGGCACCTATTAGTAACAGAATAACAATGTGAACAAAAAGTTGTTGACTTTATTTTGTTCAATAAATGTAACTTTTCCAGAAGGAAATTCATACAATATATAAAGAGTGAAGGACTTTACCTCAGTTTTTTTTTTTCTTTCAAGAAAAAATTGGATGAAATATCTCAATGGTGAAAAAATTGGATGAAATATCTCAATGGTTTTTATTAAAAACATATACTAATAATTAAAGTATATAAATAACTAAATCTATGATCTCTTTCCCAGGATTTTCTGTTTTCCAAAACACTAGAAAGCAATGAGAAAATTCTCACATTATAAACTCTAGAGAATACACTGTTGAAGCATAGGTACTACATCTATGCCAGATGTAAACTAGCATAGAAATAAGTTATATATAAATCTGTTAAAATGCAAAATTCATTCCCCCATCTGTTCTATCATCAACATTTTTTATTTACTATGCTGTGGAAAAGTCATACATTCAAGCATCCAAGTGCCTTTGTAAGTGCCGTTTTTCCACATTCTCACACAGGTGAGCTTTTATGTAAGTGCCTCAAAC
This sequence comes from Charadrius vociferus, assembly GCF_000708025.1. NCBI lineage: Eukaryota > Metazoa > Chordata > Aves > Charadriiformes > Charadriidae > Charadrius > Charadrius vociferus. Next base: position 2,265,877 of record NW_009647469.1, read on the forward strand.
TAGCAATAGCAGTTTATACTATTTAGGTGGAATCTACTTTTGATTCAGAATAATGGGGTTTTTGTTATCTTTTTTTTTTTTAACATCCCTCTTGCTTTATTTGCTCATCCACTGTCCATAGACTTTATACGTTATGCTTTACATGCAACGTGTTTTGTTGTTATTGATCAGACCACACAAGGTGCAGGAAAATGGAGTCTTCAAAACTCTATCAACACATAATTGTGATAATGGTTATCTGTATTGTAAGCAATTCCTGTAGTTCGGTATTTCAGCCTTCACTCACATAAGTAACCTTGCATACTGAGAAGACAATTAAATGCGCTGAAAATCCTTCTGTTTTTTCAAAACAATAAACAAAGAATAACACTCTCTTTGCCAGCTATGATCATATAATGAAAATACGAAACACTAAACTTGTCCATAATGCATGACATGTACAATTTTTATGGTTTATTATTTAAAAAGCTAAAGAGATACTTTCAGCCCAGGACAGAGAAACATGATTTCTGCATTTTATTCTGTTTCTTGACACCTCACAGTGCTAGATAAATCATGAAAACTCTTTCCTCTTCCATTGTCTTCTTTCTGTAAGTTCAGTGTGGAAAAGTTCCTATTTGATGGAATCTACAGGGTTAAATTAAAGTCTTTGAAGCATTTTAAGATTCTGTGGAAAAAAAAGTTTTCTGAAGTTTGTATTTGAGAAGCTCAATAAGCTTCCTAAAGGACTTCTTACTTCCTTAACTGCTAAAATATACCACTTTTGCAAAATATACAGAAACATGCAGTGTAATAAAGGTCACAAGATAAAATTTCAATGTATACAATATCAGTATCTGTTCTCATGAACTGTACTGATGATTCTGAGAAAAGTTCTCTACCTTTCTTGTAGTTGCCATTCCCTGGTGACACAATTTATATTGCTTCTAAGGGGTGTACTATTGATGTCATAAAGTATATATGTATATTGTGGGTAAAGTAATGGCACTGGGGTACACGATGGTGTATAGGCACTAATTTTTGCTCATATTTTCAACTGGATGTGTGTACGAATATACTTTTTTTTTTTTTTAACGCAAATGTATCTGTATAAGTGCATGTTTACACGGGAAATAGTCGCTGTGATAGGAGCGTCTGGAAAGATTACAAATTGTGTTGTTTTTAAACTTGAAAAGTAAACTTACCAAATTCAATCAATAACGGCACACAAAGCTACTGGTTAGTTCTTACACATTATTAATTGCTATCGTTACTCACACAAAAGTGCTAGTCTCTAACAACCATATTATAAATTAGATATGAGTATACAATGCCATGAAGCTGAAGCAAAATAGTAGTGGCAGCTACAGTCCTCAATGGGCCTAGCAACCAAGGTCCACGTGACCAGGCTTGCGAGCTCCTTGACAAGAGAAATCAAAAGCAAGATGGTCTTGTTTTCTTTCTTCTCCCATATTCTTCATCTAAATCTGATGTCTAATGCCCCCGACCACCCCTTCCCTCCCCTAAAGAATGGGTGTCTTCTGATACCAGTATTGGGTTTTGGTGTGCGTTAAGTAAGATGTCCTGCCTGTTTGTGATGCCTTGTGCTTATCTTGCCCTCTGTCTGGCAACTTTTCATTCCTAAGTTGTTTCCTATGTGCAACCACACACAGATGTGTCCCTTCAATGGTCACATTGCTTTCATGCTTCTGCAAAATGGTTACACCTTGTGTTTGGTTATTCCATGAAAATATTACTAAATAGCGTTATTAATTACACTATTTTAGTATGCTCATATGTGGGTTTAAGGAATACTAGTATTAGCACATCTAATCGAAGAATTGATTAACATTATAATTGGAATATTTTTAAATACGCAGGTGTCAGAAGGCTCTGCCTTGACTACTTTCTCCAGGTGGGAAATTACATTTGGTGCTTTCTAAAAGAAGGATATTTTATAGTGATTTTAGGAGTCATTTAAAATATATTTATTAACACCAGCAGATCAGTCTTTTGGTTTCATTATGTCCCAGTGCCGACCTACAGTAGATTATCCAATGTCCTGCTGGGTTAACAGAATTCTTTGTCCATCGTGGGACTGTAGGTTTCATGCCCCAGTTTCTATCACTAAGGGTTCTGTGTGATGCCTTGATCCAAAAGCACACATAATTAAAAGAAGTCACCCACCCCTGTCACATATGCCATGTTGAATTTCATAATTCTGCAATGCCCTTAGGCACACAGCAGGGATAACTCTTCAGAACCCCATGTCCTCTATGTTATTGCTTATCTAATAAGTAACATCAGTGCTGAATTCTGCTCCGGGCTGCTTTACTTTGCCTTTCAACACAAAGGCAAAGTGGCATATCCTGAGTTAACAATAATCATTCCTAAGTAAGGTAGCTATTTCCTTCATCCATTCTCATGCAAACAACAGTAGGCATGATGTTATTACTGTTCTTTGTGATGCTTTAAAAATATGTAGATACTGAGGCAAAATTTATTGAAATACAAATAATAACAAAATAGTACATTTTTCCATTTATCAAAAGAGAACCTGAAGCCCTGAACCTTATGTCTCCCTCAATAACACCACTTCTACTTAGTTTGCCAAAACCCTTTGCATAAAACCAGAAAGAAAATATGATTTTGTAATCATAATATAGCAAAAAGTGTTCTGATTTTGAGCACAAATAAATGGTAGCAATTGGACAATATTGTTCTGGAAAGTTCACTGTGCACATTTCAGAATGAAATGTTGGACTGAATTCTGAAAGATATTAAAGGGTTAGAAAAGCAAAATAAACAATTCCCTTGCTTACCACAGCACTCCTTTAAGCATAAATTAGGCCCCTGACTTTAAAAGTTTTTATGAATCCAAAGAGTTTTGCAAAGTCACCTAGGATTAGATCCACAAGAAGATGCAGTTTCTAGGCCCAAATTCCCTGATAATGTTTTTGCTTACTTCTAAAACATAAATTTGTTTAATAATAATTAATTAAACACAACCCTGAAAGGGTTTGAAGTTTTCTGGGAAACAAACTTCAACTTTGAGCCACAAATAGAATTCTAAAGACTTGAAGAACAAGATGACCAGGCACAAATGAAGTCTCTCTCATGTAAGCACTTTGAGCACTGCTGCCTTGCGGTTAGTTTACATACAAATGTGCTGACTCCTATCTTAACGTATTTTATAAGCTGATTGTTATTTGAAGGGCAAAAAAGGCACAGAGTGCCCAGCCTTTTCCATTAGCCTTATCACTAGACCCCTTGCCCCTCCGAGCAACAGGCCTATCCTTTTTTCTCCTGACAATGTATTTACAGAAAACTTTCTTACCGCCCTTCACCTCCCTTGCTAGTTTCAGCTCAGACTGAGCTTTAGCTTTCCTCCCTCCATTCCTATATGAGCGGGCAATGTCTTTGTGTTCCTCCCATCTAGCATGTCCCCACTTCTGCCATCTGTGTACTTCCTTTTTGTGGCTAAGCTCAGTCAAGAGGTCAGTGCTCATCTATGCTGACCTTCTCCCACACGTACCTGACAAGAACAGACCATTCTTGAGCCCTGAGGAGGTTGTCCTTAAAGATCAACCAGCATTTGCATTTGGCAACAATTCATCTGAAAACTACATGATATTTGACTCAGAATAGCAACTTTAACATATTTTTTCTGTGGCAGTAGTCTGGGTTTTTTTTGCTGGAAGCTTGATACCTAGCCATCTAATTTAATTTTTAGGATGCCAGTAGATATCTAAATACTTGTAGATCTAAAATCTTGCCCTCAGCTTTCTGTTCCGTATTCCTGCTTTCCCAACATGACAAGGAAAGATTGTAAGATGATTTTTTTTTTTAAATCTGTAATGGAGTACATGTAAATACTAAGAATGACAGATAGATTTTACAGGCACTTATGTGTAGTTTCAGTCTCATGCTCTGAAATCTAGTTGTTAATTGTAAACTGTACCCACAGTTAACCCACAAATGTAGCACCATTCATTTTGTAAATACACAGCAATAACCACTCTGAAAAAGGGTAACATTTAAATTTTAAAATATTCCTACAACTCAGCTTTGTATCTTAATTGTTGTTCTTATTAGAAAAACAAACTTCAAAAATCCATCCTCCCAGGCAAGTAACAAAAAAACAAAGAAGTAAAAGACCTGAAAAACTTTCCTAGGATTAAAAACCAATTACAACTTCTTGTCCTTCTAAAATTATGAGAAAGTTATGAACAGTTTTGGAATCACAGCAGCAAGCTGTGAATGATACATGAAATGAAACAGTCCTGCTGAGCATACTGCTGTGCTGTTTGCTATGTCCTATAGATATCCAGGCACACAATATTCATATTGTGGACAAAAGAATAGCATGGTAAAGCAAAATTTCAAAAGCAAAATAAACCATATGTGTGTGAGAGAGAAGCTTAAGCTTTCAGTGTGTAGTCTATTTTCCTTTTAACATTCTTCCTGTTAGATCATCACCCTGCCCATGAAGCAGAGAATAGAATTATTCTCCAAAATAGGCTCCTTAGCATGTTAAATATCCCCTTTACAGGTTAAAATTTCTTTCCCCTTCTCATAACTAGGTAAGACGAAAAATTTTGTTTCATGCATGAAGATGAACAGAAGCAGCTTGCGAAAGAAAAGGAAAATATCTTACAAGTGGATTTATTTGTTTAAGTTCGAAGGCTTTTATCACAAAGATGCTATGGACACTATCAAATAATCAAGAGGCTTGTCTTGCTTTAGACATTGTGCTGCACTTCCGTGCTATGCTACGTGAAGCAAAGGAGTTACCTCCTGAATACGTAGTATCAATTAAATGCAGAATCAAGTCTATAGATATAGATACAGATACAGAATCAAGAATCATGTCTATAGATATGCGATGCTTGTCAGTACACAGGTAATCTCTCACTAAAATTACCAAATGTATGCTAACTTCACTTATGGTACACATTTATTAATAATTTGGTGTGAGTTTTCCTCTTTGTGTTTAATGAATAACTTCTTTCTAAATTCTTTTAAAACTGCACCTCAGCAGGTAAGGCTTTCCAGATAGAGCAGACATATTATTTGGTAGCAAAGCCATATCTTTGCTCAATCTCTGGATCCACTCAATTACTGTACTGTAATATCAATACTCTTTTTAGTGGAAAGATAATTTAACTTTTGTGGGGTTTTTTTATGATTTATTAGAGTTCATTAAAAAATTAAAAGTATGTATTTCACCTTGTTAAGGCCTTTTCTTCTGTTGCCAGAACACGCATGGGTTCTGACAGCAGTGTCATGGCACAACCACACCAACAGAGCGCAAAGTGCCATGTTGACAGTGATGAGTCATGGAAACTGAAGCGATTAGGCAGGTAGCCAGTAGGGATTGCTGATGTAATTTCTAGTTCAGTGAAAATTTGTAGATTTTCAGTCGGGATAAACTTTTAAAGTGTAATTGGGTAAAAAAAAGCAAGTGGATTCAGAAACAAAAAGTTTTATAAAATGTAAAAGGTTTTAAAACTGTACTTTAATACAACCTTTTTAATCTTTTCTTTGGTAAAAGCGAGGGATATGCATAATTCATTTGCTGCTTGGTAACGTCTTCGTGGAGATGTCGATTAAAAGAAAGTTCTCCCATCCCAGAGATTTCTGCAGTAGATTATGTAGTAATCTTTTTTGACGAGTAATACAAGTAGTAATAGCTAGAAGAAGATTAGAGAGGCTTTATGACTGGGGAAGCCTATGGTTGACTTTACACTTGTCCATTAGGCACTCCCAAATCCTCCATAATTATAGTAGAGAATTTGACCTCACTTCTAACCAAAATTACAGAACATGTCTCTACACTTACTCTTTTCACACACAAGTGAGAAAAAGGGCTTGAATGTAAGTGAAGAAATCATACAGGAGCAATGGTATAGCAGTCTTAGTGTTGGGGCACAGTGGGGGCTGGAGGCTTCCCGGGGACCAGACATGGGGAGTGGTGGGCGCTCCCCCAGGGCAGACAGGGCGGGGCCTCACAGCCAGGGACCATCCCACCATTGCAGCCAGGGAGCAGGACAGGCTTGGGGGCAGCCAGGGACAGCCCTAGCCCTGGGCATTGGACACCTCCCTGGGGATGGGCTGAAGCTGGTCTGGGACATCAGCCTGTGGCTGGGGGTCAGGATCAGGCCTGGTGAGGGGAAACAGGGCCAAAAAGAGTTTCGGGGTGTCAGCATGTAGGGTATGTCTGGGCCTAGATAAATGGGCCAGGCAATGCAGGTACAGCTGCAATGCTCTTGAAACTGTCCATGAGGTAAGGGCTCAGGATGAGCACCACAGCTTCACAAAACCTCACAAGGGAGTTTGGGGGAAGCCCTCCCAGAGGCCTTCAGCAGAGCTGTTCAGCAGCTTCTCCCCAAGGTCACCAGCTGTACCACCTCGGCCATAAGCCCAGTCTTCTAAACTCCCAGGATGTGGAGATGATGATCTTAGGGTCTTGATCGCAATTTTCAAGGAAAAAAAATCCTTTAATTATTGTGTTGCTACAATGCATACAAAAAACATGTATAAGAAGCATGCAAGAGATATTATATATGTACTGACCAAGTCTGCTATTAATTGCCATTTTTGGTACGGATGGATGATTTTCTTCAGATGTCCACCAAAATTTGCATTAAAAAGTAGCATTAGTGATCTTGGAATCTGCAACTTCTGGTCAAAGTTTTCAAGTACAGTCAATGGAAACCTTTTCTGTGGAAGAAGGGTGGTTGGATTTGGATAGTTCCTTTTTGTCTAATACTCCAGTGGCTAGTGTTCCTAATGAAATGTTGTAAAAAAGTTGTACTTTTTTTTTTTTCTGTGACCTACAGACACCTAAAAAACTTCATATTTGTTAAGTTTTACACAGTTTTTAATCTCAAAACAATACTGAAAACAAAACTAAAACAAATCTGTGTTTAGTTCTCACCTGATTATAGCTGTCTCTACTGATGCTCCAGCCTGGGCAAGATACAAATCCACTTCACCAAGAAGAAATGTAATACATATACGGCTTCTGTTCAAAGACAGTCTGCGTTTCTTTGGCTCAGAGCACAGCAGGTTTGTGTCTGCTCATAGTCAAACTTGTGGAACATCAATGACACAGCTGAGAACTTATGAAGGAGTCTGTGATGTTACATAGGGAGCACTGAAGAGTCTTTAAAGGTTTGCCTCTGAAGGGATGCTGTGTCTCCTGGGGAACTCAAGGTGCCTCTATATTAGAGTTTTAGTTTTGTTGAAAAATGTGCTTTTGAAGTGACTTTTATGATTGTTTCTACTTTGATTTGCATTATAGTTTCAAATCACTCTTACTGGGTTTCTTTTGAACGAAACTAAACACAAAGATGCTCTCCAGGAGCACACTGAATGTGCGCTGACTGCTGGTGGCTATCACGTTCAAGTGACCAAAGTAGAATTAGTTGAAAGTAAAATTTCCTGGGTTCTCAATACTAACTGTTTCACTGTATGAAAACATATGTTCCTTTTGCTATCTATTACTTGTAACATGTACATAGACTTGGACTGCTCTTGTGTCCTGGGAATACGGCTCTCCTCCGATGAACATAGAGCACATGTAGCAATCTGATTCAAACATATTTTCATATCACTAGCTTTGCTACAAAATTCCTTCCTGTGGCATTGTTGATGAGAAAGCAAACAGAGCTTGGTGATTTTTTGCTTTAATAATGTGCTGCTAGTAGTTTTGGGATTATTTGTAAATTGTGTAAATTCTAGCACTTTCAGACTAAATACTTTTTTGGGGGACCAAAGGGAAAGAATCAATTACAGTGAGATTTCTCATCTGTCTAATAATCTAATGGCCAAATTTTATCTGCATAGCTGTAATAAAATTAATTTTCAAAATCCTTAATTAAATCTAGATCTTGACTTGATTTTCAACTTTTTCAAATGTACCATTGATTTAAGGAGCCAATGCACTAAACTCTTTGCTGATAAACCTAGAATGAATACAGGAGTGAAGTAGTATCAGTGGATCTATTTCTGACCAAGTTTGTGAACGACTCACTGACAGAAGCAGAAATTCCTTCTCTTCAGTTAAGATGACAGATTTGGCTATTGTTTTTTCCATTATTATATTGCTTGCAGAATTGTATGTGGAACCTTCATTCTCATTATAAAAAATGAAGGGCATTGCCAATTATTTAAGCGTGAATCACTTAGGACCTGTCACAGCTAAAGCTAATATGAACAGAGCCAGAAAGCATTACTTAAGTAACAAATGCAGGGTCCTTGGCAGAGTTACTTAAATCTTTTCAGTGTCTTATTACCAATGCCAGAACCTTTCAAGGAGGCAAGACTTGGATTTTTTAATTATATTTACTGCAAATTTTAACTGATACCCTGAAATACACTGCAAAAAAGTCCAAACCTCAGTGTTTGACATCAGTTATATTGGACTTGAATGCTCTTGTCAGGTAAAAGGGTAAGCACAGGAAGTGACAGATTTTTAAACAAAGTATGTAAGAAGCTTAACATCAGCTGGTACAGTGTATTCCTGGTGTCATATTTAACTGCGTAACCCTTGACTATGACAGTTAGCTTAGAGGCATGATTGTCCTGTTTAAAAAAATAGTTTGTGTTTTACTTTAACTTCAACAAATTTTTAATGTTCACAGCAGTATAAACAATTATTTTGCTAATGCAATACAAACAGAGAAATACCAATTTCAGTGACAACCTCAAAACTATTTTTATTATCTATACACTGTTTTCTAGTTATTTTTGCTAGTTTGAACTGAGTCATTATTAGAGGGATTGGTTGTGTGGTTATTAATTATGAATTATGCAAAATTATGCATATAGAGATAGCTTGGTTAAAAAAATGAAAGGCCAATGGAGGACTTCTGATTTTTTTCTTGCATTTTCCTTAGCAACAGTTATTCAAGTAGAATTATTTTGTGAGAATAAGTTACTGATACTGAACTAATGCTACTGTTACAAATTTGTGTGAAATGTCCTTCTTAAGCATCTAATTCTGGGAATGCATATGTAGGTAGCTGATAGTACACAGACTTTTTTCAGATGTCCTCTCAAAAATTCCTCTTGCAGTGATTGCAAAATATTATAGGTCAGATGTATCTTCCAGGATTGTCCATCATGCCTGGAAAATAGTTATAAGAATCTAAATTGTAATTAATTTTCTTTCCTCAAATCTTATCTTTAAACTCTTTATCAATATGAGATATGTACAAAAAATGAACAATAGAAAAGTGCAGGTACACTAATACCAGTGCATAAAGCGGTGACTGATATTGCCTTGTCTTTTGACATGGCTCACACTTCATATATATATTCATCCTCTTATTCTTTTCTTACACTTTAGTGACAGACTTACTTTCATTTTTTGCTATTTATATGCATGCATCCAACACTACAGAAACCTAGTTCATAACTGGAGGTCATATTTTAAAAGACAATAATAAGAAAATACACTCAAGATCTTGGTAACTATCATCTTTTTCACATATTTGTTTCATTTAGAATACATTTATGCATAATAATAGATTCATGTAAAAAAACAGTGCACATCATCATCATATTTATTTTTCCTTCAGAGATTTATTTATAGCATGAGATTGGCAAAAGACATCTATTCTCATTTTTACAACTCTGAGCCTACTGTTTTTTTTACTGGTATCATCTTTTAGTGCTTAATTACCCTTATTGTTAAGGAATACAATTATGTTCAAGGTGGAATTTGAGTAGGTTCAAATCCCAGCCTCCACATCTTGTTATATCTATGTTATTCAAGACAGAAAAGCCTCCTAACGACATATAATTTTTAGGGGCAAATACCCATATCAAATGATCAAGTACTTTGTCAAATTTCTTTTCAATAAACTGATTAGGCTGAGTTTGTTGAGTCTCCTAGTGTGAATCTTTTTTTCTATGCTTTGGATCATTTAGGTGTCCTTCCTTCAATGCTCTATAATTTTACCCAATTCTAAAATGCAAAACCAACCCCTTGATATGTCTATGTCATGTACAATGACAAAATTCTATCCCTTCATGCATTCGACATTCTCCTTCTGAGAACAAAGATCACTTTTTCCTGGTTAGTCTCAACAGTACATTCTGACCTTATGGTAAGTCTTCAGCAGTGATGTGGTGTACTTTCCTTAAAGAAGTTTTCCTAACTCAAACTCAAACAAGAGGTATAAGACTGCATATTTTAGTTCTAGACAGCATATTTTTCACTAGTACTGAAGTCACATGTGATAAGAAAACTTTCAAAGCTCTAACTCTTTTTCCAGTAATTTTTCAGTAGCGGTCTGGTAGGTGTGTTTGATGTGAAATTTAGAGTTTATCAGGAGTAACATTTGCTAAATGTAAGCCTAAAATATATTTTTCTCAATTCATGGTTGATGACTTTGGTAATTTCTGTAAATAAACATGCATTTGTCTTTGAGGTTTAGTTCCTGTTGCCAGTGTTCATGGACAATGAAGTCTGTGTTAATGAAGTTTGTGTTCAAAACTGCACAATAAAGGAATACTAAAAAAAGATTGGATGTTGGAGTGGTAGGTAGGGTAGCTTACCTCAGTTATATATGACATGTTGTATTACATAACTCTCTCATGTCTGTAGGCATGCAGCAATGTCTAATTTTTCAATAACCAATGTCTCTCTTTTACTGCTCATCTAATAAATAAGTGCTAGAATACTGCTTCGGGTTTGTTTGCATGACAGTTGACATTTCAAAATACTGACAAAGTGACATATCTTGAGTAAACGCTTTTAAAGAAGTTGGCTATTTCCAGTATTCTTTTTTTTCATAAAAACAGCACTAAGAATGCAAGTACGCTGCTGTCCTTACTGGCATTTACAGAAAATGTTTTTTTAAATGTGGAAATTGAAACAAGATTACACAGTGTTACATCAATGTGTTTTGTATTTGCCAATGCAGAACTTGACATTTACACCAGTTAGGTTTGATACGAAGAACAAACATAACTAAACACTAAAAATCATCAGGTTTTACATTATCAGAGGCCAATACTTATCACTAAGCAAGGTTTCACTCGTTTGTTTTTGTTTGTTGTTTTTTTTTTTAATTTGCTTTACAGAGTATAGTAGAAAACAGAGAAAATTTTCTCAACTACTTGACAACTCCTTTGCATACTGAATTTTTAAGATGAATATACATTTTACAAGGAAATGCTATATAACAAAGAAAAGTGAGCTTACAGTATAGATAAAACACAGTTTAAGAGATAATTTATTTTTCTGTATCTTATTTCAATTTGTTGTAGTCTTGAACTTACTAAAACATTTCTTTTTTTTGAAGGATATAACTGAGAAAATATCTTATTTTTCTGCAGCTGTTCTAGTTTTTCTAACATACTTAAACTTTGTTAATAATTCCTTAATATTCGCCTAAATTGCATTCCATATATCTGTAACATGTAAAAGCTAATTGCAGCAAACTATCAATTCTTTCAGAATCAAGAAAGTTAAATTCTTGTGGAATCTGGACAGAAAGTAAATAGCTTGTACTTAGTAGAATTCAGTAAATCTGGTTTGGCTCACAGCTCATGTTCCCTAGCTTAGACCTGGGCAAAAAAGTTATCTCATCTTGCAGACATTTCAGGAGTTCCTGTTCTGCACTGACATAAATCCAAGACATTAAAAAGTTCACAAAAATTAGGTTCACCGACACATCCAAAATAATATCAGAAAGTCCAGCAGAGGGCTACGAAGATGACCAAGGGACTGCAGCACCTCTCCTATGAGGAAAGGCTGAGAGACCTGCATCTGTTTATCCTGGAGAAGACTGAGAGGGGATCTCATCAATGGTTATCATTATCAAGGCAGATTTCAAGAGATGGGGCCAGACTCCTTTGAGTGGTGCCCAGTAACAGGATAAGAGGCAACAGGCACAAACTGGAACACAGGAAATTCCATCTCAACCTGAGGAAAAACTGCTTTGAGGGTGGCAGAGAGCTGGAACAGGCCGCCCAGAGTGGAGTCTCCTCTGGAGACATTCAAAACCCGCCTGGATGCCGTCCTGTGCAACCTGCTGTAGGTGACCCTGCTTAGGCAGGGGGTTGGACTAGAAGATCTCCAGAGGTCCCTTCCAACCCCTACCATTCTGTGATTACGTGATTCTGTGAGAGAGCATTAAGTACTGTTTTTTTTCTATTCTTGTGATGAAGCTACAGTGGACATTTACAAGTGTGAAGGGAAACAAACAGTAGAAAACAGTGACTCTAAAAGTTTATTTTTTACTACTTTTAATTATGGATCTGATATTAGGATTCATAGACCTGCTCTCACATGCTCTGTCAGTTCAGTTGCCACAGAAAAATCCCACTAATTTGACTGTTGGAAAGACCAAGAATCACCTAATACAAATAGTGACAAAAGTGGCATGAAATTAAGTCAAACAGGAGTTAAAAAAAAACCCAGAATACTTAAGAACAGCTATTCAATTTTGTTCTGGATATCTGACCTGTAAATATAGGAAGAAGAGGGTGGATCATAAGACAAATTCCACTTAATCTCCTTTATTTATGTTTATATTCAGCTACTTTTTGAAGAATCCTTTCTGAAAACAGAGAGAAGTTACCCTTTTAAAATATAATTGTGATTATAGTTTTAAAAAATGGAAAAGAAGACACTGAAACAAGTGGCAAAAGCTTACAAAGAGAATGTCACATACAATATCTAACTGGGGAAAGGTTTCTGCATTTTTTGTCTATAAAATGATTGAAAGAGTAATTATAAAAATAACTACAAATCTAATAAATATCATTGAATTAAAAACTGGGAAATGTCAATATCAGGCTTGCAAGCACTGCCAAAGAAGAACTTAGGAAAGGATACACATTTCTTTAGAGCAAACCTCACATGATTTAATATGACTGTGAACACTTCCTTGGTTTCAGGAGTGGAATAAAATGTTATTTCATCAAGATGTACCTGTGCTCTTTGGATAGGAAATTTAAATTGTCTTACAAAAATATTAGGAGATTTTTGCTTTCAAAGAGCAGGTCGAGGGAGGTGATTCTGCCCCCTTGCTCTGCTTTCGTGAGACCCCACCTGGAGTACTGCGTCCAGCTCTGGAGCAGTCAACATAAGAACGAGGTGGACCTGTTGGAGTGGGTCCAGAGGAGGGCCACAAAAACGATCAGAGGGCTGGAGCACCTCTCCTATGAGGACAGGCTGAGAGAGTTGGGGTTGTTCAGCCTGGAGAAGAGAAGGTTCTGGGGAGACCTTATAGCAGCTTTCCAGTATCTGAAGGGGGCCTACAAGAAAGCTGGAGAGGGACTTTTTACACGTGCATGTAGTGATGGGATGAGGGGTAATGGCTTCAGACTTGAAGAGTCTAGATTTAGATTAGATATCAGGAATAAATTTTTCACTGTGAGGGTGGTGAGGCACTGGACCAGGTTGCCCAGGGAAGCTGTGGAAACTCCATCCCTGGAGGTGTTCAAGCCCAGGTTGGATGGGGCTTTGAGCAACCTGATCTAGTGGAAGGTGTCCCTGCCTGTGGCAGTGAAGTTGGAACTAGATGATCTTTAAGGTCCCTTCCAACCTAAACCATTCTATGATTCTATTTGAATATTTACTTGGGTCTTCTTAGTCTAGAGAAAAGACAACTGAGGGGGGATCTTATTAATGCTTATAAATACTTAAAGGGAGGGTGCCAGGGGGACGGGAACAGTCTTTTTTTCAGTGGTGCCCAGTGATAGGACAAGAGGTAACGGGCACAAACTTGAACATAGGAAGTTCCGTCTTAACATGAGGAGGAACTTCTTTACTCTGAGGGTGGCAGAGCACTGGCACAGACTGCCCAGAGAGGTTGTGGAGTCTCCCACTCCGGAGACATTCAAAACCCGCCTGGATGCCGTCCTGTGCAACCTGCTGTAGGTGACCCTGCTCAGGCAGGGGGGTTGGACTGGATGATCTCCAGAGGTCCCTTCCAACCCTGACCGTTCTGTGATTCTGTTATTCCCAGTTCAGTCTGTGGCTCCAGATCTTATTTACTGTTTCTCTAAAAAAAAAACTTTAGATGGACTTTCTATAGCAGTTAACATCACTGTTGTGTCTGACTGCTTCAAAATATTGATTAATGGATTTTCACAATGGCCATAGCATGGAAGAGGGTAATGTTGTCATTTTTATGGAGAAGATCTGAATCACAGACAGATAAATATCTAAAGTATATCTACCTGTCTTGGTTACTAAATTTGGAATGTGCAGAACCAGATTTTTCAGTGTACCTAATATTATAAAGTATTTCTTATGTTCAAAGCATATTTCCCATTGAACAACACTGCAGCTGTGAGAGCTTAGTACAGTTGTAAGTAAAGTATTCACAGTCTGAGATCAGACACCCAGAAAAACAGAAAACCAAGTAACTGGTGACTTAAAAAAATTCTGATGATTAGCATGGCAGTTCTGGACAGAGCCAGGGATAGAAACCAGCTCATGAATAAATAAACAATAAAAAAAATCCATAAAAGGTACTGAATTAGTATTATTAAATTAGAAGTTGAGCGTGCAGCTTTAATATCCCTTTAACATACCTCCATAAAAGGTAATGAATTAGTTATTATTAAATTAGAAGTTGAGCATGCAGCTTTAATATCCCTTTAACATACCTAAAGTGAATGTGTCTACTCCTATGTGTGTAATATATAAGCTAAATCTGCTATTTCAGCTAAAGGAGAAAATGATCACAATGTTGTTTTTTTCTTGCTCAAAAATACGGAAAAATAATGGAGAGTTTGCCTAGGGGTTTTAGTGATATTAGCTGGTAGAAGAGGAATGCTGAATTCCAAGAATCTCATGTTCCATTCTAGGCTATGGAAAGCAGTATACACACAATTTCACGCACTAACATGATCACTTGTTCCTTATCAAGGTCTTGTCGTTAGTCCTTCCTTCTGTGTTTCCATCTTACAGACACTGCACTCTTGCATATCCACATTTAATTTCACTCCTTTCAACTCTCTTTAATTTTCTGAAGACTTCTGTTTGCTGTTTCCCTGCATACTTCTGTATCAGTATCTGTATTTCTTTTGAACTGGCTCTTGTCTTGTTTTGCTGAATCAAACAGGTTTCTTTTTTTGTACTGTCTCACTCAAATAAGAGGAGGGTAAAAGGAACGTAAAACAAGGTTCACAAGTTATTTTTATTTCTATTTTTTATTTCAGCTGAACTGCAAAATTTTGGTTTTCAGCTAAACTGAAAAGTTGATTGCCCATGAATATACCATTTGTTCACTCTTTTTCATTATCAGCTACAGACAAGCACCTAATACTCCCAGCTCTCAGAGAATTTCTCATGCCTTTAAGTGGACTTCTGGAGACCTTGGCTACATTGGCAGTCCCAGCCCACATTTCAAAATTCTGATGGCATCAGTTCTGGGGCAGTCAATCTGGAATCCATAAAATGGTTCCCTTAAAACTGCCTAAGATCCATGGATCTTAGGCATTTTAGTGGGCATAGAATGCAAAATTTCATTACACTAGGAGTTTTTCATTTATGCTTTTTTTGTTGGAACAATTCCAGTAAGTGCTACAGAGAATCAGAAGACATTAGCTCATTTTTCAGATTTATATTCAAATCACTTAGGATATGCATAAGACAACTGAGACATGTCTTAATAAGGATCTTTATAAATGCAGTGCTGATGATATTGTAGTGTAGCCTGACTATAAACTTGGTCATACCTCCACAGATAATTATTGTTTGTGTTATTGAAAAAATTTAATTTTTACCTAATTTTTATGGGCTACATATGGGCCGATTTTATGCACAAAGCATGCGCTTGAACACGTATGTATGCTTATAGGATGACTCACTCAGGTGATCATTGCTTAATGCTGAGAATTGGCAAAGTAATTCCTGATATCTCAACAAATTGTTTTATAGCTAGCTAATGCTAAGCAACACCTACTCAGGGTTACTGCTCTTAATTTCAGAGGTTTTCTTCTTTTCCTGCAGGGATTTTTCCTCCCATTCCAAGGTCTACTTCTGAATATCATATTTTGTCTTTCAATTCCAACAACACTTAGAAATTTTGAAGATCTCTGTGGAGATAAAAATGACTGAAGGCATGTGTTAGTCTTTACAACTGCCTAACACTGTTTTTTTCTCCCTATACCATACCCTAATCACAAGCAGTAATGTTTAGGTTTTTTTGGTTTTAACTACTGATTAAGGCCTTTCAGCATCAGAATTCCTTCTACTGGAGTGAATTAACATCACTGCATATGATACCATCCCATGTAACAGGACTATAAGGTCAAATTACTTTTGAAAATGAACTTCTCTGTAAAAGAAGTATGTTATTACAGTACCACAACTATTATAATGGTTTTCACTCTTAATCAAGCCCTTTTCAGAAGTATATGATTGAGTTTAAAAATCTACTTTGTGATGAAATTGCTTAGACAGGTTAGAAATGTATTAAAATTATTAAATGTGTGTGTAAATTTGCAGTACTTACTGTGTTTTTTCAAGACATGCTCGTTATATCTAAAACACAATTGTCATTTAATTTTCATATGTTGGAGGCACAAATAAAAAATATAGAATTCTAAAAATATATAGACATTCAGTTTATTTGTACGTAAATAGCCTAATAACACTTAACATACAGAATTTCAAAATATCTGTATCCTGGTAGAATCCTGGCTTTGAAAAACACCTCTTGGCTACCTTTTGGTTTCAAATATTAAAATTAAGAGCTTTGCAGTATTCAGAAAAATTGATTGAATGTTTATATGCAAAACAGTAATATTTCTGTTAAAATAGTTCTGCAACTTACATACTCAATGGGTAAAATAACCTTTAGAAGTTTGCCTGGGGACAGAAAAGTCACCTTTCAGTTTCTTTATGTACCCTTTGGAGAGCAATTTAGCTGTTTCAATCAGTTAATTCAATTAAAAACAACAACAACAACAACATATTTCTCCAGAACTTCAAAAAACTTCAAAACTAAAACATTAATGAACAAATTCTTCTAAGTCTCAGGAGCCATTAGTAGTTGTATGCCTGTCAGCATACAGGAAATCTTCAGAATTTAGATCAGACTTTATTATACAAAACAATGAAAACATAATTAAATATTGATTAAAAGATAATACAATGAGGATTACATTTGCTATTTTGTCTCTCGGAACTGCTTTGTTGAAATCAGTACTAGCTCACTCAAGAAGGGCAAAATGAGATATGGTTCTTCATAGTTAAACCATACAGTCTTGTGATTTTTCACAAGAAAATATACCTATATCTTAACAAAAATATAGTTGTGTACATGCCTGAAAAAAAAAAGTATCCTCAAGCTTACAGTTTCTTTGAGGGATAATTTTCATCCATACAAGGAATTGTTAATCTTTGAATCAAGCTCCTGTGAGATTTTATTAAGATTTCTATGAAATGATCTTAAATTTTCCTCAAAAGAATGAAGAAATTTTCTTTTTAGAAATCTGACTTATCCAAGTTGCCTTCAATGATTCTTTTTAACAGTTGTCTATTTTCCTACTTCTTCTATTATATTTAAGTAGCATTTAGGCCTAATTACAGAATGACAGAGATTTGAAATTAAAACTTTGCCCGATTCCTCAATTTATTTTCCCAAGTGGACCATGTTAACCTCTGTATTCTGTATACATCTGTAAAATAAACAAACAATATTTATGCACTCTGACAAGGACTTGTCCATGAAAATGTCCTATATAATCAAATCAGGATATTGGTTCTTAAAACATTTAACAAAAGATCATTTCTTTATGCTTTCAGATAAACAACAAAAATTTAAAAACCCACATGCCAAACACTATAACTTTGTAAGGATTTGGTTTCTTATCTTTGTGGAATGAAAAAAATTCTGAAATCACCTAGTATTTGGCAAATCTAGGAAAAAAAATATTTATAGATTTATTTTTTTTAGTTGATTAAAACAAAAGTATTAATGATAAAAAATCCTGCTACTAAAATGATTTTATATGGAAGCTAATAAGAAAAGAGGAGAGAAAAAGAAACAGAAGACAGATATTCCCTGCATTTAATTTCTGTCCTAAAATACACATAATTCTGAATGAGCATTTTTCAGGCAGCTCACATGCTTTGTTAGCTTTTCATTTAAATATAAATATAATAGTTTGAATGACTCCACTTATTAAATTGACTGTTGTTTAGCCAGCTTGATAATCATGGACTACAGTATTTTGATGCATTGCACTCAGGCATTAAAAAAAAAAAAAGAAAGAAAGAAAAAAAGCAAGTCACCTTTGATGATATTTCTTTCACTCTTAAGTAAGATAAAATAGTATACTCAAACAGTACATTGTTAATCACCATACTTATCTTGGGATGTGAACAAACCTAAAATCAGTTTTCACTTATGAATTTCTACGAAGAGTCAAGGCAATAATGTGAGAAGCTGAAATGGATCACAATGTGATTTGAAATATTAAGAGCAAATGTAATATTTAGTTAAAACTTTAAAATTTTTTTTCTTGGTTTATGACATTCAGTTATTGTAACTAAAATAAAAAAGGTAGGCATATGGAATGATTTTTTTTGTTTGCTTTATGGATCCTCTCTGACTCTCTAGAATAACATTATGAATTTGGTTTGACCTATCTTGGCAAATCCCATGTTATTGATCAGGTCCTGCAACATCTCACATAATTTTTTTTTTACCCTATAAAAACCCTGTGCTTCACCCAATGTGCCATTTTCTGAGCAACAGAGGATTCCTGTAGAAAATTCATTCTTAATACACCACCTTCTTCTTTTGTCAAACTTAGAATACTTTCATAATTTCTGAGATCATTTAACAATGTTCATATCCTATATTTCTGTGACAGCATATGCAATAGCGTCTGCGCTGTTATCTGTTTTAAACTAACACCAGGGTGATCTAGGTTTTACCTTTATTCCCTACATAATATACAAAACAGTCTATATGTTGCTTTGGAATAATGTTCATAGTCAGATGAAGCAGATATCAATTTATAAAATGAACATATGCACTCGGAATTGAGATTAAAGTTTATCTGCAATTTCCCAGTTTGGATTACCTACTGCTATCTTTAAAGCCTTCAGCCATAGATGCTTTTTGTTAAAGAAAAGATTCCGAGAAAACAATGGCCACATCCGAAAGCTCAGCAGTTGCATTTGGCATCCCAGTGCCCTCTACTTCATTTCCAGGAGAGTGCATCTTCCAAAGAAGATGAAAGAGCATAATTTTCAGCCTGAATTAAAAATGTAGTCACCATTTTTAGTAGTTTTATTGTAAAAATGTAAACATTTATGTAATTTGGAGGAAGGTACATTATAGCACTCATTTTGCTGACAATATCTATATAATCCTCTTTAACCTGTTCTGTTATTGGAATGTACTGCCGACATCTTTATAGTATGTACTTTGAATTTATGTTTTAGTATCTGATGCACCTTACCTCATAACTGCAATAATTTTCCCAAAATAATCTTATTTCTGCCAAGGTGTTTTCTATTATGATGAAAAAAATTGATGATCAACCCTTTGCATAACTTTAAATAAACAAAAAAAAAAATAATCAAGCTTTAATTTGTCTTCATTTTTTATTTCCACATGCTTGCCTAATATAGTCTATTATTTTTGTAATAGACTTGCTTATAATTCAGAAATTCAAATTACAAGGTCTAATTTCCTAACTACTACAAACAAGAATGCCATTTTTATTGACAGAACTGAATCTTTTAAATTAGTTATTTCTGTAAAATTATCAGTCTACACAATCTTCCAAAAATTTCACCTCCTCCTTTTCAGAAAAACCTGCACTTTTGAATAAGTAATAAAATAAGTAAAATGAGGAAACTAAAATTAGTATAAACTATTCATTCCACTCTATTAAGTTTCTACTATTTTTCAATATGAAATTCAAGATATTGAATACTGAATTATTTTTTGTTGTG
>NW_009647470.1:0-629 GCF_000708025.1 Charadrius vociferus
GGTGACCCCAACGTGATACAAAGGGGCGACTACTGTGGAACAGAGTAGCCATGGCCACGCTCAGCTGAAGGAAAAAGGCGGAATCCGGGGAGCTGGGAGAGAGCCTACAAGTCCAGACGAAAAAAATCATCTCCTCAACAAGTGAGGTGAGCAGCTGAGAACGAACAATGGGTACCTCTATGTCTACAGAAGAAAAATCTATTGTGTCTATCTTAATGGCTTTATTTCAAAAGAGGGGAGGTAAGTTTGAGGAACGCGTTACGAATGCTTTTAGTTTGGCTTAAAACTCATGGTTGTTCTGCAGACGCGCAATCGGTGTTTAGTGTCCCTGTTTGGGATGAAGCAGGGCAGAGGTTATTTGATGCTGCATCAAAAGGAGATCGGATGGCAGCAGAACTGTTAACCTCGTGGCGCCTGGTATTTGAGACTTTAAAACAAATCAGATCAGACCATTCCGTAGCGGAAACTGCTAAGACAGCATTAACTGCACAAGAAAGTCCGGGAGATAGAGCATTTCAAACTGAGTCCATAGTTGAGGAAAGCAGTTCAGAGTTAAAAGCTAACACAGATGCTTCAAAAGTTAAGCGACAGCCCCACTCTGATTTGCCAGGATTTTATGAATCACCTAC
>NW_009647471.1:0-624 GCF_000708025.1 Charadrius vociferus
TTGACATGTGTGACAGCTTCCCAAAGGCGACTATCCCACCCTGATTCATGAGGTTTGAGGAATCGTTTGAGAAGACCATTGGTGCATTCCACTATTCCAATGGTCTGGGGATAATACGGAGTGTGGAGTACCCATTGGATTCCCTTTTCTTTCGCCCAATCTTGGACAACTTTGTCAGTAAAATGGGAACCATTATCTGACTGAATTGACTGTGGCATTGGAAAAGTACTAAACCACAACTGCAAGGCCTTAATAGTGTTTTCTCCTGTTGCACAGACAAAAGCCTCACCTTGCACTAGGCCTGATACTATTTCTACCCCTACTAACACATAATGTTTTCCGTTGGACCTTCAGAACAGGGCAATATAGTCTATTTGCCAGGAGTCCCATACTCCTTTGCCTGTTCTAACATGTAGAGGGTCGTCTTTGAGAGGGTGTCTCTCCAATTACATGCGGCACTGGCCACAAGCTGAGATACAGGTCTGACATTTTTCTTGGGTGACCAGCCATCCCTTTGCTTGAGCTTCCCCATAAAGGTCTTTGGCCCCCGTGTGCCCCCTTCTTACATGTAGCCACTCTAAGAGTCGCTCCCAATCCTCTACCACTGGTTCACACTGCAAGGGG
>NW_009647472.1:0-17562 GCF_000708025.1 Charadrius vociferus
TTCAAATAGTAGAGGGCTTCTCTCCAATGCAAAGGAAAATTCAACCTTTAACTTGCTCAGTTCTGCCTACATAACAGGGCCCACATGGTTTGGAGGCTGCATATGTGAGGCTGCGCACAAGGAGTAGCTGCTGTCATGCAGAGCAAGGACTTGCTCACTTCCACTGAGGAAAGTACATCAGTAAGCTAATAAGCACAGTTTAACCATTTTTCTGCTTGTAGTTGTGTGTTTCACTGGGTTTAACTTAAGTGGGATAGAGTAACCATCACAAAGTATTAAAACTGATTGAGATCACTGGGAAAAAAAGATCATTGCCTAATTTTCTGGTTTCATTTTGTGCAGCTAGCAGCTGTTTGTAGATTTTTTACTGCAGACACAATGAAATGGATTATACAGCTGAGGCTTAAGTGTTGTGTGATGTAATGATATATAAGCTTGAGCAAGTAATTTTACTTCTTTTTACCTCATTTCCCTTCCTTTATATATATCTTGTCTACATTGATAATGAACACTAGATAAAATTGCCTCTCAACATGAGTAAAAATGCCATACACAATGGGACTTTGAACTTTTAGCACCTAAACACTATCATAGGACAAAACAACAATATAAATAAAATTATCTTACTCAGATGAGTAGCCCATTGTTTCCAGTGGAAGCACAGGCATACTATGTCAGTCTTTTTCTTTTTAACTATGTTTCAAAACAGTAATAAGAGAAAAAGTGTATTAAAATCATAAATGCAAATATGAATACATATATAAACTGCAAAAAGTTCAACAGATGCACTTTCCTTTGGAAAAACTAATCCATTTTGATGACTGAATCCTAGCTTGTCTAAAGTCGAACTACTAAAACTAATTAAACTTATTCTTATAGTTGCCTTTTTGTAATAATAGCTGGCTTCTTCTTCCTGCAGCATCATACAATTACACAGCCAAAAATCATGTCTAGACATCATTAAGTAGTTACAGGTTTGCGTTTATTGCTAATCCAAGTTTGCTGGTAGAGTATTATATCTAACTTTGAAACAAGGTCTGTCCATATTTTTTTAATGTAATGAACTTGTAATATCAGCTGCACAGTAAAAATGTTTCTGTGAGACAGCTACTGGAAAGTAACCACAAATAAAAAGTTAATAACTCTGGGGTATAGTTTATATTTTCTTCTCTGTTTGTACCAAAATGTTTAATCTACTTCAAGTAGCTTTCATGTTACAAGAATGTCAAAATAGCATAAAGCTTACAAACTAATCCTGCATTTGTGTAAAATTAAACTCAGGATTTTAAGATTTAAAAAATATCCAGTTGTCCTGTTGCGACCTCCCTTGCAGACAGCAAACACAGACTACCAATATAAAGGCATTAAAGCAGTATATATCACAGAGGACTAAATACCTTGCAACCAAGAATTTTAGGGACGATTGTCTTAAAAACTAACTCCATATTAAAAAGCACAAAGAGATGATTTCAAAGGAGAGTCAAGAACACTTAAAACCCCTACTTATTACTCATTCATTTCATTCAGTCCTAATTAAATTGTTCAGATTGAAATTCTATTACAACTGCTTAAAAGCATATAGATTCTCTGTAAAAACAACTCAGAGCTAAACCATTATGCTCATTAGGAACAGTAACACTTTATTTTAAAAAGAGCACAGTTTGTTTTTTTTTTTTAATTTGCCCAAAAGCATTCCTTGTTGTTTTTCCAAGAATATTTGTCCTCATAAATCTCCTGGAAATATAAACAAAGAATGGGAAATATTGCAGGAGTCTGCTACATACAGCCACAAGCCAGGCCCAACAACTCAACAGCCATCCTGCTGTTATTTATTGATCACAACAGGACTACACAGCACTTAGCTGGCAAACAGAAAAGAAGACAGCATCCTTAGAACATACTGACTTACATATGGGCAGATCCTGTACCTTGGGCTGAACCCCATTAAAGAAAGAGATCTAGAAGAAATAATGTAAAAGCTGTAAAGTACACAGCACTTGTGTCTGAAACACTGCCCTTTTTACATGTTGCTATGTTAACCTACTGTACCATCATATTTAGGAATGAGAGTATTTAAGTGTATATAAAATGTTAATATTAAAAAAATAAAAATTACAATACCCAAAATACAGTAAGTATTAAATCTTCAGGACAGACTGGACTACCCAGCAGCAGTCCAGTCCTAAGCAGTGAATTCAGCAGGGCTCTGAGCCCCTGATTATTCTTTCTGAGACCACAGAACTCCAGTCTCCTGAAGGAGGTATCAGAAAAGTGGAGCAATGCAGAGAACATCACTGCTACCACATGCCAAGTTTTGCTTGGGAGATAAGGCAGAGGTAATGCTCATTACTTGCATGCAACACTGTTGTTATGCAATGAGACTCTTTCTAGACCTGGACTCATCTCTCCACACGTTATTTTGTGCCCATACTAGCTTTGGGACCTCTGCACAACCCTTTATTGTGTGCTGTTGCTTAATGCTTTGTGCTTTCTCAAGGCCACAGGGATAAGGGGAAAACAGAAAGACAAGAAATGCCACTTTTACTCAGAAACTGCAATGCTTTCCAAAGCGGAGCTGACTTAAGGCTCTTCCACAAGCCTGTGCAGAACTGAATTTTTGCCACCCAAAAAGTGGGATGTTGTGACTGTGAGCCACTTGCTCAGGGCTCCTTCACTTTGACCCCAGGATGTAGTTAAGAGGAAAAGAAGCTGGATGGTACAGGCAAGGGAGGGCCTTCCAGGTGCCCTACCTGCCACAGATGGGCCTCATTGCATTAAAGGAAACTCACTGGTGCTAGACATTAGCATCCTCTCAGGAGCAACTGTTGCCTGTAATGCTTCAGCTCCTTCCCTTAAGAGCAGCAGCAGCTGCCAGCCCAGCCATCTAAGACTCTGGAACAGGCCTAGAACCATATTTGTCCCAAACATACCTTTTTCCATATTGGGATGGATGCTTTTAAGGTGTTGATGCAGTACATTACAGCTTCAAGGGATTCTGCTCTGTGTGGAGAAGACTACAATAATTACACTTGCTTCAGTTATTAGAACCACACTAGGGAAAAAAGAGGAACAACGGCAGCTTTAGCTAAAGTTTAACATCAAGAACACACAAAAGTTGTGGTCCTGTCATGTCAGTATTCTGGCCACACACTCTCCTGACTCATTCATACTGAGCAAGTGTCAAGCCATGTCCAAAAGATTATCCACTTTTTAAAAGAAAGAAAACCACAACCAAAATCAGTACCAGATGTGAGAATTCCATGCTTTAGAATAAATAAACCCACCGGCCATAGGCTTATTTCTTCTATTTTTTTTTTTAAATAAAGTCTATGGAATTAAGAGGAGAAAATTGCTAACTTGAAACAATGCATAGGAAAATCACTGGAAGCTGGCTTAATAATGAACAATAACAAGTCAGGAACGGCCAGTTCTTATCTGAAAACCTGAGGAGTTATCTCAGTTTGCACAAGAATTTGTGAAAGAAGAAATTAAATGCCTCAAACTATGCAGATTTTGCAATGAAATTTAATTTTGACAAATTCTGATTTCAAATTATGAAGTTTTTCCTGTTTGGTGTGTTGTTTTTTTCCAAACTTAGTTAGCAGAAGTAGCACAAGGTTTTGGTTTGCTCCTCACAAGGGTAATATTCCAAAAAGCTGCCTCCCAACCCTCCCTCTATAGTAAGACTCCTCTGGCAAACAGCTCAGAGGAAAAAGCTAAGCTTAAATGCTTTGAGCTGCCCTTGAGAAAATTGCTCTCTTTGTCGCCTATAGAGGAAATCTAAGGAAACTACCCCTCAGAGGCTGAGGGACAGCGATCACCCCTTTGTGATCACCTCCTAAGTTCCTTCTGCTGAGAGATAAGGAAACAAGCATTTGTAACACACACTGCAAATCCTGCTAGTTTCAGTGAGAAATCTGATGAATAGTGAAGGGTCAAGAGTATGTCAGACACTAATATTCCATGTTTTAAACCCACCAGAAAATGCTTATCCAAGACTGGAGGAACAACAGAAGGTTCTCCTACGACATTGGCTAGCAATTACCATGCCCCTCTCCCTCCCCACAGTCTAAGTTTTCAGGTTCCCTATGGCATAATTTGACTTCAATCTGAAACCAACATTCTGTGGCACCTCAATGGAAGAAAGAAGAAAAAACAAAGTGGTGCCAACTTCATGACTTTAAAAAAAAAGCAAAAAAACCAACAAAAAACAAAAAACCCAACAGCATCCCCTTACCAGCAAGGAGTTCTCAATCCCTTCTCCACACTTTCAAACCATCACACCAGCATCAAGGTTCCTGCAGTATAAATATGGATTCCAGCAAACACTACCAAAACACGCATTTTGAAAAAGACTATTTCTGAAACTTAGCTGTGCAGCAAGAGCTTGATCCTGCAGCCAGCTTTACTGCATTACAGTTTATATAGACTCTTGTACATCCTGCAACTATGTAAGCACAACCATGCACCAGACAAGGATTAATATTCCACTTGCAGAAGGATGTGGTCTGACCATACATACCCAAGTCTATGGTGCACTGCAATATGTTTGACTGATGGCCATATCTAACATCTCTGCAGATTTTCTTTATTTTGGTCTCTGCCATTGAAGTATACACTTCACACTCCAAGTGAATCACTTTTTTCCCTTCAAAATTATTTCTCATAGTATCTAAACACAAATAAGTTATCAACCAAAAGCACCAATAAATACTGAATAAAACCCACTACAGCCAAGGTCAGCACTGTGCAAACATAAATGACCTCCCCTAATCATGGTTGTGTAAAGAGATTCTTTGAACAAGAGAAATCTATAATATACAACTAATAATTTAGTCTACAGATTACACAAGTCTGCAATCTGTAATGCCCAAGGCTGGGACATCTTCTGTGGTAACTGCTAAGATGCTATTATTGCAGTTGCTCATGCAACATTTAAGTGCTCAGTATTTAGGAGCCCAGTGGCACTAAGGGGTTTCAAGACCTGTACCATGTACATTAAGCAACAGGACAGAGCCCTCAGCCTTGACCTTCACTAGCCCATGGATAAAATAGTACTTTGCTTTCAACCAATATCTGAGTTGCAGCAGCTTTCATACAGATGTGGACCTGTGGTTTTCATAGCCACAATATCCCACTTCCCACCTTGAATAAGCTGTGTCCAAGGGGATGGGAGAATAGCTCCCAAGTAGTCCTGCACTCCAGAGCTGCTGTTCTGTTCAACCCTAGGATAGCCACACCAGCAGGGAAGCTTCTCACCACTTTGTCCCAATGCAAATGTTTAATAGCTGCCATGGAAGCTGGATATCTACTGACACCAGAAACAACTACTAAAGAATAACAAGACCTAAAACCCAAATTCAAAACAATTCCCGACCTCTGCGGCAATTTTCTTCCATTTACTACATATGTGTTAATCATTTATTGGCACACCAGCTTATAGTTTTCAATCAGCACAATGGTTCTCTCCAGCAGGAAACACAAGTTATGCTCTCTCACAAGAGGACTGGGGGTGTAGGGCAAGAATTGCAATCACATCTCTGAACCTAAACAAAAAAAGATTAAAAGAAGTTTATACAGAATCCATGAGATATTTTACCACAGGATGACACTCAATAGGAAACTAAGCATAAGTGATGCCTACTTAACAGAGCTTGGACAGATTCAGCCTCCACTAATTGGTGGGATGATGGCAAGCTTGTCTCTGGGCTGCAGGACCAGGACCTGATCTCCAAGAAGCACATATTCCTGCCAAACAGCAAAACCAACTTGATCCCAGATGACAACAAGCACTCCAGAAAGAACTGAGTTAGACAATGGGACTCATTTTAAAAACAATCTTATAAGTAATGGGGCCAAGGAACTTAGGCATTGAGTGGATATATCATATCCCCTATCGTGCACCAGCTTCTGGGAAGATTGAGCGATACAATGGACTGTTAAAAACCACCCTAAAAGCTATAGGAGGTGGAACCTTTAAAAACTGGGACAAGCATTTAGAGCAAGCCACCTGGTTAGTTAACACCAGGGGATCCATCAGTCGAGCTGGTCCTGCTCAATCAGACCTTTTACATACTGTAGAAGGGGATAAAGTCCCTGTGGTGCATGAAAGGAATTTGTTAGGGAAAACTGTTTCCGTTTTTCCTGCTTCAGGCAAAGGCAAACCCATTCGTGGGACTGTTTTTGCCCAAGGACCTGGATTTACTTGGTGGGTGATGCTGAAGGATGGAGAAGTTCAATGTGTACCTCAAGGGAATTTAACCCTTGGTGAGAATACTCAATCCTGAGCTGTATGATGCTGATCACTACATAATACTAACAGTGTTCAATAAGTGTTTTTCAGGATACCATAGTGGTGATGAGACCTGAGCTAGCTTCATCAAGTGGCGTCCAGCAAGCTCTTCGAGGTGGACATGCTACCCATGGGCACGAACCAGAATGAATTTCGTACCATCTTTCCTGCCCTGAGATTAAATCCTGCAATCATGAACTAAATGAACTTAATGGACTTTTGTGTATAAAGATAAATCATAGATGAGTGACTTGCATGTATCTATATGTATATCTGTGTGTATAGATTTGACAGATAAAAAGTAATAGTGATCTGAGCAAGATGCAAATGGTATGGAATAAGGGGTAGAATATCCTGGTTTGAGGTAAAACAACCAATTTTCTGTTCAGTAACTTCACTTTTTAGCTAAGCCTCTTCTAACTACTGAAATTGGCAGCATATTGTGCAGAAACTGCTCTCAGAGTGATAAGACCTAGGTTTATGGTTGATGCCAAGGCATGGTATGCAGAGAGGCTCTTGCTTATACTTGTTGCTATAAAAACCAAGGTTAGCTAACTTTGTTATATGCCCTGTTGGAGGGTAGGAAGCGGAAAAGCGTAGAGGGGTCCCACCCGTGGGGAGGAGCAGACAGGACAGGTGACCCAAAACTGACCAACAGGGTATTCCATCCCATCTGCCTCATGATCAGTATAAAAGCTGAGGGATCAAAGGGTCAGGGCTCTTCCTTCAATGGCCGACGTCTGAGGAGGACTCTGTTTGTCTGCCTTTGATCCCAAATCCAGATTCAGAATCGTGTTCCCGTCCATCACTGAGTCCAGTCTTGGTCTTTCCCAGTGCCAGCCGGTGACGTGATTGTCATCCTGGGAGCTTGATACAGTTTTGTATATATTTCATTATTTCATTTTTATTTTATTATTAATATTTCATTAAAGTAGTTTAGTTCCTTCTAAACTCATGAGTCTTTCTCTCTCTCCTGCCTCTCTTCAGAGAGAGGTAGTGGAGAGCATCTGTCGTTTTGCCTGAGTGGCCAATCCGGCCCAAACCATGACAGGAGGATTGACAAGAGCACAAAGAGGTTAAATGCAAACACTCTATTTAGAAGCCATAAGATTTCATTAAATAACAAACTGGTACACAGTCTAGGGCAGCTGAGGTAAATACCACTGAGACCTATGCAACTCTGCTTCCAATATACTTCAAAAAATATGACAAACACCCACCTCCTACTCTTGGATTTTCTTGTTGCGGTTAAGGAGAAACCAACTCAGTATAATTTTCAGAAGTCAGAAATTGGATTTGTTATAGGCCTTAAAACTATACCAGTACCAACCAATGTATACCCAATCCACTTTAAAAGCTTCTAACAAAGAAGTAGGTAACTCAAGAGGATATCAACTATCCAATTTGATATTATAAGGAAATGTTCCCCTGATTCACTCTGGTTGGACTGGATAGCAATTTTCTTACACAGCAAGAGGTGTTGTGGGATGCTGTTCATGAGATCTCATAAAGATTTGGTGGTTAAAGAGTTGCTTTTGTTGTGTAACCTCACAGTTTATGAGGCTTTACGTCTTTTGTACTTAACAGGTCTGACATTTGCTATTGATAAGGAGTGGCAACAGAGCTAAGAGAGCAGATATGGTTTTCTGGCAGACCTATATATTTTTTGGTCTTCACATCTGAGATGATGTTGTGAGAGTCCACAGCTCTGGATACCACGAGGAAGGGAGTCACTTTCACGACTAAGTGCAATCACATAGCAAATATGAGGTCTACACCAGTAAGACAGCAGAAAAAGAACACCAACATTTTACTTCAGAAGATGCAGGCATGATAACTGTTATTGTTTGAGACTACAAAATCTGGCACAGACAGCGGAGAGCTATATTGGCTAGAAACAAGCAAGCATGCCAAAAGGGTACAAGTAAAAATCATCTTATTTCCTACCAGCCAGATAGACAAAAGCAGGCAGGCAAGGCACAGGCTGAGCAAAACACAGTAGCGCTGACTCAGAGGGCAAACTGAAGGGAGGGATTGTATGAAAGTAAAGCAAGCAACTGAGGAAATGAGGGCAACTATGGAACTGAAGTGCCCATTAGAAGGATGGTTTCTAATTAATGTCACTTGCAAGTTAATTCATTAGGGAAAATGGGTGGAACAGAAGAGCATTGTCAAGTACAATCAAGCTGCAGTTTGAATATCCATTAGCAATGTGAATAGAAGTCTGTGGTCAATGCCCTACAATTATGCCGATTTTTTCCAGAAAAGCTAGGAATAGAAGCATTTTCCAAGTCAGCCACTGTGAAGTAACTGCACATACAATATGTACTGCTCCAGGTCATCATTCATAAAAGGACAAAGTTGACAAACTATGGCAAAGTAACCAAAGGTGCTGCTGCTTCCGACACCAAGTAATAGGCTGCAAAGTAAAATACACTCATTCTTTACTGCCTCCTTCTCCAAAACACACTTGGTCTCATTCTGTGTGAGGAAAAGGCTCCTGGTCTAACATTTGGTTAGAGCTTCTCATATGGAAACAGCTACCATTGTAGTTGCTTTTCTCTCATAGCCTTTGAGAGTAGATTTAATAAAGAAGGGCGGTGCCTAAAGGAAGACTTTAGCACCAAAGTCCAAACTCCAGTGCATTCAGCACTAAATCCTGAGGACCTCAAATTCTGTTTATGCCTTACTTTTTTTTTTTCTTTTTTTCCAAACGGTGTTGCACCTTTGTCCATTGTGCTCCACTAAGCACATTGGGGGGACACCTGAGGGGGACCTTCTGCTGACACCCCCAAAGAGCACTATTGCTGCAGGGATCCTTACAGCACACACCTAGCACACTCTCAGGACCACACTCTCTATAAAACACAACCAACAATGTTTGGTTTTTTTCAAAGCAAAGGAGGTTGAAAGTGGCTGAACCTATTTCCTTTGTAAGCATTGAGCAGCTGGAAGCCCATGGCAGGACTTCATTTCCCTTCTTGACCTGCCTTCCAGAGGGTGCCATAAGTTCAGACTAACAGCTAACAGCATAGTTAAAGATAAGTGATCAAAACCACCTGCACGTTATCACGAATTTCTTATTTATTGCTGTGCTAAATCCCTTCTTAAGACATCTCACGTTCTCCACAGGCACTAACACAGCTCAGGTGTTCTGTTTTCACATGCAGTGGAGTTACCACACTGTGACCCTCCCAGACAATGGGCCACATGTCTTAAACTACCCCTCATGTCCAACTTTTGGGTACATTTATTGGACCTAGTCTTTCCTAGTGTATACATAAAGCTATAGCATTTGCAATTGGCCGAAACATAAAATGCTCGCTGCAGGTTACAAGAACAAAGTAACCACTGTTTTTATGGTACCAAAGTACCAATATATGTTCCAGCTCAACTATAAATGCTGAATTTTTACTTCTTTACCAAAAAAAAACCCCAACCCATGTTAAACTTTGTGCACCTCAGCAGCAACTTTCCCAAATACCTTGGATGAATCTTAACAATCTCCTCCCAGAGCTGCAGAGAGGTGATCTGCTGTGGCACTGAGAAGGTCTCGGAGCACAGCCCTGCCAGCTCCACGCTCCTGGCAAAATACTGCACAGCGACCTGCTCGAGGAACAAACGCCATTCAGGGGAACAGGGCCCTACTGAAGAAAAAACACTATTGCACATTAGGTTCTTCGAAAATAACAACACAAAACCAAACCAGCGTGAGGAAAAGCTTTCCCTAGCTAGTAACATATGTATGTAGCTATGTAGGCATAGCTGAGCCTCTCAGCCCAGAAAACAGTCAGCTCTCAAAGATTTATCCCTAGATTTAGGGTTGAATTTAGAGTTAGGTCCACTATGGAATAAGGAGAGAAGAGTTAGTGCCAGTGATTTTTTTTATTTTCTTTATTTGAGCTCCAACTAATGACTCACCTAAGCCAATTCTCGAGTATTTTTCAAAAGATGGGTCAGTCTTCAGCCCTGTGTTGTGTGACTTAGTTAAAGGCAGAATTTGGGCCTAGAAGGCACAGGAATAGAGTAGGACTTGTGACTCTGATAATCAAGTAACTGTGTTCTAGAACCGATAAAAAGAGGTTAAAAGTTCTTAAGAAACCAAAGCAGGAATTAAGCTGAGGTGTAATATGAATGTCCAAAACAAAAGCTTTCCCTAAATACTTCTTAATTCTGGAGGTCTTTTTTTCCCAGGAACACCAGCCTCAGCCTCTTAGATGATATTTCTTTTGGAGGTCTTTAATTTTAAAAGCTGTGATGAAGCCCTCCAAAGCAGACATTTCCTATTCCGCTTTCCAACCTTTCTTTGTTTTAATGTTTAATACTGAAAAAGTGCAAATCTTACTGTACAGAATTCCATTACACCACCAAAATAGAACGTGGCTTAAACAAAATTAAATTCTAATAATACCAAGGAGAGGCAAATGATGAGGAGCTATTATTCCTATTAATTTATTTCTTACCTGCCAGCAGCATACTTTGAAGATCTAACTTGAGTATACCCAGGCTTACAGTCTAAGGCACTGATTCTGCAGCGTGCTGTTGAATGAGGAGAATCACAGCAAAGTCAATGAAACTTAAGTAGGTACACTAGTCTGCTAGTCTCAAGCTATTTTTGTAATAATTTATTACAAGAATTGGTACAAAACATGACTGCATGCACTGGGAAAACCCTTTGGGGTTTTTTTTTGGGGTGGAAACCCTCTTTAGGAATGAACTGGAGACATATTATCAATCTTTATTTCTTTTTACCAGCACTGCAGCAAAAGTGACTCTTTAGGACTGCACAATATTGTGATTATCTAACCTCTAGTAGATTTTCTGTTTCTGTTTTCATTTTAGACCTTTTCTCAGGACTATTTGGTATAAATCATGAGTTACTGCTTTAAAGTTCAGATATATATTTAGGAAGTCTCCAGAGAACTTCTTTTACTCCAGTTTTACTGTTGTGATGAATTTAGTTATGCTGGTGTTAGACCTGAGTGCATCTGTGTTATACACCAGACATGTAGGTATTGATGCATAAAACTGTATTTAGAAGAATGGACACAATCCCTTTACTTCAAGCTTCCTGAAATAACCAGGAAAAATAAAAATTAGCATGATCTGGAATAACTCTTCATTACCTGTTGCACCCTTCATTTGTCTTGGGTGACCAGCCAGATCTAAAGTCAGTTTAGCATTAACCTCCTGCTACTGAGTTCATTTAAAAGAAAACAAAGCTATCTGGAATAACCTACAAGGATCCAAAAGTGGGGCAGGTATAAGAGATATGTCACCATGAATTCCAGTCAGTCTTCCGAATTCAGGTGTGAATTTGGCCTCATGCACGTCAATGCTGGTAATAATCTGGAAAACATTTCCTTCCTATTTTGGGAGGAAGGAGAGCTGTTCCTTGAATTTCTATGGTGGAAGAATGGGGAAAAAAAGTGAAAATATGGGTCTGTCTGAGGCACTATGACCTCTAAGATTCCTGTGTGTGAGGTATATGTGGCCCTTTGACCAATGTCTTTAACATTCCCCTTGGCACTCTTTGAAATTGTCTATTACAAAATAGATGATACAGCAGTTACTTTTTGAGGGGCTAGAAGAGCGTGAATTTTTAGGTCCCTAAACCAATAGATCACCCAGTTTTCAGAGGGCCTTCCAATATAAATGCATTGCACAATTACAGAGAAAGAATACACAGCTTTAAGGCAGAGTATAAGCAGTCTGGAACTATAATTCATAAGCACAAAACTCTTTCTGTTCAACTGTCACAAGTCTTTTCTACAATAATTTCTTTTTATTTTCATTGAGCAACAGCAGTAAGTGAAATATGTAATTTAACGAGATTTAAAAAATCCATAAATTTTCTTTTTTTTCATTTTTTTATAAAGTATTTTCCTTTTCTGTTGACAGATACAGTATTCCTAAAGAGATGACCTCTTTCATTTTCATACTGTCCTTTGCCCCAAAGGATAGCTAAAGATTATACTAAACCAGCATGCACACAGCATCGTCCAAATAAAGCTAGCTATGGATGATCATTAAGCGGTATAACACATGCTCTGAAGAATGATGGGAAAGGGCATTAGGGCATTCAGTGATGATGCTAAAGTAGAAACTGTTTCTGCAATCTTTGATACCAAGGCAAAGCACAAGCTTTATCCCAAAGAACCTGATATTTCAAAGTGCCTGGTACTGAACTACCTGGCTAATATTTGATCTGGATAATCTAAATACTTAAAATATCAAATGTCATGGAAAAAAATTGTAATGTCAAAAATGCATTACTTCCTGCAAAGACCTCGAATTCTTTTAACAAAGTAGTTGCAAGGGCAAAGAATTTTGAATGCTATCAAATCTACAAGTCATATCTCTGATATTATGTTTAAAAAGATACAATTTCTCTAGTATTTCGCATGGCTTGTATGCTCTTATGTCCTTTTGTAATACACCTAGCACATGGAGATATGAAATACCTGCAGATAAATAATACAGTGTTAGTTTATACTCCCAGATTAAATTGCTGGCCCTCTAATTATCATAATGTGTAAGAATTTGAAAAATTGCACAATGTAAGAAACATTTCACAATATGGATTTGCTGAAGGTACTGGAATTCCACAGGAGTTAAATTTGATCTGGTGGTGGCTGATGAAAATATAACCAACCTCTTTACCCACCAGTTCAGAATTTGAGTTGAGGTAGAAACTTGTCATATCAGATTACACATTGCAGATACTCTACCTATCAATTTTTTATAATCATTGTAGCTGCTTTGCTCAGCTTGAAAACTGAAGTTTTGCTGAAGTTTTTACAGTGTTTGAGATCAGTATCTTTACCTACTTCTGGAAACACTCACAGCACAATCATGATAGGATATCCTGAAAATGGCAATCTACCTTAGTTTTAGATTCTGATTGTATCACATGGCTAATTCTTTCAATATCAGTGAAAATATTCCAGGTTTTTTGCCTTCAATCTTTTCTTTCTGCTTTATATGTAAAGGTTATATAGTTGATTCTGTAGAATGCTGGGCTTGTATTTAAACATCCTGATTAATTCTACACCTAAAGTTTAGTGGGTTTGAGTAATAAGGTCAAAAGTGCATACACTTTTATAAGCACTCCAAAGAGACAGTGGCACAAGATATTCTTCACAGATGAATCCTATTGCAGACAGTTAGATGCTGGGGGTAGATCTGCATTGACCCTAGCCCAGGGGGTTGGCTACAGCTTGCAACATGCCATGTTCCCATACCTACCTCCTTGCCATCTACTTAAGAGCCTTGCTGACAGTCTGCAGATTATCATTGTTATACAGTCAATATATAAAACTGAATCAGTATTCTTATTGGAAGTGTTGTATGCTTTTCACTCATGTTTTGCACATTTCAGAAAAACATTGCTAGATAATGTCTTCTACTTCGGTTGATCAAACTGGAATTATTTCCACCAGCCTGTATTCACTGTGCATCTTCAACTCTTCTTTGTGCTGGTTGACAACTGAAATGCTTTCTTTGTAAATAAGAATTGCTTTTTTTCAAGAAAAATTATATTCTGTTGAAAATTTTCCAAACTCTGGAAAAAAGTGTGATTAGTTCTGAAAGCCAGTCACTTGATAACTGTTACTTTTTAATATGAATCAATAGCTTTTGTGAGGGAGATAGATTGTGGCTGTGCAGTTAAGAATAAGTTGAGTTTTATACTTCAAATTTACATTTAGAGCCATGCTATATCCTGGCATCTAACTAGGAAATTCCGCTTACACCTAAATAATATGGGATTGCCCACACTGCAAGCAAATAATGAAAGCCTGTTTTAAAGTGTCCAAATTCTGTATACAAAACCAAGATGCTAAAGTTCCTATGGCTTTGTTTCAACTAAAAGTTTCATTTTCTTTTATAAATAAGAGCATACATATCCACATGAGGGCACCAGCTGACATCTTATTCTCAGACCAATGTGTAAACTGTTTGTGAAACAAACATGTCAATGGTCGCTCCAACCTTATACTTACAGAGCTAGAGTAAAGACTGAACTGTTAAATGTGCTCAAATTTTGTTTTATTCTTTTTTGATTCTTACAGTAGCAATATTTTAACTTTCCCAGCACT
Source organism: Charadrius vociferus (assembly GCF_000708025.1). Lineage (NCBI taxonomy): Eukaryota > Metazoa > Chordata > Aves > Charadriiformes > Charadriidae > Charadrius > Charadrius vociferus. Next base: position 14,392 of record NW_009647472.1, read on the forward strand.
CTATATTCAACAGAAATCTTTTAATCATATAGAGATGTGGGGATGTTAATTTTATTTCTTTAAAAAAAATTTAAACCCCTTTAACCTGGCTGCATAATGGAACATGAGATCTCATTAAAAATCAGTAAATTTAATTTTTCTTGGCTTTTAAAGGAGAACAAAAGTCCCAAGTTTTTAACCTCATTTTTATTAAATCCACAGAAATATGCAGACAACACCCATTCCATTTGTAGAAGTTATACAATATTTTAAAAAAGCAAAGAGCAATTAGTGCTGCTCTACTCTGGGTTAGACTGAGGATTCAGGACCAAGACTGTCCACTTCCTTTCCTCCCTGAACTCTAAGAACGTTCACCAATGTAAATACAGTACAAGAGCAATTGTTTCTTCTCCCAGCTCCCAAAGTGCCAGGCAATCAAAACTGCAAAGGCATGACACTTTTTTTCAGTTCACAAATGGAGTAAATTGATTCAAATGGACCATTTCACAAACTGAATCCACGTGTGTTAACATGTGAGGATTAAGGCACAGACTCTGATATGCAGGATCAAAATCAGCTTTATTAAGCAAGCGTGTTCTTTATATACTTTTCTACCAAGGCCAGTAATTTTCTACTTTGTTTATTCCATCGCATACTCTAAAAGATCACATTCCCACCAAAAAGGGAATCTCTCTTCCCTGTGAGCAGCACCTCCTTATCTAGGGAGTAGCTTCACACAACTTCCTCATCTGCCAAAACAGCTGCTTATTCCTCCCTATTAGTTCTACCACACTTAACCCTTCTTTTGCCTCAGTCCCCAACATTAACGTGAAATTTGTGTGATACAAGCCATAATGTCTCCTAAAAGGCTCCTGCTTTTACAGTGCTGTATTTGGAGTAATGCTAGTCAATAATTAAAATAAAAATTAACAGGAAAAAAATAACAAACTGTTTATTAAAAGAATAATCCTTCTATGAGCAGAATCACTAACATGTTTTCCATGGATTAACTCAGATGACTTACCACATATCTCTACCACAGAGATCAAGTAGTGGTATAAATAATAAAGATATTAGGGCAAACTGCAGTTACAGCAATTTTTTTCCAACTGCCAGGTAAACGCAAGTCAAACATTTGCTCATATAAATCATATTCAAATAGAATTATCATGCTACTTTTTTTTTATTTTAAATTCAGGGCACCTTCCAATTGTTTTTCCTCAGTATCATAGTTTAGGCTGGGCTGGCCAATAAACAGAAAATAGTGCTCTCTTTAACATCTCTCCCTTCAGAGAAAGAGAAAGGAGAGAGAATGAGAGAACTTGTGTTGAAAAAGAAACTACACTACTTTAAAGAAATATTAATAATAAAAAGAAAGGATAATATTAATAAGAAAATAATGAAATATATACAAAACCATATCAAGCTCCCAGGATGACAATCACATCACCAGCAGACACGGGGAAAGACCCAGACTGGACTCGGTGATGGATGTGAATTAGATTCCAGATCTGCATTCAGGAACACACAGATTGGGATCAAAAGCAGACAAACTGAAAGAGTCCCCAAATGCCAGCCATTGAAGAAAAAGCTTGATACCTTTGATCCCTCAGCTTTTATACTGAGCATGAGGCAGATGGGATGGAATACCCTGTTGGTAAGTTTGGGATCACCTGTGCTGTCTGCTCCTCCCCACAGGTGTGACCCCTTTACACTCTTCCTCTTCTGACCCTCCATCTTGCTACATAACAAAGTTAGCTGACCTTGGTTGTTAGGGGAAAATAAGTAGAAGTTGGAGTCTCTTTACATGCTATTCTTTGGTATTAACTATAAACTTCAGGTCTTATTGCTCTGGAAGCAGACAATGTCTAAAGCATGTGCTGTTAATTTCAGAGAGTTAGAAGAAGCTTAATTTAAAAGTAAAATTACTGAAAAGAAAATTGGTTCTGTTTTACCTCAAACCAGGACAATCAGCACATTTCAGTCTCAAGGCAGTCCTCTGGCCTCCCCTTCCTTAGTCTAGACTTCTCCTGGCCTCCTCAAATTTTTATTTTTCAACTTTCACTATATGCCCACAATCAGGGAACTGCAACCTCTTTTTCCATGCAGCAGCAGGATGTGGACATACTTGCTCCTGGCTGGTGTTTGCTCTGAAGAACAGACTGCAGTGGCCTTTTTTTCCCTGCCCTTGCAATGAGTCTAGATACACTGCAGAATACTTCAAGAGTGTGGTAAGGATACTGCCCTTAGCAGCTTGAAAGAAACAGACTCTGTCCTGATGCACTGTAACTTTATAGGATTTTGGGAATGATCCGTGCAAATGAGCCAGTGAGAGTGACCCATGTAATTATTTTTATTATTATTGTTATTTTTCCTTTTATGTTATTGTTTCTATTAAACTGTCTTTCTATCAACCCCCAAGTTTTTTTCCTCGCTTTCCCCTTTTTTTTTTTTTTTTTCCCTTCTTCCCCCACTCTTCTGGGGTGGGGGGAAGGGGGGGTGTGAGTGAGCATCTGTGTGATTCTAATTGCTGGCTGGGGTTAAATCATGACAGACCTTTTTTAGCACCCAACCTGGGGCACGAAGGGTTGAGATAATGACAAACCCGATCAGAGCGCGTTACAACAAATTTGTCATAAGCATTCATTGTATTGGGTTAATAGTCACAATGTTGATTTATTTGCTCTCAGGATTGTGTCTTGCAATACCTTATGTGCTCCCTAATATGCTGTTTATCATCCCTAGGAAATTGCTGTGCTTTGTAGTGCGGGCTTATGATATGATGGAATCATGGGTGCTGTGGCTGTGCTTATTAGTGAATGAGCATGATGAACAAGGAGAGACTGCAGCAGCGGTTTCATCTCCGTACTTCAGAAACCTAGTAGGAACTTTTAGTAATTATACTCTTTACCTTTTCTCCTCAGAGAACCAATCTGTTGGGGGGGACATCTTCCCAGGACACCTTCCTTCACCTTCCCCTTCTCCTCCAGGCTAATTACAACAGCATTTGAGAATTTTGAATACCCTTCGGATGCTAGAACCAGCATACTTCTATTGCTGGGTGCTTCATTGCTTCTGAATAGTTTCAGGTCTTGCTTAGGGTTAAACATTGGTGCGTATGTGGGCACACTACTCCAACCCCCTCGACAAGTGCTGTGGCTATTCCAACCCCCACGATGAGCACTGTGGCTA
>NW_009647472.1:17660-19006 GCF_000708025.1 Charadrius vociferus
TGAGTCCTTCGGCTACTCCAACCCCCACAAGGGGCACTGCGGCTACTGGACCAGAGAACCAACCCGTGCTGTTATTAGTCACCCCTATACAGAAGAAGAGATGCACAAAAGAATCGGGTCACTTAGGAAAGGATGATGATGAACTAGGGTCATCACGAGAACAGGAGGAAGAACCAGAGGTAATTACCCAATCCTTATCCCTGGGCAAGATGCAAGATATACAAAAAGATTTCAGTCGTCTTCCAGGTGAGTAAATTGACACCCGGCTACTCCGATGCTGGGATAACAGGGCCAGTATCTTGGAATTAGAGGGCAGGGAAGCCAAGCAGCTGGGATCTCTGTCTAGGGAAGAGGTATTGACAAGGCAATTAGAAAAAGAACACAAACCCTCAACCTCTGGAGGTGACTTCTGTTAGCTGTGAAGGAAAGGTATCCCTTCAAGGAAGATATTATATGTCACCCAGGCAAGTGGACCACCATGGAGAGAGGTATCCAGTACCTGAGGGAATTAGCTTTGCAGGACCTGATTTATCATGACCTGGACGACCCACAGTCAACGACAGATCCATATATATCCAGTATATCTGACCCATATGGAGGAATTTTCTACAGAGCACACCATCATCATATGCCAGTGTATTGGCAACAATGAGCTGGGGAGATGAAGAGGAACCAACAGTATGAAGAAAATCTTTCTACTTCCCTACGGGCCTGCATCTCAGCTGTGGAAAGACTGTTTGAAAATCTGTTCTGGGAGTTCCAGCAACTAAAAGAGGATAGGTCCTAGTCTCCACTTGTACAGACCAGTATCTCAGATTTTAGGAGTAAGCGTTTTCCTGATCAAGAGAGAGGATATAGAGGGTACACACCATGAGGCACCCTGTGGTTTTACCTGCGTGACCATGGAGAGGACATGAGGAAGTGGGATGGACAACCTACCTTGATCTTACAGGCATGGGTACATCAGTTGCAAGGGAGAACAACCATGAATGGGGGCTCTTCCTGAAGAATTGTTGCTCCAGATTTCAGTGGGCAATTCCCCACACAAGGCAGAAGGGTTTCTGATCCTCTTGGAGGAACTCTTGATTTGTATTTCCAAGAAGTGAATAATAAGGATGGGATTTGAACCCATGTGAGCCACACAAACCCATTCATTGATGCGGGATACTATAGTCAGAACTAAAGGGGCCCTGCCTCCAGCCAGGTGGAGGAAAGGGAAAACCGGGTTTACTGGACTGTGTGGATTTGATGGCCTGGCACATCAGACCCACAGGAGTATAAGGCTCTGGTACACACTGGTGCACAGTGTACCCTAATGGCATCAAGCTATAAAGGGGCAGAACCCA
>NW_009647473.1:0-238 GCF_000708025.1 Charadrius vociferus
TCACATCTGTCACCGTGATCGCGACTTCAGCCGTGTCGAAAAGTTCTCCACCATCATATGCCTGTACCTCCAGCTCGTAAGAGTCGCCTTCCTCGAAGTCCAGGCTTCGCACCAGCGAGATCGCTCCGGTTTCGGCATCTAAGTCGAAAATCTCCGATGACGGGTCTACCGCTTTTTTCAGGGAGTATTTGACATTCCCGTTTATTCCCTCGTCGGCGTCGGTGGCCGTGACAGTGAC
>NW_009647474.1:0-1530 GCF_000708025.1 Charadrius vociferus
GACGGGGTGGCCCAGAAAGCCTCAGTGTGAAAGTGGTATGCTCAGATCGAGCATTATTGCAATGTTTTCTCTGTAACTGAAGGAGCTTTAAAGAACTTGGCTATCCAAGAAACAGAGAGCCTGGACGGCGACCAAGATAAACCTGCCTCAGTTATTCAGGTGGCCCCTCTCTTCTCCCCCGATCAGTCAATTAGTTCTTGGTTTACCGATGCTTCTGCCAAAAGAGAAGGGAAAGTGTGGAAATATCAGGCAGTAGCACTCCACACTTCTTCCAATAAACAGATCATAACAGAGGGAGAGGGTAGTGCCCAAGTAGGAGAACTAGTTGCAGTATGGAGTGTTTTCCAACAAGAAGCACAAACTACCTCTCCACTTCATATTTACACTGACACCTATGCTGTGTTTAAAGGATGTACTGAGTGGCTTCCTATTTGGGAACAGAATGGATGGGAGGTGAATAGGATTCCGGTGTGGCAAAAAGAGAAATGGCAAGAAATTTTGAGTATTGCTAGCCAAGGGAATTTTGCCATAGGTTGGGTAGCTTCTCATCAGATAGATGGGAGTACAGCAGGAGAGTGGAATAACAGAGCTGACGAGTTGGCTAGATTAGCCCCTATACAGGAAGATCACATTTCAGAGGACTGGTAGCGCTTGCTAGAATGGTTGCATGTGAAGCGTAAACATACAGGAGCTAAGGATCTGTATCGGGAAGCCCTTGCTCGTGGCTGGTCTGTCACCAGAGAAATGTGTAAAACCTGCATATCAGCTTGTGAACAATGTCGTAGACAGCTTGAAAGGCACCCTTTAGAGGATGACCCTCTGCATTTGAGGGAGTGTAAAGGCTTGTGGGATGCCTGGCAGGTAGATTATATTGGCCCCTTTAAGAAATCAGGGGGAAAGCATTATGTGCTGGTAAGAGTGGAAATAACGTCAGGGCTAGTCCAAGCTGAAGCTTTTAAAAGGGCTACAGGAAACAATATGGTGAAAGCACTACAAGAATGGTTTGGAACTTTTCCAAAGCCACAAGAAATACAGTCTGATAATGGCTCCCACTTTACTGAGAAGGTTGTAAAAGATTGGGCAAAAAGCGAGGGAATTAAATGGGTCTTCCACACCCCTTATTACCCACAAGCTAACGGCATAGTAGAAAGAACCAATGGTCTTTTGAAACAAATCCTGAAACCTCATGAGGGGAATTGGGATGTCCACCTGTGGGAAGCCGTTAAAGGTGTAAATGACAGATGGGGGGTAAACGGATGTCCTAAAATCACCGCATTTTGTCCAAAGGCTCCTATTTTGATTCCTTCACCGAAAGGAGCAGATGATTCCAATAAGCCAGCTTACCTCTCAGGGCAGCCTGTTCTGGTGGAACTCCCTACCGTGGGAAGTGTACCACTGGTGTTAAAGACTCCGTTAAACGCCTATGCATGGATAGCCACCGATGCTCTGGGCAAGGAACATCAAATAAATACTCGCTGGATAATACCATAATTTTAACCCCTTTTATGTTTTGCCTCAAAGAGGCAAGCT
>NW_009647475.1:0-556 GCF_000708025.1 Charadrius vociferus
CCAAAGGATAGCATTTTGTCAAAAAATAACAGATCGTTGGCTCAGGGTAACAAGTGGAAGAGAGAGAAGACAAGAGAAAAGAAAAACAAGGAAGCCTCAAAGGCAGACTAGCTCTGTAGCAACAAATAAAAGAGGATGGAGCTCAACCCATCCTCCGTCACAGACCCAGGGCTTGAATAAATGAGAAAGATTCCACGTGAGTAAATAGGATGTCAACTGACTCAATTCTAGCTCCTCTGCCCTAATTGTACGTCCTAATGTGGTCACTGTCTATCCACACACTTCACTTTGAACTACATCATACAACAGCATTTTAATAGATGCTTACAGAATCACCCAGAAAGTTACCACAGAATAGGCTGGGCTTTGTAACTCATACCTTAGCATGTGGCAATCATTCTCCAAGAGAGATGCATAGTATGACCTTGGATAGGTCACTCAGATAGGATAAGACTTAGCATTCCACTCATAAAACTGGGAAGAGAGTATAATTTCCTTCATCCAATGAGCAGGTTTCAGCCGCAAGCATTTTGGGGCAGACACCATTGCTTTGCAA
>NW_009647476.1:0-1148 GCF_000708025.1 Charadrius vociferus
TTCTCCTCGGTCAGGCAGCCCCTCGCAATATACAAAGCTGATTGCCCATACATGGCCTCTCCAGCGCTGGGGCCTGGACATCGTCGGGCCCCTGCCCACCGCTCAGGGGAACCTTAAGTTCGCCTTCGTAGCCGTCGAATACTTCACCAAATGGATTGAAGCGAGGGCTGTTTCCACAATCACATCAAAGACTGCCCAAAAATTCTTTTGGCAAAACATTGTTTGCCGCTTCGGAGTACCGTCCGAACTAACAGTTGACAACGGCAAGCAGTTTGACAGCCAAGATTTCAAGGACTTTTGCTTCTCCATTGGCACCAAGCTTGCCTTCGCTTCAGTCTATCATCCGCAGTCCAACGGGGTCGTGGAGCGCGCCAATGGGAAAATCTTCACAGCTGTCAAGAAGATGCTCCTCGATGAAAAAAAAGGCAGATGGACCGATTTATTACCGGAGGCAGTCTGGGCGCTAAACACAACTGAGTGCAGGGCGACCGGGTTCACTCCTTTCCGCCTTCTATACGGATCGGAGGCCATGACCCCGCAAGAAATAAAGCATGGGTCCCCGCGTACAGTTCCGTCAGCCGTCCCCGACGTGGACGAGCCAACTTCAAAAGATCTCATTGACGGAGACCGGGTCTTCGCCCTACAGGCCCTAAACAAATACCAAGCCCAGACCAAAGCATGGCGCGACCACGCAGTCATCCCGAGGGAATTCAGCGAAGGGGACCTCGTACTCGTCCGAACAGCTCGGACAGAGTCCAGGGGCAAGCTGGAGCCCAAGTGGGAGGGCCCCTTTATAGTCAAGACAAAAGCTTCCCCCAGCGCTTACAGGCTCACAACGCCAAACGGCGAGGACCTGGAGCACTCCTGGAACATCGACAACCTCCGCAAATTTTTTGTTTGACTCATCAGGGCTGATTCGCCCTTGTAATTCGCAAAAACAATTTTATTCTGGCCCGCACTCTTTTCCTCCCGGGGGGTGAGGTTTTTAACGAGGCGGAGCCATGTAATATATGTGAGAAAAATCCCCCGCAAAAGCATGTGTCGAAAAAAGACCGCGACAACGGTCTTCGGCATTCGACCAATTCGAAGTCACCGCGAGGCTAAGCGCTAGCCACCCTCGCGTGCGACAAATCCGCGCAGAAGTCGCC
>NW_009647477.1:0-512 GCF_000708025.1 Charadrius vociferus
CACCGGAGAAGATGTGGAGAACATCTACGACGATAAGAACCTTCACGTGATGGACAATCCGAACCCTGCTGTGGGGAAAGCTGGTGTTCCCTCACAGAAACCTTGATGGATAATCAAGGAAACCCAATTAGTCCATCATCAGCATCACGTCCCAACTGGTGACCTCCGCCGTGACATGGACATGGGAGACCCAACGTACCCAGAACCCACCAGTGGGGCAGCGGGAACCGAGGTGTCCACCTGCCCATGCGCACCCACCTTTGGCGTAGGTGGCAGTAGGGCATATCTAGGAATGGGGACCAGTTTGGCACTGGTGGGACCCCTATGTCACCCCACAGGTGACAGCATCATCCCAGTTTGGCACTGGTGGGACCCCCTACATCCCCCTGTGTCACCCTATAGGTGACAGTGCCATCCCAGTATGGCCCAGTCCAGCACTGGCAGAACCCCCACGTCATCCTATGTCACCTCCTGGGTGGCAGCATCATCCCAGTTTGTCCCAGTCACTTACT
>NW_009647478.1:0-10564 GCF_000708025.1 Charadrius vociferus
GGACCAGCCGAGGTCTCCCACAGTATTCTATTTAGTTTAATGGTTAATAGAACCTGAATGGCTATGTGCAGTGCATTAGCTAACTTCTGAAAGACTCAGTAATTTTTAATACAGCGCAGAACTGTTCAGTGTATAACCTCAGCGAATAAGCCAGCCTTATTTCCATTATCAGCAAATATATTCCAGAAAGCTGTTCCATAATATTCGTTCTTATATATTTTCATCTATTATAAAGAGAACCTTAAAAATCAAACTCCCAGAGCTCCATATACTCTGCTTTTATCATTAAATATTACCTCTGCTAGCAAGAACATCTTAGTGTTATTTCACTTTTTATCCTTACTTCTTTTGAAAGAATAGCAGGCTTTATCACTATTTCCCTAGTTCTCTCATAAGCAAATTTTCTTTTTCTGAGATGCCTCTTTTGATAGAGCACCTTCCTGAAATACCACACTTTCCTTAAATACGTTTAAGTATACTTTCTTTAAAGATATTGAAGAAATTTCATCTGTACACTTTATCATCCCCACATTTCAAATGAAAGTACAAGAAAACAAGATCAGTGATAGCATGGAAACTGTATAAATACTTGAATTCATCATTTTTATTGCAATCAAATTAGAAAAAATGGTGTTGAAGTAGAACATTGCTGTACAAGGTGCTGTAGAAACAGCTTAGAAGAAGATATCTGATATACTGAGTCTGTATAACAGATATGCATGTAGCAATTGCATTAATATCCATGAGCTTTGTTTGTTGAAACCCATCAGGAAACATAATGGAATTTCAGAAAATTGGGCATTTCAAGGTCAAAATATTTTCTTTAGAAATATTTCTGAATTTTAAATGATTAGGATTTTAGAACTGGGACATATTCTTCTCTGCAGATTCCATATCTTAAAGCTTCATTAAGATGTACATAAATACACGTGTTCCAGAACATTTCTTGTTCTTCTTATTCCATATATGTTTCTACATATTCTTATCAAGCCTTCCTCAACATAGTTAGGCCTACTGGCTGTGTGTCCACCACCAGTGCAGAAACCCCAGAGGTCACACTGACAAGTTATTCTGAAGTAGGTTTTCTTTGCTGCAAGCTAAAGCCAGTTATCCTTGTTGTAATGTTATGCTGATGCAGCTATACTGCTTTTGGGATTGGTCCTTAACATCTTCATATGGTTTTTGACTCTTGTTTGGCCATCTCTTAAAACATGCAGAGTTTTACCACTGACTTCAGATTTCTTTCGGTTGCCCACACTTAGGGGACCAAGGACCATTTGAGATATCCCCAGGTATCCAAAACATCCAGATGGCACTGGCAGATCTCACACAGGATCTGAGGGAGATTGCACATGTCTGAAGCAACAGCTGGAGACCAGATAGCACTGCCTGGGCTATCTCAGATCGTAGAAAACATCTAGGTGAGGGCTACTGAATAAAGTCCTTAACATTTACACTTCAGGCATGGCTTATATTTTCTGTTATGGGTGTAGGCAGGTATTCTAGAAAACAGTAACCAGAGGACCAGTCCTACTGCAGTTTTTTCTCTGGGTATTCTTCCATGTTAACCAGGGGTGGTAAGACTTCAGCCTCTAAATCATGTGAAAGTCCAATGAAGGAAGCTCTGGGGTTTCTCTCTTCTATTGCTGACAGTGTAATTATCCTTCTCTTCAATTATTCCCTATGAAATAGCCATTCAGCTCCTTTTGAAACAAATGGGCTTAGCTCTAAGGTTGATATCTGACCTCTTCAAAATTATTTAAGATGCCCCAGGGCTTACTTGTTCATTTCTTGACTTTCAGCTGCAGACAACCGGAAGATGACCTATGTAACTGTACTTTCTCTATTATTCCTACCTCTATCTCTTCAGAATTTTGTTGCCACATGGAATAAAGGCTTTAAAGCCTTCTAAAACAAAATACTTAAGCCTAACTTCATCCAGCTTAGCTTGATTCATTCCACTTAAGATTCAAAACTTTTGTGGATGGGTTTACCTACCTCCACTTAGCAACTAGACCTCTAATATATAGATCTTAATTAGATTCCCAAAGAGTATGAACCCTGGACTGAGAGCCAGATTCCAAGAAGTGTTTGGCAAGAACAGGATAATTGGCTTCAAATACATGAAAAAATGCAGTAGTGAGAAAGGGAACAATATGTGCTCTACATCCAAGGTAGAACAACCAAGAAATACGGTTTCAACCACAGAGAGGAAGCATGAGGAAAGTCTTTTTAACAAGTGGATCACTGGAGCTCCACAGAGTTTACTGAATAGGATTCCTGCATGGGAAGTCTTTAAGTTTGGCAAACATCCTTGTTAAAGCAGGAAGGTGGACAAGATGACTTTTTTGTAAGTTTCTGCCACCCTTTACGTCAATATCAAATTATATTTTAATTCATGAATTGCTCCTCTGGGAGAAATAGGTTTATACCTAGAGTGAGGTATCTTGGCATCTAAATGAGCTTTCACAGTTTGGCCTTAAGGATTCAATTCAGAGGCTAGAGAAACTTTTAGATCCAGATATTATGAGCTCATCAAATCTAACACTTTTTAAAGAGATAAGAACTATACTGATACCCAACTCCCTTGACAGAAATTCAGGAATATTTCTTGGAGGGAAAAAAAAAAAAAGATTAATCTAAATCTATAGCATCTATAGCTTACCACTAACTAAACAAAGCCTTTCCATTTCCTTGCTTCTCCTTATCTGCATCTGACCTTGAGTGTCTTTTATACCCGAGAAGGAATGAATATTTTTTCATCTACCTCAACTCTCATTTCTTACACTTTTAACACAATTATAATTGGAGAGAGGAAGCTATAATAAACATGAACGTTTGATCAATAGCCTTGTATGAACTGAACAGTAAAGCGCAGACTGAAAAATGAAGAAATACAATTCTTGCTCCTGTTGCTTCTTTAATTAGAGCTTTACTACATGATGCAAATTACTTCAGTCCTGTGATATTATCTGAGATGTTTAAATGTTCTACAAAAGTATTGATTTTGTTTTGAATGTCAGATCACTTGGCAGCTTTTTCCGTGAAACAAATGGATTACACTTGGAATTCTAATTAAGCTGCATTTCTCAAATGAGAAGCAGACAAACAGCAGTATAATTATACAATTATTGGACTACAGTTATCAACCTTAATATGGGCAAAACAACCACAATTTTGAGTAGTACCGAATAGCACATGATTTGCTTTGAATGAAAGATTTTACAAAGATGAATGTTTGTATTCTCAATATATAATTTGCCATCTTGAAAAAGATAGGTTAAATAGTTCAAATGGTACATTATTTTTATTTTTGTTTAAATAGGTTTGATGACTTAGCAGTGAGAAGTATTAACCTTTGGAAAAATCGATTGCCTTCTCATCTCATCTAGTTAAGAAAAACACACACGTGCAAGAAAAACTCCACAGAAACCTGATAGAATTAGTCAGCAGTGACCACAATGCTCACTCTAAACTAAGCTTTCAGCAACTGTGTGAGATCTTTGCAGAAAATGGGCTATGGCAAGGAAAGTTTAGAGAGTGGAGTTGAATAAGAAAATAATGTCACTGAAAAGCTGAAGGGAAAGACCTCAGCTGTTTGCCATGACCAGTGAGTAGCTGATACTCAGCACTTATTCTTTGTTGTATTTTGAGCTACAGGCTTTTTGTGTCACTTCTTTTGACTACATTGCCTTTGGAGACCTACTGAGATTGTACGAGATGTACCTGTCAGAACATTTCATTTCACATTCATTGATAAGATATACACCATACTAACTTAATTTTCAATTCTTTCATCATCTAAAGACATAAGCTTCAGATTTATGTTCAGGTCTATTGTTGCTACTGGCTTTCTTTTTTTTTTGTGTTTGCTTTTTAACTTCTACCCCACATGCACCAAAATTGCCATCACCCCTTCATTGGTCTTAATAGTGATATGATCCAGACAAAGAAAGAAAATAGTCTTTACCAACACATAGCTAGTTCAAAATTGCTTCCTACAGCAAATTGACAAGAAATATAAGTAACCCAATAGTCTAGTAGCCTCTAGTACTAAATATTTATGGGTTTTCCAAGGTTATTTAGTTTCTAAAGGGTTGACATAATGTTTCCAAATGCTGGAAGAGATCTTAAAATTCACGCTCCAGGGATTAAAACAATAATTATTAAATCCTCCAATTACTTATATGACCCTAACTCTGAATTGTGGCAGGTTTTATCTCACACACACATACAGAAATATGCACACAGAGCTAAAGGACAATCTCTGTATTTGCAATATCTGCCACATAAGGAATTCAATCACAAAAAAAACCCTTTGACCTCTTAATAAGCCATTTCAGATATTCAGCCAAATATTACCTGTTGTGAGTTCATTATGTTCTCCATAGTTACTGTTAATTAAAAATCCTCTGAAACATCACTGTCCTGACCTGTTCTCACTCACTACACAGTAAAGGATACTACATTGTAAATGTATAGGAGTGCTTTGGCTTTGATGTACAATGTTAAAAGCACCATTACAAGCCTTTACTGAAAGGGAATACCTTGTTACCATGGCTACTAGTGCATCACTAGCAAATGTGATGTAGCTGAATTTCATCACTGTGACACTAATTTTCTTCAGTGCAGCATAGAGGGATTAGATCATAGCTGTATTAGATGCAGCAGGGTTGCATTTCCTTCTTTTCACTTCTTAAAGTTTGTGTAGGTGAAACACATGACTGTAAGGGCAAATCTTTAAGACAAAGAAAACTGTACCAACTATTGTTTATGGGGGGTGGGGGAAGAAATAGAGAGTATTTTTGGCTTTGTTTCTTACCAGGAAAAAATGAAATGCAGAATCCTGTAGGAAATCAGCTGTCAGGCTTGCCATACCTCCACTGTTATGAGATAATGACAGTCAAATGAAGTGCTTTCCTGGTGACTGCTTGGCCTTAATCCAATGCTCACTGAGCTTTCTCAGCTGAATGCAGTATGGTGAGTTGTGGTATGAGGAACATTTCTAAGACCCTTGGGACATGTCTTTATCACAGACTGAGCAAGGCAAAGAGGACCTGCACCAAAGCATCTGTACAACTTTTCTATCCCCAGCAGTTCACATACAGCCAACTTAGAGCAGAAAGTGTGATCAAGTTGCCATTGTGGTTGGAAATAACCTCTAGTTCCAGGTTCATCATCCAATCCAGCTCAGTTTTCCCTATACCTGCTCCACAGATGTGCACTGAGACAGTTGTAATGTCCCAAATATAAGACAGATCTATAGAGAAATGTACAGCAAATGAGCATGAGATTGGTTTTCAGCTGGGCTGAATAGAAAGGAACAGTTTTATACCAGTACCTCATACCTCTTCAGGCTACAAGCTAAACCTATAGAAGTTAACTGAAAAGGAAACTTTCTACAGCCTTCTAGTTGAGGGATGTAAGGGGAAAAAAAACCAACTAAATCCTTTGTTCGTCTGATTACGGGAGTCTCTCATCCTCAAACATTGAGCACACATGAAGGATCCCAACTGAAATCTCTTACATCTTATTGCCCTCCTCACTTAACTTGAACATCTAAGTAAGAGTCATCTCATCTGAAGTATAAAGGAGGAAGCTTCAAGTGTAGCTTCAAGCATCTGCTTTCAGAAGTTTACAATGGAGATACCTGCATCTGAATCACACTAAGAGCAGGATTCGCTTTCTCAGTGATAGAAATCTAGTGCCATTAGAAATATCTTCTGTTTGAGAAATAGCTGGCAGGTGCAACACAGGTCTTATGGAAAAAAGCACTTGAAGAGGGAGCTGGACACTCAGCAGAATGCACAATTAATAGACATGCAGTGAATCACCCCTTAAATTTGACCTAAGGTCATCATCTGGGTTCAATGTGTCCTTAAATGAGCGCCAACAACACCTTCAGGCTGTTATTAGTGGCCTCAGACTTTTGTATTAGGATAGGATGAAGCATGTTTGGGAACATTTGTTTTTCAGCATTGACTATTGAAAGGAGATTATACAACTACTTAGGCTGGATACCTTCAGGTAAATACAACCAAGATGATCCTATCTCAGTGTTTTGGTTTCATACAATTTTTTAAAAAGTATTTATTTTTAGTTAATATATTTCTGTGAAATAATCAATTTCTGCAATAAAAAAAAGTAAAACAAAAAAGGACCAGCTTAATCTGTTTCATTTTTAGCATCATTATTACCTCTGGGTAATCACAGTTATTCCCAATTCACCCCAATTTGGTGGAATGCATGAGTGGCAAAGTCTCCAGTGAACTCCCAACATACTTCCTAATCTTTAGGTTTCAGCTGCCAGATGTTGTAACAAAGTAAAGATAATTGTGTCTGAAAAGATGCTAAGTATGTATTTACATAAATTTGTTGCTATTAGGAAAGTTTGGTCCACTGCATTCTTAATGCATAAATTCCAAAGTGACTGATGTGCGAATGACTTTTGGCTGGAGTTTGGTTCAAATCCATTTTTAATTAGAATAGCCCAATTTTGAATCACCTATTTTAATCCCCTTTTCTTTCTGCTTGTAGCATATATATTCCCTATTTTCATCATTCAACAATGGGAGATTGCTCCCCTCCCCAGGCCATCCTTACCTTTAATGTTTAGAAGACCTTATAGCTCAAAGTGACACCAGAAGCAGCTTTAAGAAATACCAGGCTTACATCAGATAGGTGTTACAATGTAAGCTCCATCCCTGGAGGTGTTCAAGGCCAGGCTGGACTTGGCCTTGGGCAACCTGGTCTAGTGGGAGGTGTCCCTGCCTATGGCAGGGGGGTTGGAACTTGATGATCTTCAAGGTCCTTTCCAACCTAAACCATTCTATGATTCTATGATATATGTTTACGCACTTGCAGTTCCAGTTTCTCCAATTTTCTGTAAAAGCCCAGTTCAAGCTGGTAAGAAGATCCCACACCACAGGAGGCTGGAAGTCTAACTGAGGTGCTCATCTCATGCATTTTACTTTATCTAAGCAATCTTCCATTTCACAGGAGGATTTGAATGCTGAAGTTCTGTTCTAGACAAACATTGCAGTAGACATTTAATCTACATCAACTGAAATATTTTCAAAGTATGAGACAATTTGAATTCCAGACACAATGCAGCAGAAGAGGAAAGCTGGAAAGCTGTGGGCCAGACTAGAGAGAAGACACAACAGTCAGATTTTCCTCATGTGCTTGGCCCTGACTCTGCAAAGGCATGTATGTACTTATGTCAGCACGTTTAAACACTTTTTTAAAAGGATATACATTTTTAGGTTGCTATTCTGTTAATTTACATTAACATTACTGAAGTATTGCTAAATTGGATGGGTTTATAAAAATATTTAGTCTGGATGTATCTTGCAGGAAGCACTTGCAGCAATACATCTCTAATATCTTTTATTATTTCCTTTCTCAGAGAGGTTTATAGGAGTGCACATCTCTCAAAACATACAAACAGCCATTAAAAAGACATTATAAAAGCTATTATGTTTCATGATCTGATTATACTTATTCTGTCACAGGACAAGCATGCTATCTGGAAAATTATAGTCTTAGTCCAGTCACCTTCTTGAGAAAGTTCCTATTTATATTCCTGACTGGCATCTCCTATTTCTCCAAGTGATTCTGCTCAGTTTGCATGATACAAATCATCACCTATACAGAGGAAGACCAGGTCCAAATTCATTCCTGATTTATCTCCACCAATGCACAAAAGGGTAAAGAAAATCCATTAAAAACAAGGTTAAAAAGGGAAAGGAAAAAAAAAAAAGAGAGAGACACAGCATGAGCTGGATGGAAGATAAATGCCAAAGACCTGACTGTCATTTACCTTTAACAAATCCTCCAGCTCTCCAGGATTCACTTATCTCTTTCTGAAAGGTTCTGTCTATCTCTTCATCACAGGCCTTGCAATCACTGGCTATTATGTGAGTGTCAAGATGACTCTGAGAAAGGAGAATATACTAAATTAAGATGTATAAGAGATTAACCAGCTCAGGTTTTCATTTGTGTTTTCATTTTCTTAAGGCTTTATCAATGCCTTAAAATAAATCTCATTATGGCTTTGCAGTTATTAAAAGAAAATGGGACACTTCATAATAGTGACAGTCATTATCATCAGATCTGAAAACAAGAATAGAAGAGCAATTCTTTCCAGCTGGAAGTGTAACCAAGTGGCTACATTTAACACTGTTTCTATAAACTCCCTGCTATTTCTTCATCTTCTTTTCCTGTTACTATTCAGCAAGGGATCTTGTCACTCTTGCTTACAATGTCATCAAGAAGGCATCTCTGTGCCTGCTGAAACTACTGTTGCAGTGAGATTTCCTTTTCAGGCCTCATGACATCTTTTTGTAACTGTGGGTTAGAGACAAATCAGCTTCTGTATGTGAAATAGTCTTTCTGTGCCAATAATCAAAAGCACAGAGAAAATTAGACATTGGCCAAGCTAAACTAAGGGGATTGAGGGGGGAGAGAGGGGAGGGTAATAATAAAATAAAAAATTTGCTACCTGAAATAGAGGAGGTGCTGTGTACACAGTGCTGTACACCAGAAGTACTGAAACAGCAGTCACAGAACTTTCTCTCAAGCTGTTCCTTACCAATAAGAGGTAGCATGTACAGTCATGTTAAAATACCAGTAATCTTCCTCACTGGAGAGCTGGGTGCACAAGCTTTTGTGGCTGGGCCTGATTTTATTATTTTCCACTTGAGCTGCAACCCAGAGCGTTAACTGGGTCTCACCCAAAAAGCCAGTACCAGTTCCCAAGGTACTCAGCCAAGCTCACTGGGGGCACCTGATCTCACTTCATAAGACGAAGCATCACATTCTCCCTTGCATTATACTAACTACCATAAAATATATATTTAGTACTATTTAAACTGTTGTAGGAAGTGCTGGGGAGGAGGCTGTGCAACCTTCTATATGGTGACTGAATGTTTACAACAGCAATCCTTTTAGCAATAGTGAATTTCCTCATGTGACTGAGGGGCTCCCCAGGGTAAAGGGAGTATCTATCAATCAAGAGCCTTGAATTTCCTTTGTGCTCATTAAAATGAAAGAAACAAACAAAAAAATCCAGCATAGGAGAAAAAAAAACAAACCCAAACCCCACACCAAAACCAAACAAACCCCAAAACAAACAAGGTGTCAATCTGAACACCACAAACCAGCCTCCAAGCAGCAAAAGTTGTGCAAGCACTCCGTGCTTTCCATTTTGCAGAAGATAAAACAGGAACCAATTTGGAATCAATATTGATTCAATCTTGATTGATCTTCCTTAACTTTAATCTTTCCACTTCAGTCACCCAAAGGACTCTTACAGTTGATACTAGAGAGGGATGCTTCCAGATTTTAAGCTGTCTGAACCATTTTCAGACCAAGTCCAATGATACTCATATATTGGCAAAGGAGTCTAGAGTGAGTAGTTTTGTCATTTACTTAACTCCCATGTTTTCCTTGATGTGACTGATGGTATTACAAAGCTAAACCAAACTAATTCAAATGTTTTCTTATCCATAAATGATCCTCTGTGAAAACATGTTATTTTTCTTTTCAGCCTGAAGTGAATGGAAAGATACACTGGAATGAGAAACTGAAGTATTATACATAACCCTAATTAAATAGGATTTTTCAAAATTATAGAAAAATAGGATATGATCTTAAAAATTTATTTTGCTGCTGTCTGATAAAGACAATGATTTGGGACTTCAAAATGCCAGGGAGAAAAATTGGAGAGCAAGGAAGCCTTTGCTTTGATAGTGCTTTTTCCACTTTGCTTTTGAGTAAAAGTTAGTATTTCAAATTGTTTTCAGGGTTTCACCTCTTCAAAAAATATTTTATTACAGCAGGCATTGGGATACTTCAAAATAAACACAGTTTCAAAATTGAGGAAAAAAAATAAGTGGATAATCTGCAGTTTAGATTTTTCTCATGGCTAAAGTGAGTCACTTCGTTTTTTTTACAAATTTGGAAAAAAACACCAAAAAAGGTCCTTTGTGTTTTTGCTAGTAGTAACTTAAATGGTACTAATGATAAAGGGGAACTAGTTAAATGTTTCAAAATAAGTATCTGTATAATAATAGTGTGTTTTTGTAATAGCTGGTAGAACGTATAACAAGTTGCTTGCTTATCTCGGAAGTTGCTGCCTATCTCGCTAAGGCGTTCAGAAAACAGGAGCCAAGGCCACAGAAACCAGCCGAGACCAGACTAGCGGTGTGACCAAGCTCCAAGAACGATCTGAGCATGCTCGACAGGCAAAGGTTACTAGCGGTGACGAAGAGGAGTCTCCTTACTTCATCGCTGCGACCCCCGACGACCACCATAAGAAAGTACTGCGCAGACTCACGTAGGCGGAGAACTAATTTACATGTGAAGCAGGAACAGATAATGCATATGCATGAGTATTTCGCAACATATACTGAATATGTATAGGGCAGTAGCATAAAAGTAAACCCTCGCTTTGTACTGGCGCGCACGACTGTGGTGGGGCGACCCCCCGTGCTGCCCAGCGCTGAATAAAACATACCTACTTTACAACTTTCTAAGTTGTGGAGTCTACTTTCCGCACGTC
>NW_009647478.1:15382-15874 GCF_000708025.1 Charadrius vociferus
CTCCCTAGAAGGTAAGCCAGAATACACTAAAGAAGACCAAAAACTTATCACAGATCTAGAAGGGTCATATAATGAAGAGGGATGGGCTCTCACCCCACAAGGGAAGTTAATTGTTCCCTCCTATTTAACATGGTCTCTGATAAGGGAAGAACATAGGAAGAGACATTGGGGGGCAGAAGCCCTATTAAACACCTAATTAAAGAAATCATAGCTAGAAATTTATATACCACTGTGAGACAAGTGACTCAGCAATGCGATCTTTGCCTCCAGACTAATCCCAAAAATACCCCCAAACCAGAAATGGGCCAAATTGGGAAAGGCAATGGGCCTGGGCAACAATAGCAGATTGATTTTTCCGAACTCCCAAGAAAAGGGGGGTATCGATATTTATTGGTGTTAACTGATACCTTTTCAGGTTGGCCAGAGGCATTCCCTACCAGGACAGCCAAGGCTCGGGAGGTAACCAAGACATTAATACAAGAAATAATCCCA
>NW_009647478.1:16006-20140 GCF_000708025.1 Charadrius vociferus
GGCCAAGTAGAAAAAATGAACCACTTAATTAAACAACAAATTGTGAAATTGGGACAAGAAGCTAACTTGGCCTGACCTCAGTCTCTTCCTTTGGCTCTCTTGCGCATACAAGCAAAGAGCAAAGGAAGGACTGAGCCCTTTTAAAATCTTGTATGGATTACCCTACGGAATACAGAAAGGGATGTCCACACAAGCTGGGGATGAAACCATAACCTCCTACATGGTGGCATTAAGCAAACAACTCAGCAAAATTGAAAAACATGTGGTTGGGACTCGGGGTAGGGGTTTGGATGGGCCTGTACATAATATACAACCTGGAGACTATGTGTATATAAAGTCTCTTACAGAAAAGACTTTGGAGCCGCGGTGGGAAGGACCATTCCAAGTACTCCTTACCTCCCCAAAGGGAGCAATCCAGAAAGAGGATGTGCTGAGTGGAGGGCCACATTGTGTGAGTCAGTAGTGAAGGTTTATGGATGGCAGGGTGGGCAGCTCCAACTCTCTGCCTTGCTCCTAGACTGGGGTCACTAAAGTGAGGATGGGGACAAAGCGCCTCTGCCCTAACAGGGCAATATGGGAGACCTCGGCTGGTCCAAGGGATTGGAATACAAGTTTAACATTGACCCTGAGCAGATACCCGTGTACCCTTGAAGAGACAGAAGAATCCTGAGAAGATCCGAGCAAACAAGATAAGGGGTGGCAAACATCCTGGCTTTTCCCAGAGCATGAACAGCACGTGATCAACAATTGTATTGGCTGGATGGCATGAGATGTGAGAGTGGATTGGGCAAAAGTAGAATGTTAGAATATATGCACAGATAAGCATCCAGGTAAAAGGATATAAAAGAGTACTGCTTGTAAAATAAAACGTACGATTGCTGCAACTTGATATTCAGTGTCGTGTCCGTCTCTACAATGACAGTCCTCGAGGACAATTGGTGAAGTTTTTAACAGATACGGAAGCACAAATTTCGGTACTGCCAAAGTCAATTTATGGCTCCCGGGTGAGAAGTGCATGTTGTCTACTTGCTTTGCAATTAAAAGTCATCACGAAAATATTTTAGGTTTCGATGTTTTAAACAGCCAAACCTGGCACCTGCTGGACAGCAGCGTGTGGTCCCGCGGCTCAAACATAGACCCCAACCCTGGCAGAAACCAGGAGGCCACAGTGTGGGTGCTCCGCACAGCCCCTGCTCTCCCTGATTCAAACATCCCTTACATACCGCAATACTCGATTTCTGCTGCAGCACAAAATGGAATTTCTGCAGTCATAGCTGATTTGGAGAAACAACAAATTACCTCCAGAACCCAATCCCCACATAAATTGCCTGTCTGGCCGGTTTGGAAACCAGATGGGAGGTGGCATTTAACAGTTGATTATCGCCGCTAATACATCCCTGCTAGCGGCCGATGTACCAAACATTGCAAACTTAACAGCTACTTTGCAAGCCGCCACACACCCATGGATGGTGGCACTACATGTAAAAGATAAGTTCTTTATGGTTCCCTTGAAGGAGGAGGATAAAGAGAAGTTTGCTTTCACTTGTGAAGGAATACAATATACCTTTAACAGAGTCCCACAGGGGTATAAACATTCACCCACAATTGCTCATGCCAGGCTTGCTGAACTTTTACAGTCAATCTCGATCCCCCAAGATGAGAAACTGTACCAATATATAGATGATATTCTGATTGGAAGAACTTTCCCTGAGATGGTGGGGGAAGCGGCAGCAGCAGTGTGGCAAACACTAAACAAAGAAGAAATTGAGGTTCCACCTGGAAAATGTCAGGGACCAAGTAAAGAAGTAAAATTTTTAGGTAATTGTTGGATAGCGGTCAGTGCTGTGATTCCTCCAGATACCTTAAGAAAAAATCAAAGAGCTGTAAATGCCCCAATCAAGGAAGGTGTTACAACAGTTAATAGGAACTTTAGGATATTGGAGGAAGCATGTGCCTGGATTTTCTATCAGTCATTTCCCATCCGTTACACACACTCTTAAGGAAAGGCAAATCCTGGGAGTGGAAATCAGAACATAACAAGGCGGTAAAAACTCTAATTGACGAACTAAAAACCTATCAGTCACTGGGACCAGTACACCCCCGCAAGCCTATAATAGCCGAATGGGGTGTCACAGAACACGTTGCTTACTGTAACCTGTTCCAAACTGGCCCTGATGGGCCAAAAAGACCTTTATTGTTTAGCTCAACTGCATTTAAAGAAACAGAACAATGGTACTCTGAATGGGAAAAGGGACTTTTATCATTATTCTGAGCAGTTAATCAAGTTGAGAAAATACATCAGGGACAATCTGTGCAAACTAGAGGACCATTTAATTTACTAGAAGCAATCCTAAAGGGGACTGCTCCCCCAAAAGGAGTTGCACAAAACCCCACTGTCAGAAAGTGGTACGCCTACCTAACAGGATTTGCAGAAAACATGCGATTAACTGAAGGACACACTAAGGTCTCCAAATTGCAGATGCCCATAAACACAGACCCTGTAGCGTTACAACCACCTTTTAAACCTTCACCCATTCTGGATGCACCGCCCCTCACCGAGGGTACTCCAACAGAAAATATTTGGTTTACATATGCTTCAGCAAAAAGGGTAAATGGCAAATGGCAATATAAGGCTGTTCCATTAGATGTTACCACCAGCAAACAAGTAATGGAGGAAGGTGAAGACAGTGCACAAGTAGGAGAAATAAGAGCAGTTGTTTTGGCAGCACAGAATGGAGCAAAAATTATATATGTAGACTCCTATGTTGTATGTGCTGGTGCCACACAGTGGCTCTGTCAATGGGAAACCTTGAATTGGGAAATAAATAGATCCCCAGTTTGGAGAAACAAAGACTGGCAATTATTACTGGATATAGCCAGGAAAACAACTTTTAAAATGGGATGGGTAAAAGCTCATGCTAAGGATAATCAAACAGCCCCAAAGTGGAATCAAAAGGTAGATGAGCTAACTAAACCTAGGAAAATCACCTTACATTCTGAGTGGTATCGATTGGGAGAATGGTTACATCAAAACTTAGGCCACACAGGTAAAGCAGCACTTTACTTTGCTGCACAGAGTAAATATTGGCCTATAAACAGAAAAATTTGTGAAACTATTCTTACAGAATGTCCCCAGTGTAGACAGAGATAATAAGCAGACAATCCTGCTAAAGCACCACCTATACATATCAATGAAAGGAAAACTTTATGGTCTACATGGCAGACTGATTATATTGGACCATTCAAATCCTCTGCAAAATATCGATATATCCTTACAGGGGCGGAAGCAGTCTCTGGCTTGCTCATGGCCACTAAGTGTTGGATAGCCAATGGGCAAAATAGGATTGCAATTACAAAGCAGGATGCTTAAAGTTTTTTCCAGTGTTAGAGAAGCATCTCTTGAATCTGGTTGGAAATGGAGTAGCATAAAGACGGGAAATAAACCCACAGGCACTTTTTTTCCTGATTGCCCACAACACAAGTAGCAATGCAAGAGTTAGGTTCCCTCCCTGTGAACCTTACAGGAGTTAGAGTTGGTTAGAGTTGGAAGGGACCTCTGGAGATCACCTAGTCCAACCCCCCCGCCAGAGCAGGGTCACCTACAACAGGTTGCACAGGACAGCGTCCAGGCGGGTTTTGAATGTCTCCAGAGTGGGAGACTCCACAACCTCTCTGGGCAGCCTGTGCCAGTGCTCCACTAGAAGATCCTTCTCATGTTAAGACGGAACTTCCTATGTTCAAGCTTGTGCCCGTTACCCCTAGTCCTATCACTGGGCACCACTGAAAAAAGACTGCTCCCACCCCCCTGGCATCCTCCCTTTAAGTATTTGTAAGTATTAATAAGATCCCCCCTCAATCTTCTTTTCTATAGACTAAAGAGACCAAAGTCCCTAAGCCTTTCTCCATATGAGAGATGTTCCAATCCCCTAATCATCTTTGTAGCCCTTTCCTGGACCCTCTCCAGCAGTTCCCTGTCCTTCTTGAACTGGGGAGCCCAGAACTGGATGCAGTACTCCAGATGCGGCCTCACCGGGGCAGAGTAGAGGGGGAGGATGACCTCCCTCGACCTGCTGGCCACACTCTTCTTGATGCACCCCAGGATGCCATTGGCCTTCTTGGCCACCAGGGCACATT
>NW_009647478.1:20677-23475 GCF_000708025.1 Charadrius vociferus
CCCAGAACAAGCTGCTCCATCATCTTTCCAGGGATGGAGATGAGGCTGACTGGCCTGTAGTTTCCCGGGTCATCCTTCTTGCCCTTTTTGAAGACTGGAGTGACATTGGCTTTCCTCCAGTCCTCAGGCACCTCACCTGTCCTCCAGGACCTTTCAAAGATGATGGAGAGCGGCCCAGCAATGACTTCCCCCAGCTCCCTCAGCACTCGCGGGTGCATCCCATCAGGCCCCATGGACTTGTGTATATCCAGTTTATCTAACTGATCTCTAACGTACTCCTCCTCAACCAAGGGATAGTCTTGCTTCCCCCAGACTTTCTCTGTTACCTGCAAAGTCTGGGTCTCCCGAGGACTGGCCCGAACAGTGAAGACAGAAGCAAAGAAGGCATTTAGCAACTCTGCCTTCTCTGCATCATCTGTCACCACGGCACCTGTCTCGTTCAACAGCGGGCCCACATTTTCCCTAGTCTCCATTGTTGTTAGTTAATCAAGGCCTTGAGGAAGGAAAGATCCCATTTACTAATAAGATTTCAAGGGTCACCAAGGAAAGACTATTCATTATGATGTTCTTGTTTTCTGAAGAATGGTAAAAGACTTTCCAAGTTGAAGTACTGAGAGATGTAATTTCTTTTTAATTTCTAGGAACTGCCTTTTCCTGTTATTGCTTCCCCAACATAGGCTACAACTCCAGAAAATATGTAATACATGCCTAACATTAGGCACATTTTCTAATCCCATTGATTTCTATGACATTCAGGCATGTGCTTAAAGTAAAATTATTGTTCCTTCTCCCCCTTGGGAAAAGAAATTATCCCCTGATTTGAAGAACATCATGCATACATATCGGTAAATAATTTATTTTAAGTTCAAGACCCACAAAAAGGTATAGTAAATTATCATCTTATTTCCTGTGCATCTTTCAAATCTTCATTTTCAGGGCCATTGCTATTAACACCTACTAATCATGGATTCATAGAATAATTAAGGTCAGAAAGGACCTCTGGATTTTATCTAATCTAGCCTGATGCTAAATGCAGGCTTAATTTAATCAGGTTGCACAGGGCCTTGTCCAGTTGAGTTCTGAATAACTCCAAGGATGGAGGTTCTATTATTATTTTTATTTTTGCTGTTGTTGCTATTAAAATTATATATTGCAAAAAACAAAGCAAGCAAAAGTTGAGACCAAATTTCCTAGCTACTCTAAAAACTCCCAGTTCTGTCATTAGTGCCTATATGAACTTTTAATGTATCCTTAAGTGGGATGTTCTTCCCAAAGATGGAGTGAAAATTTGTTATTTAAGTCAATACAATTGAAGCAAAATAAGCATTGTGTTATTGGGAACTCCTCAGAGGATGCCAACTATAACATAATTGTGCATTTACACATCTTAGCTCTCCCTGCTCCCTTCTGGGTAAATGGGAGTTCATAATATCCCAAAATTCATGGCAAACCACCTTGTTAAAAGGGACAGAGGTAAGGTGGGTGATGATTGCATGGAGGGAAGAAAGAGCAGGTTGCAAGGGATCTTAGGAAGGGTATAAATGAGCGGAGAGAACCCATACAAACTCTTAGCTGGAATGGCAAGGTATTAAAAACAAAACACATCTGTGAGCTAAAAGCCTGAAGATACAGATATTTGTAACAGTTTTGCTATAGTATCCATTTTCTGAGGGGTGAGAGGTAGAGAAAGGGGATGAACTGTCACCAGCAAGAGGCTGGTGCAGGTGAGACTCCAGTACAAGGGGAAGGAGAAAGGGGGGATGATGATGATGATGATCAGAAAAACCAAGGGCAGATGGGGGAAGCTGATCGCCATACTGACTGATGGGAGTTGTGAGCTGGTGGTGGACAGGAGCCTGGGGAAATAATAACTCAGAAAATTAGGGGCACCAGTGGTCAGATCCCCTGGGGAAAGCAGCTCCTAAATGAAGGCTGAAGAATATGGGGGAGAA
The DNA here is from genome assembly GCF_000708025.1 of Charadrius vociferus. Lineage (NCBI taxonomy): Eukaryota > Metazoa > Chordata > Aves > Charadriiformes > Charadriidae > Charadrius > Charadrius vociferus. The sequence goes on from NW_009647478.1 coordinate 22,630, forward strand.
GATGGGTTAGGAATAGAGATGGGAGGAAAGGAGGGAGAGTATAAGACCTGTAAAGTCTGTAAGGATTATTATAGACACTATTAAATTGGAAGTGCCATTTCCTCCCCCCACCCCCCTTAAAATAAGTCACATGAGAAGGAGAATCACAGTGAACTGAAAATCACCCATTGATCCAGAAGCTACATCAAGCAGGGTTTTCCTGGGCCTATCACAGAAAACACCCACTATTTCCATTTCCTTACCTCCTACTGGTATAGCATTTTATAATCCCGTGGTATTGTTCTGTTTTTCTCTCTTTCTTTTGCTCTGTAAAAAGCAGAAAGTGAATATATTTACAGAACTTGTTGTTCCTAAACTAGCACAGGCTGTAAATTATTCCTGAGCATCTGCTATCAGATTCTGATGGATGTTCTTATGTCACTGAAATTAGGAATAAACTCCTTAACACTAATCATGGTATGCACGTTGGGCGGAGTGATCCCCTGTGCATCCAGCGCTGCAATAAAGAGAATGTCTGCTTCTTAATAAAAATTGGTGTTAAGGAGTTTAATCCCGATTTCGGTGACAGTTTTTGGTGACCCAGATGGGACTCTGCTTCTGAATCTCGATGGATCCGTGGGATCGCAGGACCTCCAGCCAGCACCGAGGGATTCTCGGGGAGAACTCCCGATCCCAGGACCGAAGAGCTCCAAGCAAGGCCCCTAGGAAGGTAAAGGCATTCTTTTCTTAAAGGGGATATTTCTGGGTACTTGCTTTTAATAATGTGGTGGGACAGGCCTGCACCAAGAGCAAGTGTCGTGGTTTGGCCCCAGCCGGGAACAAAGAACCACGCGGCCGCTCGCGCCA
>NW_009647478.1:29496-32202 GCF_000708025.1 Charadrius vociferus
GGGAACAAAGAACCACGCGGCCGCTCGCGCAACTCCCACAGCCGTGGGCAGAATCAGAAGGAATAAGGCAGAAACTCGTGGGTTGAGATAAAAGCAGTTTAACAGAACAGCAAAAGCAAGAGAAAACAATAACAGTAACACCGGTAACGGAATATACGAACGCGATTACAGTGCCGCCGCTCCCTGACCGGACCCGCACCGCCGCAGCCCGCTCCCAGCCGCGACTTCCTGCCCTCTCCCCCCGGCTAGCTCCCCCCCCAAACCTGGGCATGGGTCACATGGCATGGAATACCTGTATCCCCTGCTGGCTCCTTGGGAAAATTAACCCCATCCCTGCCAGAACCAGGACAGCAAGGATAAGGGCTGCCTGCCCGTAATGCGCAGTGAAAGCCTTGCAGGGTTGGGCTATAAAGGTATCTAAGGGAAGTATTTGGTCTCACCGGATGAAAGTCCTTGAGAAACCTGGGTAAAAGGTTTCAGGTAAAAGGGTAGTGGGTTACCCTGGGTAGTTGCTCTCAACACCAGGTGGGAGAGGCCCGCACTAAGAGCAAAAGTAAAAGGGTAGTGGGTTGGAAGTCCCTTGAATAATGGTATAAAATGTTGGAATCCCTAATGTCTTCTTATTTAGTGTTAAAATCATTGTCTCGTGTAATCAGTGTTAAACTATTATTTTCCTTGTGTTTTGTGTTGATTGTTTGTACTTGTACTGTCTCATGATGGGTAACAAGCCCTCGGTGGAAGGGGGGATCTTAAAGAAATCCCCTCTCGGGTGCATTTTGAAGTACTGGAAACAGATAGGGGATGATCCTCTTACGAGGAAACAGTTGATTGAATATTGTAATAATTGGTGGCCGTTATGTATTCTGGAAGATCAGGAGAAATGGCCGAGGAATTGGACTTTGAAATATAACACCATTCTACAGCTCATGTTATTTTGTAGAAGGGAAAACAAATGGAGTGAAGTGCCATATGTAGATTTCTTTTTCACCCTTAAAAGCGACCTGGCGTGGCAGAAGGATTGCGGGCACACCCCGCAGGACCCTATGGTTTTAGCTTTAGAGAAGGAGAGGGGGGGGAAAATTTTAAGAAGGTGTTGTTCGGCATGTAGTATCGGGAAAAGGTGTCTTAAATGTGAAAGAAAAGAGGATGATTTGGAATTGATGATAGCTCCGAACCAGAGAGGCAGGGGAGGAAACCTGAATGAGGAGGGAGACTGAGTGAACGGGGGGAGGGGAGGCAGGGGAAGGAGACATAGCTGGGATGGTGGAAGTCAGTTTGAAGGGGCAGAGGAATTTAGCCTGATTGCGGGTAGAACTAGGGGAAGACAGGAGAGGGAGAGCATGATTAAAGCCCCATTGAGGCAAGGAGTTGGAAATAATGGTCCAGTAACGGTGAAAGTGCCATTCTTGATAACGGATTTACGTGCTTGGAAGGAAACCGCGGGGTTTACAGGGAGGATCTGGAGAAAATGGTAAAGGTATTTGCAACTATTATTACAGCCCAGGATGCTAACTGGAATGATTTGCAAGTAGTTTTGGAGACATTGTTGGATAGTACAGAAAAGGGTATGGTACTGGATGTAGCTCAAAAGCAGGTAGAGGGAGCACATGCTAATGGAGACTCACAGGGAACAATAGAGCAGAATTTTCCCACTACAGACCCAGGGTTGATCCTAATCAGCCGGGACCCCGGGGACTTTTAACTGGGACCCATATCAGAGGTGGCTGTTGTTTGGAGTGAGGTGTTGCATGCCAAAAGCGATTAATTGGTCAAAGTTGTATGAGGTCAAACAAGAACTTAATGAGTCGCCATCAGCATTTATGGAACAACTGAAGAACACTGCTAGGAAATACACAAACTTAGACCCAGAAAGGCCAGAGAAGGCAGTGCAATTGGCCTCCATTTTTCTGGGACAGTCAGCTCCGGATATAAGGAAGAAATTGCAGAAGGTCTTAGATAATCAGTCTACATAACAGTTAGTTTCTTTGCACACATCTTGGACTGCTTAGACTAAAAGAACTGAAGAAATTTGTTAGGAGCTAAAGTTCCAGATTTGCATCTAATGCCTGACTCCAGCAAAATCCATGAGATGCAGGGAAGGTACCTTGTGCAAGGATGCACAACACTGACAAGGAGTTCCCTCGCTTCAAAAATTGAACTGAACCTTTAATGTTAAGAAAAAAAAAGAAGCTAATTTCATCCTTGCTGTGGCTCCTGATTGCAATTATAGCTCTATGCACAATACTTACAAGCTGTCCTGGTTTGAAGTGAAACAGGACCAATTTTGTTCAGTAACTTTGCTTCTTAGCTAGGCCTCTTCTAACTACTGAAATTAACAGCATATTGTGCAGACAATGTTCACTCTCTCAGAGTGATAATGTTTACAGCTGATGCCCAGGCATGGTATGCAGAGAGGCTCTTGCTTATATTTATTGCTATAACAACCAAGGCAAACCAACTTTGTTACTTGCCCCGTTGGAGGGTCGGAAGTGGAAAAGCAGAGTGGGGTCCCACCTGCAAGGAGGAGCGGACAGGACAGGTGACCCAAAACTGACCAACAGGGTATTCCATCCCATTTGCCTTACGCTCAGTATAAAAGCTGAGGGATCAAAGGGTCAGCTCTCACTCTCTTTCTTCAATGACTGACGTCTGAGGAGGACTCTGTCTGTTCATCTGCCTTTGATCCCGATCCTGAATGCAGATCCG
>NW_009647478.1:32222-35438 GCF_000708025.1 Charadrius vociferus
TTTAATTTTATTATTAATATTTCATTGAAGTAGTTTAGTTCCTTCTAAACTCGTAAGTCTCTTTTTCCTCCTCTGTCCCTCTCTCTGAAGAGGGGTAGAGGGGAGCATCTGTCAGTCCCATCTGGGGTCCTTCAGGTCCCCAGTAGCTGATTTGGCCTAAACCACGACACAAGCACACAGTAAAAGACAGGACTACTTCTTCTTCCCACAACATATGCTCTGACATTCAAAGGCCAGAGTGATTGCACCAAGGCAGACCAACTTTGTGTGTTGTAGCCTGACTGGAGCATGTTCCTTACAAGTTGGCTCTTCACTGGATTTATATGGGAAGTTACTGTGAAGTACTGTTAGCTTTGCTTATGACTGGCTGCGTGCATTCCTTGTTTCAGGTTTGAATTTATGCTTCTTTTGTGATTTCTATAGATCCGAAGGGCCACCTGACATTAGAGTGCTATGCAGTATCTCAAACGCTCACCACCTGAGCTCATAACAACATAATACATTCTCCAGAGGTGATACGGCTTCTGAAATTTCCATTTATATTTTGTGCAAACTGAGAAATAAAACCACCACTTATATGTCATGTGGATGTTAGCGTCGCTTCAGACGCCAATTCAGAATAATGTTGTACTTCCTAAAATTTAATGGTTTTTTGTATTGTGATGTAGTATTTTCATTTTTGGACGTAGTATTTTCATTTTTGTGATCTTAGATACTACAGCTCTGCTTATGCTGGTAAACTAAACAGAAACAGTAACAGTAAGTATATACTAGTAAATTCAGCTCTACACTGGAAGTCAACCATCCAACAGTTTTTAACAAATTGTTATCCTGGACATGGTTTTGGTCAGTGCCATTTAGGGCTCTCCTAAACAGCCCTTGAAGAGTTAGTAATAGGCAGACACCCTTTCTTGAAGAATCGGGAGTTCAGTTGCATGAATGCAAGCCGTTCCACACCAGCAGGTCTGAGTGATGAAGAACAGTCCCTAGTCACATTTAAATCACTTGAATAAAGCCACTGAAATCAAACTACACATTCCTGCAATATTTTAAGGAATTCACAAAATATGAGTTCCACGTGGAACTGTAATATGTCTTGTTCCCCAAATGTGTGGATGAAGAACACCTTAACTTATGACGTTTACTTTCTGTACTTGTGTTTTCTTGTTATCCCACATGACTTGGGAATTATTTCATACTTTATTCCATGCTGGCAGATTAAAAGATTCAGTACAAAACTGATAAAAAATTAGTAGTATACCCATTCTGCTTGGCAACCTCTTCAAGCAATACCGTATATAATCCAATCGATACTTATTTATCCTACTTAGCAAAAGACATTTGCAAAATGTAGATGTACAGTCTCGCACACTATCGAATGAGGCAATCATGATGTGTCTATCCCTTCAGAAGTAAGAAAACTGTTGGAGTCAATATCTTTTGGCAGGTGGTATAGAGAAAAGGAGAATGAAGAGGAAGAAGATTTGAGAGAAAGATTAAGCAATAATCACTGCAAAAGTTTCTATAATGGAAAATCCAAACACTGCTTTGCATGGTTCTATTCTATCTGATTTGTTCAGGTTGGCATTAAACAATATAAGATTAAGCACTTGTCAGGTGAACTAATGAGTTTTGGATTGATTTCTGTCTTCTGCAATGCTACTAGCATTTTTGACAGGTATCATTTATAGGGCAGTCTTTGGGCCTGTTCATGAGAAGAGCTGTATATTTTGGTTGATGGACAGGGTTTCTAATGTTCCCAGTGGAGTGTGCAGATGGCAGGAAGGACAGTAATCTTTGAGATCGTCTCTCAATGTCTAGGGTATGTCTCTTATAAATTTGTAATCAAGATCTCAAGAAACTAATGTGGGCAGGCTGCCTCTGAAATTGTTTTTGCGACCTTTGGCCAATGTAATGCTCCCTGAAAAATGTATGTCTGGTACTTTTGCTGTTTAGTAAATGGAGCTTGTATACGCAATCAAGGAACTATATTTTCCCTTTTAACTGATGTGACAAATATACACAGATGCAGAGTTTTACACATTTACAGTTCTATTCCCTCTGGCTTAGAAAACTTTTTTTTGTACTTTTTATGTCTATGGATATTTAGTGCGCTAGTAGACTATGAAAAAAGCAGCCAGGCAGTCTGTCTTGGAAACCTAATGAAATCTCTAAGGCGTGAAGATAACAAATATAAGCACCTGCACCAATGAATAATTTTTATTCTCATCTGTTGTTCTTTCTATTGTTTGATATTTTTTTCTATTTGTCTTGCTTATAACTAGATTGTAGTCTTGGAAAGATAGGAATGTAGGCCTGGTCTAAGCTGATACAGTTGCATTGACTGAAAAAGCTGCACCAATATAGAGAGAATACATGCCTTTCTTTTATAATTTTCTTAATTCTAAAGTCTAAATAATGACTTTTTAAAGAGGATGTAAAATCCATTGAATAACACTTATACGAGTATTTCCTGAAAGCTTAAGAGAAAAGGACTGACTGCGGTGTAAATTTAAACATCTAAGATGGACTACTTTCACATCTGTCAGATGGTAAATAATGGTAACACCATGCTAAGATGATTCTATGGTTCAACTCTAATTCCAGTCCTGCACAGCTCAGTTGTCAAAAATTTGGTTTCCTAGCACTAGGAACCTAACAGGAAGTTTGATTTTCAGAGAATTTAAACTGATGTCGCATTTAACCTTAGGCTTAGAAGTTTGAAGCCTTTGACTTATTCTTTTATTCAGATCCTTTTGGCCTTTTCAGTCCTACTACTAAGTCCAATGATAGGGCTCTCTTCTGCCCCCTACCCCCTCTCAAGTATGTGTGTCTCTTAAAACAAACCCTAATTTTTCAAGAAGGCCACTCTATCACTGTACCATACTTCATGTAAGATGATGATTTTTTCCCTTCAGAACAACTATGAACACTGATTCCAGGTTAAACATAAGCAGAGGTATAATGATGCTCTAATGGCTAGCAGAGCCATTGAAGAGTTGAATGACAGTTACCTCCATAGTCCTCTGTGGGAGCGTACTTAAGAGACAATGGACATATATTGAACCAGCCATGCGAGGAAGAGGACTGGCTGTAGGCCCTCGCCCTTGAAGTCACCTTGAGGAGAGAAAAACAGGAGCGACAGTGATTGTTTCACACGAATTGAGAAAAACAAGGCTGGAGGAGTTGTCGGACGAGCAGGTGAAAAAACAGAGA
>NW_009647479.1:0-506 GCF_000708025.1 Charadrius vociferus
ACCACTGCATATGAAGCAAATGTTTGTAATCTGGATACAGGGTGGACTGCACGGGGCTGTTCCCAAAATCCTGGCACATTCCTCCAGTTCACTTGAGCAGGAATTCCCACAGCTCCACTTTGTGTTAGCCCTGCTCTAGGAGCTTGTGTCCCACCATAAACCTCAGGATTCTTTCTGCAACTGTTTCCTCAAATGGGGGCCTCATCTCTTCACCTGTGCTCTGCACCTCTTGCAGAATAATTCAGGCCAATACGCACTCCTGTCAATACACACAGTGATTGGTGCTCTGAGTCCCCGGGGTATCTTAATCATGCTCCACAGCTTGCCATGGCCTGCTTCTCCAGTCCTATCCTGAGCGATAATTGCTCAGTCCTTCCGTTTCAAAAGACACCCTTCTCCCCCAGCATACCTCTTCAGCAGTACAGAAGAGCCTCCCCACTCTGCTGACTTCTGAAGCGGTGGACTCTGGCACAGCGCGCTCCTTAGTGGGTGGCCTCAGGGGTAAG
>NW_009647479.1:4384-6893 GCF_000708025.1 Charadrius vociferus
CAAAAGCTGAGGAAAGAACACACAGAACAGTGTTTGGCAATCACAGGTAAGCTTCTCCCAGGCTGGCTTCCTTTCACAGGGCCCAAACTTCCAAAGTTACTTTCTGTATCCCGAAGGTCTCCCCCTCCAAGCGCCCCTGGGATCATCTCGGGCACACACACTCAACGGCGTCCCTCAGCAACACCCCCCAACCTCTCCCAGTCCACCACCGCTCTCAGAGAGCTCATTGTCCCGCTGAAGCACATTAGGCCTCTTTTTCCCATTCTGGTAATGCTTCCTAACGATTTACAGTTGTTCCCATTGCCAAAAACTTAAGTTGCAAGGTAAAGGTTTCCTCTTTCCTCAAGGAAAGCAGCATACCAGAGATTACTACGCCATCTAAGTTTGTAAATCACTAGACTGAGTTGCAAAACTAAAAAAAAAGGCAAAACTAAAGAGGGCAAAATATTTGTGTCCTCCTGCTCAGTTTTTAGCAGGAGCTAACTCATTCTGAGCTGCTCTTCAGGCTCAAGGCTACATCCCGAGATAAGCACAGCTGAAATCCCTGACTGCGGTTACAACAACTGTTTGTGAACAGAAACGCTCTCTGCAGCTTTACCGGAGCACCCAACACCTGTGAGAGCGTTGTTTTGTCCTTTTTGACTACCAACCATTTGGAGGTTTAGAATTAGTTTGATGGCAAGAAAAGATGAATTCGCTCTTGGTAATTCAGAAATAAACTGGGAAATCTTTGATATTCGGAAGTAGGCATGGCCAGTGAACATGGATGGGCAAAAGGGAAGGAAAAAAATGTATCTGTGCTTAGCTACCTCTGTCTCCGACAGGAATACACAACCCCGTGAGAAGGTTAAACTGTGTCATTGCCGCTGGGGTTTTGCCAAGGGCCTGGGAGAAACAGGTATGTGCACAGAGTGCTGAGTAATAATTCAAAACATGCTGAAATCACGGGCCAGAAAATAAAAGCAACTTGAGACCGCTCTCCATGTAGAGATGCATTTGTGTCCTTCTCCACACTCTAGATGAGACAGCACCTATTTATGCCCAGCATTTTACTTGCCTCCTTAGGAATGACAGGAAAAAAAATAAGGTATTGGGAAAACTCAGTAACTCCACATACACTCATACACGCTTGGGCCCTGTTCTTTTCAAAACTTACTCCCCCACCAGTGTTGAGGACAGTTCATTAAGATTTGTAATTTAAATTTGTAAAAAATTCAAGTTTTCACAGGCTACCACCCCCCAAAAAAAAAAAAAATCACACGCTGCGCTTCAGCAGTGCGGTGCAAGGGTAGCTAATGCTTATCTACTTTCCCCAGTAGTTTCACCACTCATGCCTGTAATTTTTCATCTTTCTACCACAGGAAAACCTCAAGTGGCAGAAAGAACAACAGCCCTGTGGTTTAGATTTCCTAAATCTAAAGGGGAGGTGGGAACATCTTTGCCATTTTACAGCTTATCTCGGAGAGCACTGTTGGAAAACTTATTTTCAGCTGGACAGCTTCTGAAGCCACCTAACGCACTTTCACTTCATTTTCATCCCAATTGCTTCGCTTGTCACTCCCAGTGATCTCTTAGCAAAATTGGGTCTCCTGGTCAGGCTGTGACACAACAGCCTGCAGCGTCTACAAAGACACATTCTTCACTTTGGGATTGTGCTCTACACAGCAGCTGTGAATAACTTGTGCAACAAGTGGCTCTTTCCAGGAGACCTTCACTTTTCCCATTAACTGTGGAACATGAGACACTTAGCAGAGCCTCCTGGAGCAAGTTTCTCCCAGAGGAACCAACCACACTCCCCAAACATGGCACGTAATCCATACGTCCCCCTCTCTTCAGACAGACAGAAGCGACAGGCACGGAGAAGGATTAGCCATCTGTCACTGGGAGCTCTGGGGCACCAGCAACGGTTAATGCCTGGGAAGGCATCCCCCTTTCTTCCACTCCACATACATGCCACATCCCCATGCCATGACTTTACTCCATCCAATATATCCCTGTATGTATATATACGCTGCTCCCTGCTCCTTCAGCACTCCAAGTCTACACCCTTTTTTTTTTTTTTCTCCTTTTCAAATGCCCACTGTGCAGATGAAAAGTGAACGAGGTGGTGGGCTTGCCCACGGATTTGGGGGGAACATCTGGAACCCACAATCATCTCAGCATCACACGTGAACAACTCTGTGGGCATGGGGCGACCCGACAGCGGCATGAGCCACAGCCAGCCACAGAGGGCCAGAAGGATGGGGATGGCAGGCTGGGAGAGGGCGGTGGATGGCACGGATCTGCGGGGGGCCCACGACGAGCCCTACCGCCCCGGAGGGGGGGGCTCTGGGCGGGCAGAGGGGCCGAGCCCAGCCCAGGGGAGGGCACTCGGAGCCAGGGCAACCCCAGAGCGTGACACCGCACTGCACCCGAGCCCACACAGCGAATAACGCCGATCCCGCCCTCGGTTCAAACCCCACTCAGGCCGAGGAGAGCCGACTGAGGCGCCGGGCGGGCTCCCGCCAAG
>NW_009647479.1:9845-19714 GCF_000708025.1 Charadrius vociferus
GGCCTGGGAGTCTGGAGCTCAGCACTCCCAAACCAGCACCGCCAGTCCCCGCAGCGTGCCTTTGCTGATGCTTTCGCTGGCTAATCTTCGTGATTCTTTGCCTTGGGTATCATCCCACTAAATATGATTCAATTTGTCAACATAGCTGCCTTATGACTCGTGTGTGTTTAGCCAGTCAGCCCATTTCATACAGTCGCTCACTCTCAAGTGGAATCGCACGCGGCAGCAGAAGCGGTTGGAAAAAATAGCTTCTATTTCACCCCGGATAGCGCTGAGGGTGAAACTTGCTCGCTGTTTTCCCACTGCCCTGGTTGAGCGAGGTGACGCGTTACAGTGCGGTGCCTGTAGTTAAGGTGCGTTTATAATACTGGTTCACACTGGTGACGTTTTTCCTTCCCTGTAATTTACACAGCTGAAGGTTAAGTTCACGGCTTCGCTGTGTATTCTCCCTTTCAGTGTCCTGCTCAGGACATGAATAAATCTCAGCACATCTCTGTCCGGCAGAGATGCCTGTGTTTACAGTGCGTCATAGCCGGTGGGGCGTATTTCACCCAAGCGCCCGTGTCTCCAGCGTGCCGGGCTGGGTGACCTCACACGCGTGCAAACGGGGCGCCTGACGGCACAGTGTGGGAGCAGAGGTGATTTTCCTTTGAGGACCTCGCAGCTTGTCCCTGCGTCCCACCCTAAAACGGCCACTCCAGGAGGCAGACTGCGCCTCGGATGTAAACTCCTGCCATGTCTTCAGGGCAGGTGGTTAACATTGCTGGAGGGAAGTGAAGAGCATGGCAAGGGATGGGAAGGAAGGGCAGAGCAGAGGGTACCCAAAGCACCCCGGCCAGGTCTCCCAACCCCATTTTGAGGTCAGAATGGGAAGTCCCACCAGCCATGATATTCCCCCATTTCCCACCCCACGTGGTCCCGGCCAGGAAGAGGGCCCTGGGAGGGGGCAGCAGCAATGCCCAGGGTGGGCATTCCGGTGCTGGAGGTCTCTGGGAGAGCCCGGAGGCATCTCTGCTCTGAACTGACTCCCCCTCCAGTGCAAGTGAGTGATTATACTTGACCACTTGCTTCCTGGATCCACCACTGTATAGCACATTTAATCAACGGCCGCCAGACTCACGGACCCTCCGGTCCCTGCACGGCACTGAATGGTGCGTGCAGCGGCTGCTCTCCCTCGGGGTGGCTCTCCTCGGCTCCTAGGTGTGACTTTCTTTACCTTTTCCGAACAAAACGGGGCTGCAACTAGTGGGCCAGGTACTGCTGTCATGCAGCGAGCTGAGTTGTGTCATCCTTCTGTGGTTGAGGGCAAACAAAAATACCACGGCGCAGAAAACAAGGCTGGCAATGATGACTCACGTCCCTGCGATGCCACGTTAAACTTTCTAAACACAGCCAGCTGGTATTTATTTATTTATTTATTTATTTATTTATTTATTTATTTTTAAGCAGATGCTGAAGTTTGCAAATAGGGAATTGCCAAGCTCGAAGCCTCGGAGGACTTGCAAAGCCCCGGAAAGGGAAGAAGATGCCGGCAGGCTCCCGGCACGCTCAGCACAGCCGTGGCTGCCTGAAGAGGATGCTGCTGGCAAAGCTGACATGGACGCAGGGTTACACTCGGCTGCTGACGGGAAGGACCCGGGCGCCGACACACGCGATCTCAGCAGAAATGCAGAGCCACGCATTGAAGCAAATCCTATTTTCTGGGACAAAAGCAGTTTCTGAAGGATGCGTTCATGCCCCAGCCATGTCCTGGGCTTCTGCTGTGTTGGCTGGTGATGAACAGAGGCAGGAGAGAGAGGAGGACCACAAGGAAGCGGCTTGCAGTGATGATACCATGTACTGAGAGGCAAACTCTCAATACTTCGAGTGGTGCTCCCACATCTGGATCCTGTGGAGCATCCTCACTGGCACAGGGAGCTCTGTGGAAGCTCGGGGACTGCAGGAGGGGAGCTGGGACAAGCTTTTAGGGCAGGTGGCCCCACTCATGTGTAAGCACAGGCTGCAGCTTGTGATGAACGCTCAAGGTAACCTGCATCTTCTTAGTGCGCAGCAGGTGACTTGTTGAGTGTGTCAATGAGGATTTTATTCTAGGATGGTTACTGCCTCCAGCCCTGGGGCCCCCAGCACAAACCAGACGTGGACCTGGTGGAGCGAGGCCAGAGGAGGCCCCAGAGATGCTGCGAGGGCTGGAGCCCCTCTGCTGGGAGGACAGGCTGGGAGAGTTGGGGGGGTTCAGCCTGGAGAAGAGAAGGCGAAAAAGGGGAGACCTCAGAGCCCCTTCCAGTGCCTAAAGGGGCTAAGGGAGAGCTGGGGAGGGACTCTTGATGAGGGAGGGACTCTTGATGAGGGAGGGGAGCCACGGGACAAGGGGGAATGGTTTCAAACTGGAAGAGGGGAGATTTAAGTGAGATCTTAGGAAGAAATTGTTGACTGTGCGAGTGGTGATCCCCTGGGGCAGGTTGCCCCGAGAAGCTGTGGCTGCCCCATCCCTGGAGGTGTTCAAGGCCAGGTTGGACGGGGCTTAGAGCAACCTGGGCTGGTGGGAGGTGTCCCTGCCCAGGGCAGGGGGATGGGACTGGATGGTCTTTACGGTCCCTTCCAACCCAAACCATCCTGTGATTCAGTGGTCTCAAGCATTTGCTTCCATTTAACTCTCGCTTTCAGCAGATGACTTATTTCCTTATCAGTCCCCTCCACAAATCGTCCGCCTGGGAGTGGGAGCCGGGGCTTTCTGCTGGGACAAGCCACTGGCAGCTGAATTGGGAGCAGAAGTGGACAAGCCATGTGTAACCAGACGAGGTTGAATTCCACTTTCTGCGAGGTGGTTTGCAGAAAGCTGAAAAAGAAGCCTTTCTGCGGCAACCCATCCTTTCAGAGGGGAGAATGTTTCCAACTGCAAAATTTCTGAGCTTGTCCTGCAGGGGTTCTTTCTCTTCTCCACCTAGAGAGATTCAAAGCCCAATGTAGAATCCAGATTATCCCAAAACACATAGTCGGGACTAATGGCACGAGGATGAATTTGTTGCCCGGATAACTTGACAAACAGGAGCAAGTTCTGGGAAATACAGCCAGAGTGAACTCTCTTGAAAAATTGTTTCAAACCGAATAAAGGAAGTTCAGAAGAGCATCAGAGAAAGGGGAAGCACATCGTTTGGGCTGATTTTTTTTTTTTTTAAAGAAACCAAAACTGCTGTTTCCCTCCTGCCTTTCTCATGGTCCTTTGAAGAACCCATAAATGAAAAATATTGGTGCTGTTCATCAAACAGCGACGGTCGGGGACCAGCCGGGGAGCGAGCTGGTCAAGCAGCCCAGGAGACAGGTTATTCCGTAGAAGCAGCCGAACCCACCGGTGGGACCGAACCTGCTCTAGGTTGCCCGTTTCTCTTTTCATTCATCTGTGATGATGCTCGAGGGGTATTTCAGTGGGAACGAGTGGTGGCAGGGGCATCGCTGCATCTCCCGGGTTGGTGTTTGGCACCAGAGAGCGTGGGAATGTTTCCACTTTCTTCGAAGGGTTTTTAGGGTAGGACGGAAGGTAATGGCTATCAACCCAGCACTGACGACCGCTGCTCTCAGGCCAAGGGGTCTCGGCAGTGGGAGCTGAAGCAGTGGTCCTCTCTGCTCCGACGGGCTCGTGTTAGGCATTACACTGATTCGGGGTGACCCCTGCCCGACTTCCTAAGGAGCGTTTCCAAAGGAAAACTCGCGTTAAACTCTGCCAGAAGGCTCTGGCGACCATATGGAGCTGGGAGAGGGGTGGGGACCAACCCTGACCTTTATTGTACGGAGGGCATCGCCACTGACCCCCTCCCTGCCCCCCCCCCAGGGTGGCTGTTCCCATGCAGCTCAGGTTGTTGCACGCCGCGCTCGGGGCTCTCTGCTAAATAAGACAATTAAATCCTTGAGTCCAGGTTTTAGTGTTTCCATGTGCTGCCGAGTATCTTAATCTGGGCCGTTTGGGGAATTTTTATCCCGTGGATCCCTTGGTATGCCTGGAATGTTTGCTTTTCCTACTGTGTGCGTGTGTTTGAGGCACTCCTGTAAAAACAAGAGCTTCCTGCCTGCCTTGTAAATCTTTCCTTGATTGGCAGAGTCGCCTTCAGTGATTAATCAAGGGGCTGACACCCTCGGGGGGAGCTCGTTCCTCAAGAATGCCCGGCACATCGGTGAGGGTCCTGCGAGGGGGACCAGAGAGAGCTGGCTGGTCTCCAGAGCCTGTCGTGGAGACACATGTGGTGACACCGGTTTTTCGGTAAGAGCCTGGGAGAGGAAGAAATAAACGGAAATTCCAGCGAGCTAAGGAAATGCTCCGGAGGGCTGGGACTTCGGAGGCATTTTCTATTGTATCATCCAGTGCACAGCTAAAACACGCGGCTCCGCTTGAAGGTCTTTGCTCAGTGGGCAACCTAACTGTCCCGCGTTGGGCTGGGCCGGGGAAAGGTGAGGTTTACACCATGCCCGGATGAAGGTTTCTCCAGGAACTGGGCCCAGGACGTCATAAAAGAGGAGACTGCTGAGAAGACCAGGACCACCTTGTCAGTGCAATTGGGTTTCATGTCCACATTCCCCTTGGAGGCTTCCAGGTGCCGCAGGCTCTGCCTGCACGCGATGCAGGAGTGCCAGGTTAGCTCTGAGGAGCAGGTCATCTCCAGAACACCAAAACCAGCTCCAGCGTCCTGTCTAAAGGGGCTCTAATTTGCCCCAGCTAATGCAGCTATTGCTCTTCAGACACCTGAACTTGCGTGCCGGCACTGTCCTAGCCCAGAAGTGGCTGTGGGATTCCTGAACTGATGCCGTGTTGTGCAGGGTGGACGTGGGGACCTGTCCCCGTGTCCCCATGTTCTCAGAGGAGGCTCACCTTGGCAAAAAAGCTGGCTCGTAGAGCAGAGCTGCAGGCTGCCAGCCCCAGGGCCAGCCACAAACTCATTACCACAAGCGAGATGACCTTCAGCGTGGGTGACGCACATCCCTGTACGGAGCAGCCGGTGTGGCTGCTGGCTGCTGCCTGGAGCTGAGGTATAGGAAGAAAGAGCATTTCTGCCGTGCACCGCTGTGACAGCCTGGGCACAGCAAGAGACTCCTCCAGCATCTCCCTGGTCTGAGCCAAACTGTTCCCGAGGTCCTGCTTCTGTTTATGCTGCCGGTTAATAAATAGGTGCTAGTTATGGGTCCTCCTGGAGTCCGTCTCTCCACACTCATCTGTGTTCACCTGATAGATGAGACCGGAGGCAACACAGCCTGTGGGCTTATCCCTCTTGCATCTTTCTCAGGCAACGTTGGGTTTGAAGCTGCTGCTGCTCCCCTCTCCACCTTTACACCCCACTTTGCCTCAGCTGTGATTCCTCCGTATCTTTGCTGGGCTGGAGGGAGCTAGAGAGAGAGAGAGAGAGAGATGCTCTTCACCGTCTCCTCTCCATATCTGTCCTCACTGTTTCTGCAGTCCCCACAGTCCCCAGGGAGGTCATTCATCATCTCTTTCCCACCTACCCACCACCCCTTTTTCCAAGGTTTGTAGGAAACGTGTGTTTTTGAGACCTCCATGTCTCTACAGGTGCAATTTCTACGATTTCTAACTTCAGTGGAGGGGACGGGCTGACCACTGCACCGACACCCTCCCACCCAAGCTGCGTTATCCACATCTCCCAGGGAAGCCATGAGCATCTCCAGGAGTTTCAGCAGCAGATCCGGTGACTCTCCCAAGCCTTTGTGGTTCCAAAACTCAAAGATACTGAAAGTACCATGGCAATTGTCAGCTTTGGGCTTCCCATGTCATGCTGGTTCTCGTTGTGCAACAAAATGCTTCGTTAGACACAGTGCAAGACAGCCAGCTCCTGCAGTGGCCAAAAAAGAGCAGTAACATGTCCAATGTGTCCATATAACAACAACAAAGATCAATAACATCACCAACGTATCCATAGCATGTCCAACAAAGAGCTGTGAAGAGATGCAGCGATTACATGACCAAGCCCGGTCTCCAAGGTTTCTCTTTCTCCCCAGGGATGTCTGAAGGCAGGCTGCCTCTTCCCAAGAGATGCCCATCATCCTGGAGGACCTCAAAGTGACAGAAATGCTAGTGACTTCCTTCTTCCCATCTTCTGGAGGCATGGCATGATGCGTGGCAAGAACTGACCTCTGGGGCATCCTTCACCTCTGCCCTACTCGGCACCTCGTCCCAGTGCCTTTCCTTTGACGCTTCTTTCTGTTGAGAAGTGCTGATGTCCATCTCCTCCTTTCATGGGAGCTGAGCAGCCGCTGAAGAAATGGAGACATCAAGCAGAGCTTTGAAGAGTTTGGCCTTTTTATTAGCGTACTGATAAGACATAATTATCTCTGTGGCATTTAAATGGGGGAAAAAGGAAGATCCATCCATCCATCCATCCATCCATCCATCCATCCATCCCGCCCTCCATCCCTCCCTCCCACTGTGGATTCCATATTCTGCTCTAAGTTTGTCTTTACGATTTCTCAGGCAGTTAACTTGTTGCACCCTAAAAAGACGAGCTGAGGTGGCCCGAGAAGAAGGTCTGTTGGAGGAGGAGTGTGGTGAGGGCTTGGGGGGAACACCTGGTCCTTCTCCTGTCTGCTTCTGTTATCCCGTACTTGCACGAAAACTTAAAACAGGCTGTTGGGTAGCTGCCGTCTCCCTTACTGCCAGTGCCAAGCTGCTGTATGAAAACGCCTCTCCCATCTGCAGAGGAGCTGATGAAACGGCAAATGGGGCTGTGGGTTCAGAGATCCCCCACAGCTGTCCCCAAAAGCAGGAGATGGCCAGGGGTGTGGGTGCAGCAGGACACACTCCTTGCATCAGACACCGATTCGCCCAGAGGGGAGGGCCGAAGAGCGCCTGGTGCTTCTGCTCTCACCAGAGAATGGGGAAAGCAAAGTCCTCCCTCCTAATCCCCATCTCCTGCGGCTTCTGAGTGAAGGGCAGGTGGTGGCAGGGACCCGGTGGGAGCTGCTCCAGGAGGTGCTCGAGTGCAGACACACTCCCTCCTCTCCTGCCGGAGCCACGGGATGAGCCACTGCCAGCGAAATGCCTGATTTGATGCCGCACTCCATGGTGGAGCCCTTTTCCAGCAGGACAGGAACACCACGCTCGTGCCAGGAGCTCAGTGCCCACCCCGGAGGGTACACCCCAAACCCACGACGTGGTACCCAGAAACGAAGGGCTGCTCCCGGGCTGACGCCCTCTGACGCGCCTGCCCTTGTTATCCCTTTGCTTTCCTCCCGTGGGTACTGCACCTTGGAGCACCTCCAAGTAAAGCTGCACGGCACGGGGTAGGACTCGGGATCCCAAACTACCTGTGGGGGAACCAAATTTCTCCCGCAGAGCTGCCTAAATCCCTCTACACAGACCGTCAGGGCAGGCAGGAGGCAGGAAAAGCAGCAAGAAGTTCCTGCTGCATTTGGGATCCAGCGATGAAGAATAACCCCTGCACAATACTCCGCACTTCTTATTTCACTGACCCAGTCCATGCATTGGATGCACCTATTTGGCAGCCTGCTTCGTAAAGCGTCATCATTAGGCACAAGAGTGAACAGCCCGTTTCTCTCCACCTGCCGCCCCCAGCACAACTCAGCCAGGTCTGCTCTTCCAGGATGGAGAGTTCTCACTTCTTCTACGTTTGGGAACACAACGCTGAGCTGATTTTACTCTGGCTGTGTCCCCGGCAGGTAATCCTCACAGCCGGGAAGATGCGAAGCCTCCTCAGGGATCCAGACGCCTGTGTTTATTTTTGTGATGAAAGTGCGCCGGGGAACGGGGTGGCTGGTGTCCCTCTGCCCCTCTGGGTGCTACACCCCCTTCCTTCTGCAGGTGGTGGGCTCCAAATTAGAGTGCCGATCCCCGGCTTGGCCGTGGGGAGCAGGGTATGGACAAAGAGGTCACGTCAACCCGGAGGTGCTCCGGAGCAGAGACCAGTGCACAAAGGTGGCCAGTGCGGGGACACTGCTCGTGGCCACCTGCCCATGGCACTTTCCTGGGTGGCACTGTGTCACCCCACGCTCCCACCCAGCGCCAGGGCAGGGGACGGAGGTGCCCGCTCTCCCAGTGATGCCGGGGCAGGGGGGGGGATCGCTGCCAGCCCTCCCACGGGCAGGAAATCGCACCCTGCGCTTGGCATTCCTCAAGAAAGAGTGAAAACGCCTCAAACGTGAGAACGCGGCCAAACGCCGGCTGAGGGCTTTGCTATGGAAATGCCGAGCGGTGTCCCCCCGGGGGGGATGTCGGTGGCTCTCCCGGCATCTCGCCGGGCCGGCGGCAGGTGGCCGCACTCGACCTTTGTTCCCGCTGGCATCTCCTTGGCGGATGCCGGTGAGCGAAACCAAAGCCCACCGCGCCGACGCCGGCAGGTCAGGAACAATGAGCCCCTTTCAGGAAACGGGGAAATAAAGGAAAACAGAGGGGGACAATTTAACAGCCAGGAATGGAAATGACTCAGGGGGTTAAAACGCAGAGGAGAGGAGGAGGAGAAGGGTCCTGGCCCCTTTCTGGTGGCCACGGGGCTTTGTCACAAGTTTGCACATTGTCCCTCTCCTTTCCTACCTGACGTCAGGGTTTGGTCTGCGCTGCCCGTGGAGAGGGGCTGGAGGGGACAGAGGTGTCCAACCTCACTGCCGCCTCACCAGGCTCCTGTGGTGACGGCTTCCCAAAGGCTGGGCAAAGCTCGGGGCTGTCCCCGCCACCGGCGATGGGTTTCGGTGCCGCAGAGCGGCTGGTGGAGCCAGAGCCGGCGGCGGGGACAGCTGGGAGGGTGATGCAGAAGATCCCGTGTTATCCCATGGATGAGCAGCAGCCAGGGGTGTGTGTGGGTTTCCAGCCATGCTTTTCCCCTCCCCAAATTCCCGAGAAGGGGCTTTGTGAACTCACCACGGCGTCACCCCCCTGGGTGTCCTATTGATGGAGAACTGCAGCAAAAATCCCCTTGCCGGGGAGCGGGGATGTCCCCTGGATCACCCAGGTGCTGTTACGGGGACACGCCAGCTGCGTGGCGGGCAGTCCTGTCCTGCCCCAGGAGAAGAGGAGAGCACCCAGGATGAGGACAGGGTCAGAGGGGAAACAGGAGCGCCCCGACCTTGTGTGACCCTCACCTGGGGCCAGCATCTCCCCAAAAAAGGGGGAGTCTCAGGGCTCCGGCTGCGGGGCGTGGAAGCGACCTGCTCTTTCCTGCAGCTGTGGGGCAGGTAGGAGCAGCCCCAGAGCCCTCTTTCGGGGGACAGCTGCCCATGGGGACACCCCCAGCAGCATTTTTCCAACCGGACTGGCCATGGTCCCCCCATCGCTCCAGCTGAGCCCCCACTGAGGCTGCTTGGGTTTCTCCCTGGCCTGGGAGGGCTCCAACTGGAACGAAAGTGGTTTTTATGGGAGGGAACCAGCTAAAGTGCCCAACTTTCCCTTTTTCCTCCTCCAAAGAAGAGCTGTGTCAGTCACCAGCTCTTGAAGCAGCAAGAAGAAGAGCGAGGAATCCCCACACGGGTCCTGGCACCGGGAAACAGCCCAGGAAAGGCGCTTGTGTGGTTCCTGGGACTCCAGCTCTCCTTCCCACCCGGTCCCACTGCGAATTGGGAGCTTGGGAGAGAAGCGGGTACCCGGAGGGAGCTTTATAGGGCAAATCGCCACGGAGCGGCTTGGGGAGTTCAACATCCCGCAGCCCGACGGTGGGGGCTTGGTGGCTTGATGGGAGGGGACACGCTCTCACCACCGTCACCATCACGCTGGGAGGTGCGCTGAGCCCAGCCAAAAGCCGGCTGCAACCGCAGGCACCTTCGGCTGCCCGCAACGCCCCGGTTATCCGGGCTCGGCGAGGCCGAGGCACTTTGGGAGCCGCTGTGAAGAGAGCCGAGGCGATCTGATCCCGCGAGAATTTTCT
>NW_009647479.1:19725-21276 GCF_000708025.1 Charadrius vociferus
CCTGCGCTCGCCCGAGGCTCCCATGGATCCCGCCGGAGCGGCGAGTCCCTGCCCCACAGCACGGCCCCAGACGGGCTTTCCAACCTGGGCAGAGGGTCTGCGTGGGGAGCCCACCGCGGTGCCTCCACCGCTGCCCACAGGGCCAGCCCAGCGTGGGGCTGCTGGCTGCTATTTCACCTTCTCCAAGGGGAAACAAAAAGGTTGAGGCTTTTCTTACCTCCAGCATTAGAAAGAAAAAGAGGAAACTCTTCAGATCGCTTTCCAGAGGGGTGTTATCAGCCCAGGAGGGGTTTCCTGCTGCCAAAAATAGAGCAGTGTTAAGATAGGAAGGGAAGCGGGATGATGCGGGTGTAGATAAGGCTGGTGGATGAGCCGGGAGAGGCAGCCCAGCTCCCTTGGGGCTTGGGGGGGGTCGCCCCATCCCCTTGGGAAAGAGCAGGACAGAGCCACAGCTGGTTCCCTCCCAGAGCTGCTGTTCCTGGGCTTGGTATCTCAGAGTGGTGTGTCTGTCCATCCCTCCATCCATCCCTCCATCCACCCATCCCTCCATCCTATCCTTCCATCCCTCCACCCATCCATCCATCCATCCATGCATCCATCCATCCATCCCATCCCTACATCCCTCTATCCATCCCTCCATCCACTCATCCCTCTCTCCCTCCATCCATCCCTCCCTCCATCCATCCCTCCCTCCCTCCCTCCATCCCTCCCTCCATCCCATCCCTCTATCCCATCCCTCCATCCTTCCATCCATCCCTCCATCCATTCCTACATCCATCCCTCCATCCATTCCTACATCCATCCCTCCATCCACTCATCCCTCCCTCCATCCACCCATGCACCCATGCACCCATCCCTCCCTTCATCCCTCCGGTGCTGGGCCTGGGCTGGTGTTTCCAGGCTCAGCAGGTCCTTGGGGACACAGGGACGAGAGCTGTGCCCTCCTCTCCTCCCCGCAAAGGGGTAGACCGTCACCGGGGTTTCGGGGTCTCCCCCACACCCGCAGGGCCACTTCCCACCTCCGAAACTCCAGCTGGGCGGATTTGACTTGTCACCGGTAAAACTGGGCTGGAAAACTTGTTTCTTGAGCTCTGTTACTGTTTGCTGAGCTCCCGGGTGCTGAGCGCAGGCTCAGGACCTGCCCAGGTGGGGATGCTTTGTGCAGCCCGCATCCAGACTGACTGCGCCAGAGCCGCAGCCTTCATCCCTGGGTCTGTAATGCCGGCGCTCCTCTTCCTCCGAGCACCGACTCCTTATCCCTGCGCACCTTCTCTGCGCGCTCCCCCGCCTCAGACTCTGGTACCTGCTCCGCAGCAGGGATTTTAAAGAACTGGCTGGGCGGTCACACTCGAAGAGTTGCAGTCAATGGCTCGATGTCCAAGTGGAGAGCAGTGACGAGTGGCGTTCCTCAGGGGTCGGTACTGGGACCTGTACTGTTCAACATCTTTGTCGGTGACATGGACAGTGGGGTTGAGTGCACCCTCAGCAAGTTTGCCGATGATACCAAGCTGTTTGGTGGAGGGGAACACACTGGAGGGGAGGGATGCCATC
>NW_009647480.1:0-281 GCF_000708025.1 Charadrius vociferus
GTGACCCCTCGCTATGGGGCAGGGTGATTCCAACGCTATGGGGCAGGATTTTCCCGCTATGGGGCAGGATTCTCTTGCTATGGGGCAGGGTAACTCCAAAGCTATGGGGCAGGATTTTCCCACTATGGGGCAGGATTCCCAGGCTCTATGGGGCAGGATGACCCCCCGCTATGGGGCAGGACTCCCAGGCTGAATCTATGGGGCTGACCCCCCTCCCAGGCTCTGTGGGGCAGGGTTTTCCCGCTATGGGGCAGGATTCTCCCCCACTATGGGGCAGGATT
>NW_009647481.1:0-5084 GCF_000708025.1 Charadrius vociferus
CCCTGACATGTGGAATACCGATTTTCCAGTGTTGTCTTATTCGGAGCACATACTGAAGAGCTACTGGAGGAAAGGGGAGATACATTTTGCCGATTCCCTGCCTTTCAATGCTCACGTATTTAAAGCCGATCTGGAGGTGTCTTGACTTGAAAATACCTGCTCTGGCAAAGGCCATATGAGGGTTGGATGGAGAGGGAGACGTAAGGAGGGGGATCTTGCCCCTCTGCAGATGTTCACTGATCCAGTGTCTCCTGGGGGACTGCTGCCATTCTTCTTTAAGGCTCTTGATGTTTCTTCTCTGAAGTGTAATGAGCAGATAAAAGTTTCTTCCTTCTTAGAATGGAGCTATGAAGATATCTATGTGAAGTTCGTGGCGTGATAGTGGTGTATATTGGAGAGAAATAATCTGGCCAAGCGGGCCTTTGATGTCATGTGTTTGCAAATTACAGGCTCAAAGAACACCGTGCAAGTTGTGATGGGTGGGAGATAAGTGTTGTGGGAGCTGTGTGTGAGGGGAACAAGAGAAGTTTGGTCCTTTCCCTATTCAGTGGCCAGCTGTAGTATCATGCAATGCGACTTCTGTCTTCCCAAAGAAGTATGGCCAGAAGACATGTCATTCCAGCAGTATTGGGGGTCCTGGAGTTTCTTCAGCTCTGTTTTTGCAGCTTGTCTTCAATTCTTGCCCGACAGGGAATTTTGTACTTGAGACAAGTGCCGTAATGGGAGCTTTGGGAAGAGCAAAATGTGTATTTGCTACCTACTAAATCATGTGCCTATTGTAAGTGCCCTAATTTAGAAGAGTATGTTGTGATCCCTTCCTTTCTGCTTGTGTTCAGTTCTTCTTGCCTTGCTTGTTGTGATAAGCTGAAGGTGGACCTTTGTATCTGATAGTGTGTGGAAGATCACATCTCTTACATTTGCCTGACTGTCCCCTACATGTCTTTCATGTTGACAGCTGTAAAGAGAGAATCTTTCAGAGTCATGTTTCCTTTAAATGTTACCCGGACAAATGCCCTTGCTTGTCACATCCTCCTGGTGAGAAGACAAATATTGTCCATGTTAAAGAGAATATGGCTGTGCAATTTTCTTTGGGTCTGCAAATTATGGAGATCCATGACAATGATGTGAGCTGTGGTGTGTTTAATGAGAGCCTTGGGGGTGCTGTGTGTGAGGAGGTACTGGTAGAAGACAAGGCCCGTGTTTTTTTAATTCCCACGGTTCATTACTGAACGACATAAAATGAGTCTGAGGGTGTCTTAGTTTTGGACATCACACTGATCAGATTCCAACTGGCCAAGCTGTGGGTTCATCAGTTAGCTTTCCTGTTGCATGATTTTTCCCATCAATGGCAGGTTTTGAGCATAAACATACACTTTAGGTTAAGGTTTGAGCATCGTCTATTTTCAAAGTTGCCTATGGGCTGGAGTAGGATGACGGTGCCTTTAAGGTGATACTTTGAGGGGTGGGTCTTTATCGGAGCTGCATGTCGCTTATGCACTTGAGAACATTTTACAACTTAGTGTGATGAGCAAAGAAATGTCGGGGAGGACCCTGTCAGCGCCTGCCGTGCGGACCCCGACGCTCCCCTGGTTAGTTCCTCAGACCACACGTGCTCCAAGACGCTTCCCTCTCCTACTTCTCTACCCTTTCCCACTCCACCGTCTTCCGTGTCCAGCGTAGGGCAGTTTAGTTACAAGGAAGGCAAAGCTTCATTGAATACCGCGCTGTGTGCTGGTGCCTCTCGCTCTGGGGAGGTGAAGGTGGGGTTGTTGCTCCGATTTGCCCTTGGTGTGGGAGTCAGGAGAAGTTGGGTTGCTGTTGGCTTAAGCTTGGTTAAAGCGGGGCTTTGTGTTCTTGTCAGCAGGTCGTGATCACCAGGTCTAAGCCAGGTCGTTTCTCATTTTGTCCCGACATGTGTAATACCAATTTTTCTGTCAGTGTTATCTATTCTGAGTGGATGTGTTTCAGTATTAGCAAATGGAAATTTAGTTTTCGTTATTAGCAGGGTCAGGTATCTTCCCGACAGCACATGTGCTTGAGTAGGACGAGATTGTCTTGAAACAAACTGTTAAGGGCCCTGTGTGTCATTTTCCATGATGGGTTAATAATTTGTAGTTTTTATGCAGTCATATTCCTTTTTTCATGTCATTACCTCCTCATGCGTGTAGGTGCACTTGATTTTATATAGTTTATTATTTATGTATTATTATCTATTATCATTGAAAGCAGAGCATGAGGAACAAAGTACTTTGTTCTCTTAATAATAGTTTTACTTATAACAACGGACTGTAACAAATACAAAATGATTTTTATCATGAACGGCGTGTTGGGGTATTTTTCTCAAGTTCGTCTTCTGTTCACTTATCACCTTTCACTTTTTATGCATCGTTTTCACTTAACAGCCAGTATTTAGGATGAATGTAAGCCATTATTGGAAATGAAAGTAGAGCCGCTTGGTCCCGCTTTGGGGCGGGTCTTAAACTTGTCTCACCTATGAAAGTTCTTCACGCAGTGTGTTCCTCAGCCAGTACTGACAGCAGTGTCAGTTTTGTGTACCAGAATACAGTGTGTGTCTTCCACGCTGGAGGTATTTCTTCCTCAACCGGGAAACCATTCCTGGAGTTCCTGCAAATTCTTTATTGCTTGCAGTAATTTCCTTGATTTGGTCAAAAGTGAGCTCCATGCCACGGATTGTGGAAGAGGGTGGAAGAGGAGTGCAACTACTTGTTGATAAGTGTGAAATTCTAAAATACTTGAGCACTGGTTGGTTGTCTTGGTAGCGAGCCTCCGCTGTGCTCTTGCAAAGACGAAGCGGAGTTTAAGAACTGCATGTTTCCAGAATGAATGTGCTTATAGACTCTGAAAGTCTTTTCTTAGGCCTTTAAACTATGGGTGAAGTGCTAGAAAGTAGAGAATATTTATGCGGCTTCTGCTGGGGTGCTTTGCAGACAGCATGAACATTCAAGAACATTCAAGAAACGTCAAGATACTCTTGCTGTGAAGGGTTTTTCAATAGTGTTTTTTATGTTGCCTTACAGCTTGTTTTGTACGGTTATCCCTTCTGTAGCAGTGTTGATCTTTTGATGCTAAGTATTTACAATCGATGCAAACTGTGTGAGGAACAGAGTAGCATGCGTTCTTAGTAGCGATACTGGTTAGAAGGGTTGTTTTCTCCTTCTGTTTTGTGAGAATGACCTTGCTGACTGCGAGAAGCCTGTTCACATAGCAACGTTGTGGAGTCTTCTGCCAAATAAGGGTTAATCCCCAAGGGATCATTACACTCCTAGAGGCATTTTTCATCTCTTTCAGGTGTAGTTAGAGGGAGTGGTGTATCCGCGGGTATAGCGACAGTATGTCCTAATGTCGTTATAATGTTTATTTCTTGCTCGGCAGTTACTCACAGGATTGGACTATTAGACATACATAGGTATTTTCATTGTGAACAGCTTATTAGTAAAAGGTTTTTCTAAAAGTCTGTCGTTCATTGCTTCATTTATCACTATTGTCTTACAACACAAGATATTAATTTAACGTTAAGTATTTGAAATGCACATAAGCTGTACCCCAATAATGCAATCACAGCCATTGAGGACAGGTAAGATTCTGTGTAAACACCTGCTCAGCATGGGTAGGTGACCCTCTTGTATGTGTTACTCCATCTGAAGCAGAGTGCGTCTACTTCTTTGTGAGAACAGCAAGGAAAAGCCTGTTCTTACAGCGATATTGTGGCCAAGCGATCGTTTGCTGGTATCGGCTGCAGGAGAAGAAGCTTGTGAAGGGGAAACTGAGTCCTGTAGTCTGTGTCTTTGTATCTTTTGAGGGAACAGAGAGGGTGGCATAATCGGGAACTGGATGATCACCAGGGTCCTGTGAATGGACACAGTAATCATCCATGGAGTTATCTCGTTTGGAACAATAGGAGTTTTAGGAAAGTCTGCTGTACCTATAGTTTCCAAACTCGTGAGCTGTGTAGCACTTGAAATGATTCAGCTGGTCATAATGTCCCCCTGCTCTCTCCCTGGTCACGAACAAAGCTTTTTTTTCTTTTTTTTTTTCTTTTTTTTTTTTTTTTTGGTCCTCTTGGTCTTGCATTCTGTGATTTGCTTTGAGTGTTGCTGAGAGGTGGTGTTATCGTACAAACAGGCACCGAGAAGGATCAAGTACTTTTTCATAGGCATCGCACTCAAGAGGGTTTTATCTTTTTCATTTTGAGATTCCCCCACGTTTTGTGTAGTGTCGGTGCGAAGCACACATCGCTGTGTTTGTGTAAACTGCCTTCTTCAGTGCTGCCCTTCTGAGTTTTCTTCTTGTGACTTTTTTTGCTGTCTTTTTTTCTACAAGTCTCTGACTGTCCTGGGAAAGGTAGCTGATGTTGCGTACACCTCAGGCATCACCACGGAGGAGTATACCACTCCTCTACAATTCTCGGAATAGCACACTGGTAATTCAAGTATCCTGGGAGCATGGGTACCTTTTTGCTGCCCGTCTGTGTTATTATATCTATATACTCACCCGTTCACTGAAAGAAGTAATTTTGGAGAAATGTTTAAACAGGTCTGTCTTCCCAGTTCCAGAGCAAGAAGGTGTGATGATCTCCATGATTTGTAAAACTGGGAGCATGTACCAACACTGCTGCAGTACAGAATAATGCTTGCCATGTTCCCACTCTGAGAGGTATATAAAATAAAATGGATATAATCAAGAATCTCCTCAAGGAAAACGGCGGGTGTGGTGCTTCCTTTCTACCATAGCTTCTCCTTTGAAGTACTTTGTAGCTGCTGCTTCTCAGAGCTCGTAGAAATGAAATAAAAGAGCCGGGGAAAGACAGCCCGCAGTAATAGCAGAAGCTGTTGGAATATCAGACATTTGCTGTACTTACCTGTACTCTGCTGTACGAAGTCTGCGCGCTCCTCCACCACTCGGTGACGCGTTCCTCAGCAGCTTCTTCACTTCCACTACTGAACAAAGCTGCTTGGATCGCCTTTCCGCGGGTATGAGAAAACTCGCCAACCTGAACGCTGAATAGCGCTTTCCGGTAGCCGATGGCGCCGACTCCTGGCAGCTGCTGACACTGCGGCCCGGAG
>NW_009647481.1:11584-17417 GCF_000708025.1 Charadrius vociferus
ACGGGGTAGCCGCCCTGGCGCTGGACCTCAGGCGGCTGCCGGAACGCCGGTTGCGGGTGGTGTCCGGCGGCAACAAGAAGTACTTCGGGGTGGATCTGACGAGCGGCGCGCTGCTGGTGAGCGAGCGGATAGACCGGGAGGAGCTCTGCGGCGCACTCTCTCCCTGCTCCCTCAGCTTTGAGATCGTGGTGGAAAACCCGCTGGAGCTGTACAGCGGCGCCGTGGAGATTCAGGACATCAATGACAACGACCCGGTTTTTCCCAGCAGCCAGGCGAGGCTGGAAAGCAGCAAGTCTGTGTGTGGGGGTTAACTCTTTGCAGTCCTACCAGCTCAGTGCCAACCCGCACTTTGCCCTCGACGTGCAGACGAGGGTGGATGGCAGCAAGTATGCAGAGTTGGTCCTAGAGAAGGAACTGGACAGAGAGGAGCAACGGGAGCTGCACTTGGTCTTGACCGCACTGGATGGAGGCAGCCCACCACGGTCAGCCCACGTGCAGATTCACATTGATGTTGTGGACGCCAATGATAATGCCCCGGTCTTCAACCAGTCCACCTACAAGGCAAGCGTGAGGGAGAACACACCCAGCGGTACCCTGGTTGCCAGGATCAGTGCGTATGATCTGGATGATGGGCCCAATGGAGACATCGTCTATTCCTTCAGCAGCCACACTCCCGCCAAGGTACGAGAACTCTTTGCTCTGGACTCAGCCACAGGCGAGTTGAGGGTCAAAGGGCAGCTGGACTATGAGGAAACAAAGCTGTACGAGATTTACTTACAGGCTAAAGACAAGGGTGCCGTTCCTGGTGTGGCTCATTGCAAAGTGCTGGTGGAAGTTGTGGATGTGAATGACAATGCTCCAGAGGTGACAGTGACTTCTGTGTACAGCCCTGTGCCTGAAGATGCAGCCCCAGGGACGGTTGTAGCTCTGCTGAGTGTAACAGACTTGGACTCTCATGACAATGGTCTGGTGAATTGCTTAATTTCTCCTGGGATCCCGTTCATGCTCAGCTCCTCCCTCAAAAATTACTACACCTTGAAAACGAAAGCAGCTCTGGACCGGGAAAAGGCGTCAGAGTATAACATCACTATCACAGCCAGGGACTCGGGCTCACCACCCTTGTCTGCAGTAAAACAGATCCTGGTACAGGTGTCAGATGTCAATGACAATGCACCCAAGTCTTCCCAGGACTCCTATGATGTCTATGTGCTGGAGAACAACGTGCCTGGCATCCCCATCCTTAACGTGAGCGCCACAGACCCGGACCTTGGGCGCAACGCCCATCTCTCCTATACCCTCTTGCAGGGTGACCCCACTGTAGGCCACATCTTCTCCATCAACCGGGAGAATGGCACCCTCTACCTGCTCACCTCCCTGGACCATGAGGACCAGGTGGAGTTCAGCATGATGGTGCAGGTTCAGGATGGCGGCTCTCCGCCTCTGGCCACTAATGTCTCAGTCAGTGTGTTTGTCACTGACCTCAATGACAATGCCCCAACTGTGCTGTACCCTCACCCCAACACCACTGCCACTTATACCGATGTGGTGGCACCAGGTACTCCTGCCGGGCACATGGTCACCAAGGTGGTGGCAGTGGATGCGGATGCAGGGTACAATGCCTGGATCTCCTATACTGTGTTGCAGGCCACTGACCCCAGCCTCTTCTCAGTTGGGCTGCACAGTGGGGAGATCTTCACGGCTCGTCAGCTCCGGGAGGATGATGCTCCCCAGCACACATTAGTCATCCTGTTGAAAGACCATGGGGAGCCTGTGCTGTCCACCAGTGCCACTGTCTCCATCTCTGTGGCTGAGATGGTCAAGGAGGTGCTCACTGACCTCACTGATGTGGCACCCGCCAACGATCCCAGGAAGCACGTGACTTTCTATCTCATCCTGGCTGTGATTTTGGTGTCAGCAGCTTTTTTCATCACCATGTTGTCAGTGGGCATCTTCAAGTGCTACAAGTGGAGGCAATCAAAGGAGCTGTTCAACAGCTCCAGGAGCACCCTGTACAGGACACCAGGGCCCTTACACCACATTGATGCTGTGCGGGGTGGCTTCACGCCACCCAACTTCTACCACCAGGTCTATCTCACCACAGACTCTCGCCAGAGTGATCTCCTGTGTAAAAAGCCCTTCACTTCCAGCCCCCTGGGGAGCCGCCAGAGCACCATGAGGAATGGTGAGCCAGGGCTCTACCACCAGATTGTGGGCACCGCCAGCCGGCTCCCCACGCCTGCTGAGGTAATGTAGCTCCTTCCGTGGTGCGTCTCAGTGCCGGGCAGAGCCATGGTTTGTTTGTGCCATATGAATATGGTAGTGGATTGGGGTTGGGGGAAATATCCAGTTGCACCGTGCCTCTAAAGAATGGTTAGCTATAGCCAAACAGGTTTTCTTCAGTCGAATGAGCCGTCCTGAGTGTCAGTGATGTTTGCATTGTGGTGAGAAGGGTCAAGAGAGCCAGTTTGCTTGGATTAGTGAACATGTGTCTTTCGGATGCAGTTTTGGGTATGCCTTGTGTGAGTAACCAATGGAGGCTGAGGTCAGCTTGCAACAACTTGCAAATCCTCGGAAAAAAGTTTGCTGCTAATAGTATTTCCTTCCCTTCGCAAAACGAGAGCCGAGGGGAGCACTTGTGGGGTCAGGCACTGGGAGGGGAACATAGCCTCTCTGCGTCATGTCCCAGTGTGGGCTGGAGAGGTGGTGGTGCAAGTGGGGCTGGGAGCCAGCAGCTGCCAGTGGAGCATCGGGGCATTGCTTCCTGCAGTGTAGCATGCAAAGCTGAAAGATGATGCTGGTTCCTCTGTTTGATAGACCGTGGCCGCAGAGCAGTTCCTCCCATCCGTGCTTCACTTCGTGTTTGATTCCTGATGGTTCTGGTTTGATTTCGGTGGAAGTTTTGCAAGGATGTTCGCCTCAGGGTGTGGGGGGGTGAGATTGCCAACTACCCCAGCCGCTTGTAGGTTCCGCTGAGCTGGACTGTGTCTCTGAGCAGGATGGTGAGTCCTCCACCCAGGTGTTGTTTTAACAATGCTATTACAGGACCTGTATGATTTGCAATATGCTATCTCCGGGTGATGTCTAATGTCCTGACTGAACAAATTGCAGCCAGGAAGGCGTTTGCGCACGGCAGGCAGCTTCTGTGTTTCTTCCCCGGTGGGAATGATGCAGCTTAATTTGAGAGCTTTCAATTACAGGAACGCTTCGATACTCAGAGATGAGGCTGGGTAGTGGATCCAGCAGAGGTGGTAGTGGGGGGGAATCTGATGGATTTCCAAGGTGGTCGGTGCTTGTAATGTGTCCCTTCCCGGGAGGCTGTGAGTAGGAGCGACCGGTTCCTCAGGGCAGAAGGAAGTGAGGTGCAGCGGAAGCCGTGCATGGGTGTGGAGCTGCGTGTGCCGCCTGCTCACTGTGGCCGAATCACAGGCAGAGGCAGAAACCTCCCAGAATTATTTTATGCCTTTTTTTTTCCTCCTTTTTTTTTTTTCCTCTTGCGTTGCTGCTGAGATTCAGCATTTCTCATCTGTGGCAGGGGGGAACAGCTGCGGCAGCTGCAGGAGCAAGTGTTCCTCTGCATTGTGTGGGTTGTGCTACAGCTGGGGACAAGGATGTCCCCTCCACCAAAGGGTCCTGGCAAGATGCCTCTGGGGGTGGGGGCAGTAAATGATTTGAGAGTGAGCTTGGAAGGAGGTGATAACAGGCAGGCAGTAAGCCCGAGCCCTAGCCATCGCTCCCTCCTACTTCCCAATACTACATTGCAAAAGAACTGGCAGGGAAAATCAGCTGGGCTGGCTCTGGGTCCTGGACTTTCAGTCTTTGTGGTCAAAGGTGGTCCTGTCCAATGCTGTGGACTGTGCCAAGCCTGCAAGGGCTTTACATCTCTTTGCTCTGCAGGTCAACAGCCAGTCCCACAAACCGATGCACTGGGGATGGTGCTGGCCTCACCTGTGGCAGGTGGTGTGTCCTGCCATGAGGGATCCTATTCTGCAGGATCTCCCGTGATCCCTTAGCTCCCTGCCTTGTGTGGGTCGGAGCCTTTCCAGAGGGTGAGCTCTAGCCCTCTGTAATGGGTACATCTCCTTCTCCATCCTGGACACCCCATACCCTTCCTGCCTTGCCACCATCCCCATCCCAGGCTTTGACAGACCTGAGCAACAGCAGGATCCCCTGTGTGAAGCCCATCCCTTGCTCCAGCCCCTCAATGACTGAGCTAACTCAGGACACTGAGTGGATTCTCCCAGACCATGTGGGCTTCACAGGGCACTTCTGCTGAGGCACTGCAGCAGCACCAAACCCATTCCCAGGGGCGCAACACCCTGTGTTGCCAGTGACAATGTCTGTCACACAGCTGTGCTGTGCAGGACCCGGCCTGGGATGGGTCAGGGCACATCGTAGAGTCAAGGTTATTGTGACAGCTTCCTGCTGGTGGCACTGTCAGAAGTCCTCGAGGAATGAGTAAGTCCAAGAAGGTACCCGGTTTTGGACGCTGGGGAATCCAGTTGTCCCACCTTTTGCTGTATTGGCCCTTTAAGAATGCCTCCTCCCCTCTCCCGGAGCAGGCAGTAGGTGGGACCTGGGCGGTGTTGTGCACCAATCGCGGGGTTCCTTGCTCCGTCTCTCCCTGACTGGCAGCAGGGTGGTCCCGCCCTGTGGCTCTTGGAATGGGCAGGGAGGGGCTGCAGAGAGGAGGGAGGCCCCTCGACGGCAGCACCTTCACTGTCTCTGTCCTCACCCAGAAGGATGGTGTCCCACCGTCCACCGTGCTGGGCATGGGTGCCCCCAGCTTCTCTCGGCTATACCCCCAGGTCCCCTTGGTGCCCCGGTAGTGGGGACGGGCAGGGGAGCCAGCTCCTGCCTGGGACCCTGCCTGTGGCACCGCTGTGGACCCCAGCTCCCCCAGGGTCTGCGTGCACCCAAGGGGGGTCAGGGTACGCCAAGGACAGGACTCCAGGGCACGACTGCACAAGGCTTCTGCAGGAATGTGAACCGAGCTAACACCCTGCAGCTTGCCAACCATCCTCTAGGACAGGGAGAGGGGGAAATGACTGCTCCGCTCCCCCTGGGGAGGCTGAGACCCCTGCTTGTGTCCCCCGGGAGACTGCTCGGC
The DNA here is from genome assembly GCF_000708025.1 of Charadrius vociferus. Taxonomy (NCBI): domain Eukaryota; kingdom Metazoa; phylum Chordata; class Aves; order Charadriiformes; family Charadriidae; genus Charadrius; species Charadrius vociferus. The sequence continues at coordinate 16,692 of NW_009647481.1, forward strand.
TGCAAAGCTGTGTCTGCCACAGAATTTCAGTATGTGTGTCTGCCAGGTGGGGGGCTCGGGCCTCCTTCCCAGTCTGAAATCTTGACCTGATGTTGCGATCCGGTGGTGATCTAGTGGGCTTATTGGCTGGCTCCATGTGTTTGCAGTGACTCGGGTACTGTGAAGGTTGACCCCTTCCTTGTCCCAGGGTGAGGAAGGAGCGTTCAGCCAGGTTTGTGTGGGGAGTAATCGCGTTCTGGCTTTGAATGGTGCACCCATCTCTGCTTCCAACAGCCACGGGGAGCTGGCAGGGGTGGTCGTCCCAATCCTGGTGCGAGGTCTTCTGGCTGATAGTGGTACTGGTGGCAGTGATGCCTCACTTACAGAGGCAATCATGGGGTGCAGGCAGCAGCCAAAGCATTAGCTGGAGTGGGGGGAGAAAAGGGGTGGGAGAAGAGCCCCTGGCACCTCAGGGTTCTAACAAGCACCTTTTCATCAGGCATGAAAAGTCCTTTGGCCCCCGTTCATGACAGCTGCCCTTTGTCTCTGGGTGCGATGTGAAGCCACCATTGTGGAAGGGGGAGCGCACAGGGAGGGCTTGTACCTAGCTTCCAGGCTGCCAGGACGTGCAGTTTCCCTGCGAACGGGAAGCGAGCTGTCGGAGCAAGTGACTCAGGCTGGCGGAGGGGAGGCCGGGGGTGGGAGCCCCGCTGATGCCCGCTCGGGCCCCTGCTTCCCGCACCTCCG
>NW_009647481.1:19036-21406 GCF_000708025.1 Charadrius vociferus
GGGCCCGAGACTTGGGCTTGAAGGTGGAGGATCTGCCGGGTCGCAGGCTGCGCCTGGGCTCGGAGGAGAGCCTGCGCCACTTCGCCGTGCGCCTGGACAGTGGGGAGCTGGTGGTGAGCCAGCAGCTGGACCGTGAGCGTCTGTGCGGAGCGGCTGCCAGCTGCGTGCTGTCGGTGCAGGTGGTGACAGAGAACCCCCTGCAGCTCTTCCGCCTGGAAGTGGAGATCCTGGACCTCAATGACAACTCCCCGAGCTTCCCCACTGCTCACCGCACCCTGCGTGTTGCCGAGTCGGCCACAGTGGCTACGCGCTACCCCCTGGAGAGTGCGCAGGACCCCGATGTGGGCACCAATGCTGTGGGCTCCTACCGGCTGAGCCCCAACTCCCACTTCTCCCTGGACGTCAAGCAGCAGCAGGATGGCAAACTCTTCCCGGAGCTGGTGCTGGAGCGTGCCCTGGACCGGGAAGAGCAGCCAGAACTGCAGCTGGTGCTGACGGCCATGGATGGGGGAAGCCCAGCCCGATCAGGCACAGCGCAGATAACAGTCCTGGTCCTAGATGTCAATGACAACGCGCCCACCTTTGACCGTGCAACGTACAAGGTGCAAGTCCCAGAAAACACGCCTTTGGGGGCCCTGCTCCTCCGGCTCAACGCGTCTGACCCTGATGAGGGCCCCAATGGGGAGACGCAGTACTCCTTCGGGGTTCACACCTCTGACTCGGTCCGAAGGCTCTTTGCCCTGGATCCCCGCAGCGGCGAGGTCCGGGTGAGTGGGGCCTTGGACTTTGAGGAATCCCCTTTCTATGAGATCTATGTGCGAGCCCATGATGGTGGGGTGCCAGAGATGGAGGGCCACTGTGTGCTACAGGTGGAAGTGAAGGATGCCAATGACAACCCCCCAGAGGTGCTGAAAGAACCCGGTGCCGGAAGACACCTCACCAGGGACTGTGGTGGGGCTCTTCAATGTACGGGACCGAGACTCAGGGGCCAATGGGGATGTGAGCTTGGACATCTCCCCCGATGTGCCTTTTGCCATCAGATCCCTTCAGAACCACTTCTCCCTCATCACCCGGGACAGCCTGGATCGAGAGTCCACCTCACAGTACATAGTGGAGCTGATTGCCCAGGATGGTGGGTCTCCATCCCTCACCACGACACTCACGCTGCTCCTCAACATATCTGATGTGAATGACAACCCCCCGCACTTCTTGCAGCCCTCCTACGATGCCTTCCTCCCGGAGAACAACCCGCCTGGCTCCCTACTGTGCACTGTCTCTGCCTCAGACCCTGACGACGGGGATAATTCCCGGCTTGTTTACTCCATAGAGAGTGGCCAAGTGCAGGGTGCCCCCATCTCTTCCTTCGTCCACATCAACCCTGACAATGGCAACCTCTACGCTCAGCGCACCTTTGATTTTGAGCTGCTGCAGGTTCTGCCAGTCTCTGTGGCTGTGCGGGACTCTGGGTCCCCCCCACTCCATGCCAATGTTACTGTCTACATCTTCGTGCTGGACCAGAATGACCACCCCCCCACCATCCTGCACCCTGCCAGCGACAGTGATGTCCCAGCACCCCAGAGGGTCCCGCTATCTGCCCCACCGGGCTACCTGGTCACCAAGGTGACAGCAGTGGATGCAGATGCCGGGCACAATGCCTGGCTGTCATACCGACTGCTGCCGCAGTCCACCGACCCCTCCTTGTTCCACATGTCACTATACACTGGGGAAGTGCGGACGGCGCGTGCCCTCCAGGACACTGACACGGCAGTGCAGCAGCTCATTGTCCAGGTGATGGACAACGGCGACCCACCGCTCTCCACCACTGTCACCATCACCGTGACCTTGGAAGAGGTGGCCCTGGAGGAGAGCTACAAGCCTCGGGATTTTCTAGCTGGTGCCAAGGAGAAGCCAGACCTGACCCTCTACCTGATCATCGCACTGGCAGCCGTTAGCACTGTGGCGCTCGCCACCATCACAGTCCTGGCTGCCCGGTGCCTCCGGCGCAGAGGCCATGCCGCCGCCTCGCCCTGCTGCTGCTGCTGGCTCAGCGAGTCTCCCTCTCGGGACTTCTTCAAGCACTCCAGCCCCAAGCTCCAGCTGAGCTCCGACGGCACCCTTAAGTACATGGAGGTCACCCTGCGACCCACCGACTCCCAGTCCCAGTGCTACAGCACTTGCTTCTCCCCCGGCTCCGACCGCAGCGACTTCACCTTCCTGCGGCCTTGCCCGCCCCCTGCCACCCTACCGAGGGAAACCGGGGCTTTCCTCTCCGCTACCGGTACGCTGCGGGACCCCGGCCAGGTGAGAGCCTAGGGACAGGGGAAGGAGGTGCTGGCAGGGGGCTGGCCGGGCGGCCGGACCTCTCCTTCC
>NW_009647481.1:21576-24097 GCF_000708025.1 Charadrius vociferus
CCCCTCCCGCCTCCCCGCCCCCGTCGAACCGCGTCCGCCCCAAACAATGAATGGGAGCGGCGAACGCTGAGCGCGGCCCCGGAGCTCGGAGGGCATCGCTCCCCGGCCGGCCACTCGGCAAGGATGCCGAGGACAGGGAAGGTGGGCCGGTCCCTGGGACTGCCGCCTGTCTTCTCTTTCTGTTTGTTCTTGCACAGCTCCTCTGCTCAGATCCGGTACAGCATCCCGGAGGAGCTCACCCGGGGCGCCTTCGTGGGCAATATCGCGAAGGACCTGGGCACCGATGTGGCGAAACTGGCGGCAGCTAATCTGCAGGTACTGTCCGATTCGGATTCTCAGTACTTTTCAGTCAATGTGAACACCGGCGTTATAATGGTCAGTGAACGGATAGACCGGGAGCAGCTCTGTGGGCAGAACCCCCGCTGCTTCCTCCACCTGAAACTTGCCATCGAGAACCCAGTGGAGTTTTACCGCATCGAGGTGGAGATCCTGGATATCAATGACAACCCCCCGGAGTTCCCCAGTGATGAGATTTCCTTGCGCATCTATGAGCTGGCGTCCTTGGGTGCCCGATTCCCCATCCAGCCTGCTCAGGACCCCGATGTGGGCACCAACACCTTGCAGACCTATCACCTGAGTGCCAATGAGAACTTCAACCTCAATGTGAAGGCACGCACAGATGGCGGCAAGTTCCCTGAGCTGGTGCTGGAGAGGGCCCTGGACCGGGAACTCAGAGCTTTCCACCACTTGGTCCTGACCGCTGAAGACGGGGGGTCTCCCCCCCAGTCCAGCAAGACACGCATCACTATTCAGGTCCTGGATGCCAATGACAACCACCCTGTCTTTGACAGACCATCATATGGAGCCCGCTTGGTGGAGAACTCGCCGCTGGGCACCCTTGTGGTGAAGTTAAATGCTACTGATGTGGATGAAGGGCCCAATGGAGACATCCGCTACTCCCTCAGTAGCCACAACTCAGCTGCCTTACGTCAGATCTTTGCCATCGATGAGCAAACTGGGGAGATTCGTGTCCAGGGCAACCTGGACTTCGAGGAGGCAACGGTATATGAGATCGAAGTGGAAGCAAAGGACATGGGATCGCCCACGATGGAGGAGCACTGCAGTGTGGTGGTGGAAATCACTGATGTGAATGACAACGCCCCTGAGGTCATTCTTACCTCCTTCTCCAGCTCCCTGAGTGAGGATGCACCCCCTGGCACAGTGGTGGCCGTAATACATGTCAGAGACAGGGACTCTGGTGAGCAGGGCAAGGTCCAGTGTCATGTGTCTCCAGATCTCCCCTTCCAGCTGCGTAAGGACTACGAACACCAGTACTCACTGCTAACCAGCACACGTTTGGACCGGGAGCATGTTGCCTACTACAATGTCACCATCTCTGCCTCGGACCTGGGCAGTCCCCCGCTCTCCCGACACACCATCTTGCCAATCACCCTGGCAGATGTCAATGACAACGTGCCCCAGTTTGAGCAAGCGTCCTACGAAGTGCTGGTGGCAGAAAACAACCCCGTGGGCAGCATTCTGGTTACAGTCACTGCTGCCGACCCTGATTCGGAGCAGAATTCCCGCCTCTCCTACTCCATCCTGCGAGCTGGTGGGACAGATCCAGGCCTGGATCCAACTCGCTACCTCTCCATACATCCCACAAGTGGGCAGGTCTCTGCCAAACTCCCCTTTGACTATGAGCAAACCACCTATCTCCAGTTCCACGTGGAGGTCTCTGATGGTGGCTCCCCAGCCCTGAGGAACAGGACGCTGGTTCATGTTTTTATAGTGGACCAGAATGACAATGCCCCACGGGTGCATTTCCCCAGGGCCGGGGAGGACTCGGCTACCCAGCTCCGAATCTCCCCATCCACCACCCCTCCTGCTCTCATCACCAAGGTGGTGGCAATAGATGCGGACTCGGGGCGCAATGCCTGGCTCTCCTATCACCTCGTGGAAGCCACAGACCCAGGGCTTTTCAGCGTGGCCCTGCGGTCCGGGGAGATCCGCATCATGCGGGCCCTGCAGGAGACAGATGTTTCTGCACATGAACTGCTGGTGGTGGTCCGGGACGCTGGGGAGCCACCACTGTCCACAGCCGTCACACTTGTGGTGTTGGTGGAGGAGAAGGGTCCAGAGGCCTTGCAGGGCTCTGAGGCTCGGGGTGCCGATGGTGGGGGCTTACCCTCGATTACGCTTTATCTGATTGTGTCCCTAGTGCTCATCTCCACCGTTTCACTGGTGGGACTGGCAGCACTGGGTGTGCGGTGCCTCCGGCGGGGCTCTGCACCTGCCAACCAGGGCTGCTGCGTGGAGAGCGTGAACACGCTTCAGCCCCCTCCCAGCCACATTTTTGGGCACTTGCACTATGAGCCTAAGCAAGGGGACACGGTGATGGGCGTCCAGGTGACTGCCACGGCACCCCCAGCTCCGCGTTACCGCTCCTGCTTTTCGCCGGTCTCGGACATCAGCGAGTTCATGTTTGTGAACCCCTCCGCGGGTCCAGCCGGTGCCAACC
>NW_009647481.1:24625-39729 GCF_000708025.1 Charadrius vociferus
GGGAGGCGGGGGAGGCTGCGCGGAGCCGCCGCCGCTCCGCGCCGCTCCGCGTTGCTCCGTTCGTATACCCGGTACGGGATGCTCGGGGGACGGAGTTTGCCATGGCAGCTCCCGCTGCTGCTCGCAGCCTTCTCCTGCCTGCCGGCTCCCAGCAGCGCCCAGCTTCGCTACTCCGTGCCCGAGGACCGAGAGCCGGGCTCCTCGGTGGGCGACCTGGCCAAGGACCTGGGGGTGGAGGTGCGGAGCCTGGCCGCCCGCAACCTGCGCCTGGTGAGCGAGGGTGGGCAGCGGCACTTCCAGGTGGACCTGGCAGCAGGTGTGCTGCTCCTCGATAGCAGGCTGGACCGGGAGGCACTGTGTGGGCAGAGCCTCACGTGCTCCCTACACCTTCAGCTCGTCATGGAGAATCCCCTCCAGCTCCATCGGGTTGAGGTGGATGTCCTCGACGTGAATGACAACGCGCCCCAGTTCCCCAAGCCGGAGGTGGTCTTGGAGATCACTGAGGTAGCCAACCCTGGGACTCGGCTACCCTTGGAGGTAGCAGAAGACCCGGATATGGGCTCCAACTCCATCTCCACCTACGAGCTCAGCCCCAGCGAGCATTTCGCCCTGAGTATCAATGTGAGAGGAGATGGTGTTAAAATGCCTGAGATCATACTTGAAAAAGCACTGGATAGAGAGAAAGTGGCTGTTCATCACCTAACCCTGACAGCACTGGATGGAGGGAATCCCGTGAAATCTGGCACTGCCAAGGTTACCATCCATGTCCTGGATGCAAATGACAACCCTCCTGTCTGCGACCCACCCATATCCAAGGTATATATGGAGGAGAACGTGCCAGTGGGCACTCTGGTCACCAAGTTGAATGTCACTGATCTGGATGAAGGTCCCAACGGGGACGTGGAATATTCCTTCAAAATTAGCAATAACGCACCTGCTAAATTCACCAAGCTGTTCTCCTTAGATCCCCGAACAGGGGAGATCAGAACCAAAGGCCCACTGGATTATGAGGAATCCAGTGCTTATGAGATTGCGGTTCGAGCCAGGGACAAGGGATCCCCAGCCATGGAAGGACACTGTCACCTGCGAGTGGAATTAATCGATATCAACGATAACAGCCCAGAGATCGTGCTGACCTCTCTCTCCAGCCCAGTGCAGGAGGATGCAACCCCAGGCACTGTGATTGCCCTCATTGGTGTGAAGGATAGCGATTCTGGCGACAATGGGCAGGTCCGTCTGCAGATAGCAAAAGAGCTCCCGTTCAAATTGGTGTCGTCTTTTAAAGAGCATTTCTCACTGGTCACAAATGGTCCCCTTGATCGGGAGAAGGCCAGTGGATACAACATCACGGTGAGGGCTGTGGATTCAGGGTCCCCACAGAGGGCCACACAAAAAACCTTTTACCTCCGAATTGCTGACGTGAATGATAATGCACCAAATTTCTCCAGCCCTTTTGATACAGCTCACGTTCAGGAAAACTCCCTTCCTGGAACTTCTGTTTTTTCAGTGTCAGCATCTGATCCCGATGAGGGCAGCAACGCTAAGTTGTCTTACTCTATCCTGCACAATGGGATGCAGGATGTACCCATCTCAACCTACTTCCGAATAGACCAGGACAATGGCACCATCTACACTGTGAGAGCTCTGGACTATGAGCAGGATAAGGTGTTTCAGGTGCCTGTGGAGGTGAAGGATGCTGGGTCTCCTGCACTGAGTAGTACTGCTGTGGTCCATGTGTTTGTCCTGGATGAGAATGACAATGCTCCCACTATTGTCTATCCATCTGTCCCCAAGGGCTCTGCCTTCCACCAAACCATCCCAGCCTTGGCAGAACCCGGCTATCTGGTCACAAAAATTGTAGCCGTTGATGCCGATAGTGGCCATAATGCCTGGCTGTCCTACCAGCTGCAGGAGACCGCTGAGGCTTTTCCTTTCCAAGTGGAACGCCGCTCTGGAGAGATAAGGGTTGCACAGGCTCTCAGGGAGTCAGAAGATCCCCACAGGCTGGTGGTAGAAGTTAGGGACAATGGAACACCGTCCCTCTCAGCCTCGGTGGTAATATTAATTTCTCCAGAGGAAAACAGCATGCAGGACTTTGCCAAGTCCTTGGATCTCCCCAAATCTTCTCCCAAGGATACCAACCTAACGCTTTACCTCATCATCTCCCTTGTGTCCATTTCCCTCGTGTCCTGCGTGATGTTTGCTGTGGTGGCTGCCCGGTGTCTAAAAGCTGGTGCTGCCAGCTGGACCTTTGTGGGTTGCTGCCGAGGGACTGGCCGCAAGCCCGCCTCCCATTTCCGTGGGCAGATGAAGTCAGATGGCTTCATCAAGTACCTGGACGTGGGAGGAGCGGGCTTGACCTCCCAGGCACAGAATTACACCTCTTGTTTTTCGCCCATGTCTGACCAGAGCGATTTCCTCTTTGTAAAACCTTTCAGCCATTCTAGCACTGCGGAGACCGTGGCTGCCTATGAGCAGGTGACCAGCACCTTAGCGAGTCCCTGCGATGGGGTAAGAGATGGGTGTTTGTTACTGTCCTGTCTGCTAAGCGCAACGGTCCGTGATATCTGGGCTAGGTGGCGGTTCTCTGGCTGTCCTTCCACCTAAGAAAGTGGCTTCAGGGAATGTGTGTCACTGTCACCTCCTGGGAGGTGGCAGGTGAAATCTTTGGCTCAGCTTGGTGGAGATGGGGGAAGGGGCTGGGCATCACTGCAAAATCAAAGACTGTGTGTTTGTAGAAGTGGAGAGTTTTCCTTTGGCCCCGTTCGTACTCTTTTTTTTAAAAAGTGATTCTTAGTGTGGTCAGGAACATGTTTTTTGGGTGTTTAACTTCTCAATTTTCTGTTTAACCCCTTTATTCTGCATGGCATATGAACCACGACACGGGAGGTTGTCTGAAAGCAAAGTTTGTCGGTGTTTCTTTTGCTCTGTGTTAGAGGTGCATTGTAGGAATTTCTCATTTCTTGACTCCCCAAGTGTTATTAATTACTGATTGTGTCCCGGCAAGGGATCATTTTCCAGCTTGGTTGTTTCCAGTGAGGGGCTGAGTTCACTCTTCAGCACTGAATGTAGTGACATTTTTCACAAAGATCCTCGTGACCTTATGTGCCCTTGGGCTTGCAGAGACCTAGGCAGCGGCGTGCTTTGAAAACTTTAGCCATTTCTATTCAGATGTCTAAATATGGATGTAGGTGACTATATTTAGCTGTTAGCTTTTATAACTTTGGGATATAAAAAGTAAAGTAATTTTGTGTCATAAATGCCTGACCTAAATTTGAAAGTGGTAATTACAACAGGAATTCAAAATATAGATTGGGAAGGGCTTATCTAGTGCAGGATTGTGTGTCAGCGTGTGCAAAAATGTGTATCTGAAATCTGGAGGGCCAGTATTTAAGCAGCTTAATTTGCATGCAGCATGGGTAGCAGTGGGGACTCTATTTTAGGGGAGTAATTTATTCTAATATATTCTTTCATGAGAATCATCAAAGCTGTGGAGAAATTAGTGAAATCACATCTACTAAATAAAAATCTAGGTCAGCTGTACCCGTCTTCACTTTTCCTTAGTAATTGCATGTACAAGCAGAATAATCCTATAAAAGCGATGTTCCACTGTATGGACTATAAACTGCTGATTTCTAAGGTAACTAAGGGAAATGTTGTCCTTTCCAGGTAGCATGTTATCATTCTGGAGTTAATTAAGAGCATTATGATTTTTCGGAAGTATGTGTCTTCCAGACAGAAAACAGTTCTGCTATTTAGTGCCCTTCACAAAGGCGTGATTCAAACAGGAATATACAAGCCTGCTTCTCGTCCTTCCTCATTCACAGAGTGTCCATTGTCTGCTGGTAAAATAACACGGGCAAAAAGCGATATGAGGGCTTCCTAATGAAGTTACAAAGTGTGCTGCTGTGTCTGAAGTTTATTGTGTCTCCTAAACAAATAATGCTTTTTTTCTTTTGCTGTCGGAAGTTTATTCTTTTCTCTGTGGACAGAAAAATATTGTAATGGTCTGAGGCCACAGCATCTAGGAAAAGTCATTCAAATACAATGTGTGAAATCAAGATCTCAGGCAGGCCTTTTTCAGGACAGAAGAAGGACAGATTAGGAAGGTCTGTTATCATTTTACCTTCTGGCATTAAGAGCATCTTTCTCAGTTTCAATTAACTCTGCCACCCCCACCCCCTCACTCCTCCAAGCTCATTACTTTGGTACTATTCCTCCTGCTCAATTGATGCCCTTATCAGTTTATTTCATGCTTCATTTCTTTCACAGCCTGGTTTCCTGAGCTGCTTTGGAAGATTATTCGCTGAATAGTTTTTGTCATGCTTTTTTGGTATTCATGCTGGTTCAGAAATACTCAGGAAAAATTGTGTGTGTGTGTGTGTGTGGGAAGCTTTCCTTTTGTTCTAATTGATTTTCTTTACTTGGAAAGAACACGCTGATATTCCAGACTGAAATAATCCAGGATCAGTTCACTTTCATTTTCAAAGGCAAAAATAGAGGTATTAAAACTCTTCTATTTTCTCTGCAGCAAGCTCAGCCTAACACAGACTGGCGCTTCTCTCAGACCCAGAGACCTGGAACAAGTGGGTAAGTGCATCTTTCTCCATTTATGTGTCTGGTGAAGGTTTCTTTCCTTTGTGTGCCACTTTCAGTGCTGCAAAGTCTTCCACTGGCAGCTCTGGGGATGAGTGTTCCCTGTTGTTGGTAGAAATGTTCGGCCAGAGTCAGAAATAGGGCTGTTTCTATGTCAGCTCTGTTTGATGATGGTGTGACAGCTGTTGTTTCCAATGGTGTGCCTGGTTTTGGTATCTGCGGCTCAAGGAGGAAAGTCAGGAACAGTGGGGAGCTCCAGGTGAAGTTGTGAGTTTTTGAGCATTTACGCTAGATTCTCAGTCCAAAATCTTGTTTCCTCCCCTTGCATGGAGGCCACTGGAAACTGCTGTGGAAGTCCATTTACCAGCCGTGGAACCTCTGTTCTGCTGAAGTGTACTGCCTCTCTGGCTTGAGCACCAAGTGCAAACCGCTGTGTAAGCCTCTGTGCCAGCCAGAAGTTGAGTAGATGAGCCCCAGGTCCCCAAAGGCCCCTCTAGAGAAACGTGTCCCAGCCACGTCTAACTCAGCAGGAGCAGATACCTCATGAAATGCCACAGTATGTGCTTCTCCCTGTGGGCTAGTTTGGCTGAATCAGGGTTGGGAGCCCCAGACCCAACTCCATTTGTTGGGGCGTTTGGAACCTTTCTTGCATTCCTTGGGAAGTGCCATCACCAACATGGTGTGGTTCATCCAGGTGAGGAACCCTCTGCATGCTTCCCGCTGGAGCTGGGCAATGGGACAGAGGGAGGCTAAGGAAGAAGAAATTAAACCTAATGAGTCAGGACACTCACAAGAAGGAGGTCTCCTAAAGTCTGGTCTTGCTCTTAAAACCATGGCTGAATTTTTGTCAATTTATGTGTGATGCCAAAAAGATAAGAACCCCTGGCAGCAGAGCAGAGACCTGCTTCCCAAGTGAGTACCTATCTCTTGACTGTGCGCCCTCTTGCCTCTGACCCAACAAAGTTTTCTTTTCTTGGTACACAGTGAGAAAGTATCGACAAGAAAATGTTGAGCAGGTGCCGTGCACCTCTCCTGTCTTTATTCCTGGCTCATGGTGGGGGGGGGGCAGGGCTCCTCTTCAGAGGGTGAACTTCCTTGATAACCATCAGGGTAAGAAAGGACTTAAACGGGGAGTCCACCTTCCTCTGTGAATACCCCAACCAGAGGTTATAGTGTGTGAGGGAAGTGGCTGCAGGATAATTTAGATGTGAAAAGATTATGTCTCTTGGGGCATACCCAAGGATTATACCCTTGGAGCAACCAGGAGTAAATTTGGATACTGTGCTTCCTTGGCTGGCTGGGTCAGGTACCGTATGTCTGCAGAAAGAGGGGACCTCACTCCTCTGTGCTTTGTCATTCCTGGTGGCCACTTGGGCAGCTCCGGTGAAGGTTTAAACAGTGCCACAGGGAGCATTGGTTCCTGGATTTCGGTGTTGGAGCTTGCAGTTAAACATCTGCAGCAGCAGCTGGTTGCGGCTGAATCTTTCTCTGGGTCTGGCTGGATAACTTAGCTTAACAGAAAATTAAGAGACTACTATAGCTAGCTTGTTGCAGCAATTAAACTTTGTTACTAGGCTCTTCTAGCTGGCAAAGGCAAAATGGAGTGAAGGGTTGATGTAAAGTGTATAAAGCATTCCCATTAGAAAAGGGACTTTAACAACAAGGCGATCACTGGAACTGTTTTGTCAGAGCTCTGTTGCATTTCCCATCACTGACAACATTTTAATCAAGAAAAATCTTTCTAACTGTTTACGCTCTAGTTCAAATGACAATTAACTACAAAGCTGCTTTAATGCAGAAGTGCACCAGAGCAGCTGTAATAGTTTTCCTACAAGAAGTGAGTAAATGAGCCCCAGCACAGCAAGCTGTATCGCTCCCTCTTCTAGCATCATGGTGGAGGTCTTCAAGGCGCAGCGCTGATGCACTGCAGACCTACTTAACTCAGTGACAGGGACCTTTTCTCAGGTCATGGGACAGTGACCCTCACCCCAGCCTCCGCCTGAAGCTCTTTACAAGCTCCAACCCCTTCCCAGTGCCTAAGTGGAAGCAGCAGCATGTAGAGTGGGAAGAGACAGGGCAGGAGGAAAGGCAGCCTCTCATTCAGGGGAGAGCTGATGTAGCACCACATGCTGGTTCTGGCACGCAGGCTGTGATGTTAACCCTGATGGTCTGTGTGACTAATGGTAGTCCCTGAAAAAGCCACCAGCGGCTGGCGTTAGTGCCTGTTGTGGCAGGGGTTCCCATAGCACGCGCTGCTCAGGCTGGCCCCGGTTTTGGATAGGGGCTTTGCCCAAGCACAGACTGATACTGAAATAACTCAGTGAATTTTAATTCCTGAACGCCCTGCCTGTGTTCAGATTCCACATCTGCAATGAAACAGGCTCTTGCTGGGTTTTTGTTTTGTTTTGTTTTTTTTTTTTCTATTTCCTTTATCCTGTTTTAAATTAAATCAAGGGAGATGTTTTTATTCTAAACCTGTGTTACAATACTAAAGGACAGAAATAGAAAGTGCTGTCATATGTTCAGTGCCCAGCCCTGACATCTCTTTTGTGATCAAACAGGCAAATCCTGGAGAGCAGCCTGCTCCCCAGCAGTTCTGTTCCCATGCTCTCCCCAGAGTTTCGGTATGTGGTGTGTGAATTCCCCAGGCACCAGTTGGTAGTAAAGGTATTACAGAGGGTGCAAGGGCAGCTGCCCAGGCTCTGCCCACTGTTACTCTTTCCAATATTTGCTCATGTCCAACTATTTCTGCTGCTGACAAGTAAGCACCACAAGCTCTACGAACTGCAGGGTTCTCTGCTTGGCGCTTGGGGAACACAGGCCACCTCTTAGCTGAAAAGAAAAAGAAGGGATGTGCTCTTAACTGCATTTGCCTGACCCAAATTAAATAGCAATGAAGACGAGGCAGCTTAGACTAGTGGTTTGAATGGATCCCAGCGTGATTCTGGTACAGACCCAAAGCCAGAAAGCAGGCTCAAAACCTATGTTGTGATTTCCCCTTTGCTGTCTTCATGGGATTTGGAGAAAGGAACAATCCTGTCTTTTCTCAGCATAGCCCTGCCTACCGAAACAAAATCCCACATGTCTCTGAGCAGCTGGAACCAGGCAAAACTCAGGGTAAGCTAAATAAGGCAGGGACCATCTCTCGGTCTTGTCCATTGCTTGCATTCACACTGTTACGGGACAACAAAGAGAATTTGTTCTTTGTTCTGAAACACAGGAGAGCTCTGGTGCACATGCTCAGGAAATAAGAGCTCAGACAATATCCTTTAAAAATGTGGTAGGCAGTCAGACCTGAGTAGAGTGATTCTCAACTAATCTTGTTTGGGAGAAACAGGAGGATAAATTAATTCATTTAATTATGTTTGTATTTTGTTTAAAAAAACCCACAACAACAACCAACCCCTGTGCTGTCTCTGGGCAAATGTAAATGAATACAGAATGATACTGAGCAGCAGATGCTATTCCCAGACAAATCAGATCAGTGGCTATAGTGGAGATTACCGCGATGAATTGTCCAAAATATGGTCCAGCAGCATTGCAGGACATCCCTGTGGGATTGTCAGCATGGGGTTTCCCTGGGCGGGGGGGGTGGTGGCATACGGGGGAAGAACGCAGGGACTGGGACTGGTACAAGGGACCTATCTCACTGCTGTTTCACTAGTCACCAAAGGTGCTTGCCTGGTTGGCAGCTCTTTGTTTTGATCTCTGTGTGATGGTTAATTCAAGAAAACACCAGGTTCAAGTCAGGATTTCCCACTTGGAGGAGGGGGGAGGGTTCTGTGTTGTTCACAGGTGGGCACGGGAGGGTGAGACATCCTGGGGTGTGAAGAGCTGGTGTGTCCTGGGCAGCTTGTGGGAGGACTGTGGACAATCTCAGGCCGTGTGGGTAGGCTAGAAGAAGATCCCAGGCAGGAGGTACCCCCGGGACTCTGGTGGGGCACTTACAAGGAGGTGGGGAGCAGTGTGAGAATCCCCAGTCACGCCGGGGGAGGGAAAGGCAAAACATGCAAAGAAGATATAGAGTGCTATTTCACACCCTGCCCCCCATTTATTTTTCTCTAATCCTTAATCTCCCTGTGTTACCAGTTTCCACTGGTTGCGAGCCAGGTTCCCCCTTCCAGGCTGAACACGGCCAATAGTGATGTTCGCTTCACTCGCCCGTTAAACAGCATCAGAGCAGCCCTGTCTGACCCTGGCCATTGTCCCTCAGGCTGTGCAGAGGGAGGAAGGAGAGTGCAGCAGAAGGGGTTTGGGGCTGACAGTGGAGCTACTGCAGCAGCACCCACAGAAGAGCTATGAAGGAAAGGAAGGTTTTTTCAGTCTTTGGTTTGTTTTCACGCTTGAGCTCCAAGACTTGGGCTGGCAGGACTAATGGCAGCCTGCCATTAGGGGAGGGGAAAAAAAGATGTGTCAAGGATAGTCCTTAAACATCCTCAAGAGTGCTCTTGGTGCTCAGAGGATGCAGGTACTACCAAAGGGAGGCTGCAGCTCAGGGGGCTTCTGGTGTGTTTTTGGGGTGGTCAGGATGTCCCACGTGACAGCAGCACCCCAGTGTACCAGGACATGCTCCCACCAAGGGGACGCTGTATGTACGTATGTATCTGGGTGGGACACCCCAGAGCACATAGCAGCTGGGACAGAGGACAGAGGCAGAGGGAGACGTGGACATTCATGGGCTTGTGCAGCATGGGTGGGGGTGGATACACAGCAGAAAGACAACTGGCCACAGATGCAGGATTTAGCAAGTTCTTCCTAAAAAAAAAATACTTGCTAACCCAGCAGACACAGGGGTGTCTGTGGGTGTTGTAACCCCGTAGGAATTTACGTTGCAAGTTTGTGTAACGTTATAGTGGATACTGCAGCAAGTGCTGTAAGGCACATGCACACCTACACCAGTGGAGATGTCTGGGTAAACACTGATAGATTTACCTTCTCTTCACTCATTCATTGAAAATGTTGTGAAAACTGGCACATATTGGGCAGAGGCACCAGCCAAGCTGCAGCCTGCAGCAGTCCTCTCCCTCCCCTCCAGTGCTACTGCTGAGTTGCAGAGATGGGTCCCTGTGGCTGTGACCCCTCTGTCCCACTCAGGCCCCACGTGGCTCTTCTGGCGCGTTTTCATAGAATCACAGAATAGTTTAGGTTGGAAGGGACTGTCAAAGATCATCCACTTACACATACACCCCCCCCCACCATAGGCAGGGACATACCTCACTAGATCAGATTGTTCAAAGCCCAAGGTCCAACCTGACCTTCAACACTTCCACAACTTCTCTGTGCAGCCTGTTCCAGTGTCTCACCACCCTCATAGTAAAACATTTCCTTATGTCCAACCTAACCCTTCCCTCTTTCAGTTTAAAACTGTTGCCCCTTGTCTTGTCATGACAGACCCTGCTAGAAAGTCTTTCTCTGTCTTATAACCCTCCTTTTAAGTATTGAAAGGTATGATAAGATCTCTCCAGAGCCTTCTCCTCTCCAAGCTGAACAACCCCAACTCTCTCATCCTCTCTACGTAGCAGAGCTGTTCCAGCCCTCTGACCATTTCTGTGGCTTCCTCTGAATCCACTCTCACAGAGCCATGTCTGTCTTGTGCTGGGGACCCCAGAGCTGGATGCAGTGCTCCAGGGCGGGTGTCAGGAGAGCGGAGTAGAGGGAGAGGATCACCTCCCTCGACCTGCTGGCTACGGTGCTGGTGATGCAGCCCAAGACACGACTGGATTTCTGGGCTGCGAGCACACAGTGCTGGCTCATGTCCCATTTTTCATCCACCAGCACCCCCAAGTCCTTCTCCACAGGGCTGCTCTCAATCCATTCAGCCTACAGTCTGTGCTGATACTGGTGATTGCCCTGACCCAGGTGCAGGACCTTTCACTTGGCCTTGTTGAACTTCATGAGACTCATGAACTTCATGAGACAGTCCTCCCGCCTGTCCAGGTCCCTGGTATTTCCCACCATGATATCTGGTTTTGCTACCATCCTGTGCACCCTGCAGTGAGATGCTCCCTATGCTTATTTCTCCATTCCTCACCGCATCTCCAGCATCCTGCTTTCTCTGAGCCCCTCCCCAGCACCACCGTCATCCCACACAGCATCCCAGGCTGCTCCCAAGTCTGAACCAGCACCAGAACAAACAGCTTTTGCAATTTCCAGCTGCCCGTGTGATGATGGGCAGTGACAGGCAAGCTAGCGGGCCAAGCATGGCTGGTAACTCAGCCTTTCCCTAGCAGGAGGTATCATGAGTGTCTTCCTCTGTTGATTTTTCAGTGATAGAAGAGTCAGAAACTTCCACCTGGCCATTGGATCTGCTTGAAACCACTCAACAGCTTCCAGAAGCTGGGAGTAATTGAACAAGCACATGGGCAAGGGAGGGGAAACAGGCTGAGAAAGGGAAAAGCAGACAGTCATCAGGACAGTGTCACCTGCAGAATGTGCTACTGGGACATGCACCGCAGCTGGTGGCATCACAGTTCCCGGGGAAGGCCAGGAGGCCTGGGAGCAACTGCTGGCACTTCTGGTCTGTGCAGACTTCCCACCCTCAGGTCCTTGTTGACAGGGGCAAGAGGAGCAGCAGAAAGAACTGACACCTTGGGAAGTTTAGGAAATAGTTGTAATCCTTGGGTTTGCATCCCAAATACTTTCAAGAGTTGAAGCCAACAATGGTATTCACTTTGCCAGGTCAGGTTCCACATGTTTTGTAGGTGAATCAAAAGAGATATAACAGTCTTTGGGCTAAAATTACTGCTTGTTCTGGCTGATTTGCATTCATCTGCCTTTGAAGGTGCTTGAGTATTGAATGATTCCTCCAGGGCTTCTGTAGAGTGTGGAGCTGCTCTCGGCTGCTCTCTTTCCTGGGGCCTCAGAAATGTGTGAGGGGAGCCTGGCAGCCTGAAAAAACCACAGTGCCCTCTGGAAATCCCTTTGGGGTCATTGCTTTGCAGGAACAGCCGCAATCGAAGTGACACAGAGCTCCCCTAAGACTGAGAGCTGCTGCGCTTTAATGTGGGCTGTGGACTCCTGAGTGAAGGAGGAGTTGTGCTAGCAGAGGGCCTTTGCTCTGAAGTGGGGTCTTCCCCCCTGACAAAGCCTCTGGGGCTGCAGAGCTCAAAGCACCAGCTTGTGCCAGGTCCTGGGGAGCCTGGGAGAGAAGTTGCTTTTTTTTGGGGAAGTATTTGAGGCAGTTGTTCATGCCTGATGATGCAGCCTACGCCACCCCTCAGCATGTTTGTGTGTCTTTTGTCCAGCAAACACCTTGGAGGAAACTATGGAAGGGCCAGATGGTTGCATCAGGTTTGGTGTTGCCCTGGTGGGTCTTGAGACAAGAAAGGTAGAAGACCACTCAGAGGCTCATGACTTTGAGGTGCTGGAGCATGTCCAAAGAAAAGCAGCAAAGCTGGCGAAGGGTCTGGAGAACAAGTCTTATGAGGAGTAGCTGAGGCAACTGAGTTTGTTTAGTCTGGAGAAAAGGTGGCTCAAGGGGAGACCTTATTGCTCTCTACAACTACCTGAGAAGAGGTTGTAGAGAGGGCGGGGTTGATCTCTTTTCCCAAGTAACAAGAGGAAATGGCCTGAAATTGTGCCAGGGTTTAGGTTGGATATTAAGAAAAAAATATTCACAGAAGGAGTTGTCAAGCATTGGAACAGGCTGCCCAGGGAAGTGGTTGAGTCACCATCCCTTGAGGTATTTAAATCATAGAATCATAGAATTTTCTAGGTTGGAAGAGACCCTTGGGATCATCGAGTCCAACCATCTACCCTACTCTACAAAGTTCTCCTCTACACCATATCCCCCAACACCACATCTAAATGTCTCTTAAACACATCCAGGGATGGTGACTCAACCACCTCCCTGGGCAGCCTATTCCAATGCCCGACCACTCTTTCTGTCAAAAATTCTTTCCTAATGTTCAGTCTAAATCTACCCTGTTGGAGCTTGAAGCCATTTCCTCTTGTTCTGTCATTAATTACCTGTGAGAAGAGACCAGCACCGACCTCTCTACAGTGTCCTTTCAAATAGTTGTAGAGAGTGATGAGGTCTCCCCTCAGCCTCCTCCTCCTCAAACTAAACAGTCCCAAATGGTATGTAGATGTGGTGCTTAGGGACATGGTTTAGTGGTGGACCTGGCAGTGTTATGTTTATGGTTGGACTCGGTGATCTTAAAGGTCTTTTCCAACCTAAACATTTCTGTGATTCTATGGATGTGGTTTCCTATCAAATACTGCAGAGAAAACACTGCTTTAAAACATTACAAGGCTGCGGAGAGCCTGGCTTTGCTCTGAGTATGGGCTACAGTCCCACGGTACAATTTTGGAGTGGATTTGGGGTGCTGGGACTGGCAGGAACTGTTTTGACACTGGGAGCAGGAGTTGTCCCGGATAACTGCTCTCCTTTCCCCCCGGCTCCCTGCAGAGCTGAGCCGATCCTGAGAGCAGACTCTGAAGGTTTTGTTGCAATGTGTCCTTGTTCTACCCCACCTCCTCTTCCGCGGAGACCACAGAGCTGGTCCCCCATGCTGTGCATGATGCCCAGTGAACACTCCTGCTTGCAGGGTTCACCCTTTTGGCCAAAATCAGCCCAAATCTCAGCAGATTCAGTATATGGACTTCTTCCCAGGTCACATATCCCTCTTCAGCTGAATGTTTCCTTCCCTTACTGACCATCCTGGGCCAATAATCACTTTATCTGCATTTGTGACAGCCCTTGAAGTCTGAGCCACCCGGCTCCTGCCAGGCGGGACAAAAGCTGGACAGTCTTTTATGGAGAAAGCAAAATAACCCAGAGATGGGACGCGCTTCTCATTCTGGAAAGCCCCCAGAATATCAGGAGTTTCATCACCACAGTGTTATGCATAGAAATGCTATTTTAGGTAAATTAGCAGGTGCTACGTGTATTAGTTTAGTTTTTCTGTCTCCATCTGCTTCCTGCACAGCTGAGCACATGCCATGGCCGGCTGCGGAGGCACAGGGATCCAATAAATAAGCATAATAACCTTTCCAAAGAATTTCTCAAAATATCCTTCCCTGCGTGTTTAGGGCATCGACGGCGGCAGGATGGGCTGGGTGAAATAATACTGATCTCAGCTCCCGCTCATCCAGGAGGGCTGGAAGAGTCCCTAGGAGGGGAGGACACTGCCTCTGGTCCCCGTTTAGAGACATCACGGCCTTTTGTTCTGCCTCCGCCGGTCAGAGCAGTGTCCCAACAGCTCCACTGGCTGGAAATAATGACCCACTGGTGCTTTGGGAGGCTGCAAATCTTCCCCCCGTTTGCCTGCTAACATTTTTCAATCCCATCTTTGCAAAGTCATGATCTTAAAGCTGGGCCTCATCCAGTTCCTCTCCAGCCCTTGTAATTGCATTACAGAAGCGTCAGGGAATGTGTGGAGCTTGGGGAGTGTGGGGGAAGGGCCAGCAGCATCCTCTGTTACGGAAGGGAGAAAGGCAGGAAATTGTGGCAATTTTGGAGCTGGTTTCATTTTTCTAGAGGCTGGGGGAGGTGGGAGGATGGTGGGCTGGGGCTGTGGGAGGCGGGCGTGGGTGGTGGGCCAGAGGGATGCTGACCCTGGGGCTGCATCTCCAGCCGTGGGGCTGTCCCCCCAGCACGCCCTGAGTGCAGCAGAGATTCAGCACCAGCAGGGAAGGATCGGTTCCCTTGTGCTTGTCACTTTGCCAGCCGAGAAACACACAGGCTGAGATTTTACTTCTGCTGCTGCCTCCGTCTGGAGCTGTGTGTAGGAGGTGGCGGGGGGGAGGGGGAGTGAGGGAGGCAGGGAGGGCTTGGAGGAAGCTGGGAGAGAGGAAACAGCCGTGTAGGGGGGGTTAGGCACTGGGGCAGCGTGGGGGAACCAGGGGCTGCCTGGGAATGGGGCTGGAAGAATGGCCTTGAAGATACCCCCTGGTCCTGGGAGATGGATGGGGAGGGAAGGGCAGAGTGCTGCCCCAGTCAGGCTGCTGGGGGAGGTGATGGGAGGGTGGGAGCAGCAGCCAGAGCTGGGGAGCAAATGGGAGGGAAAAGGACAAACAAGCCCCAGCGACATCCCCCTCCCTGCAGTGGGAAAGCCTGGGAGCATCCGGGGCCGTGGGGTGGGAGCAGTGCTGACTGGGGCACCACTGCCGTAGGAGCCAGAAAGCCCCAAATGAGAGAGGAGGGAGGATGCTGAGGGTGTCCTGGGAAATTCCCCAGGCCAAGCGCTGCCTGCAGCCCTGCCAGGCAACCCCGGGGTGCGTGGTTCTCATCCATGGGGTGCTGGGCTGTCCTCTCCAGCCCCTGGGGGGGCTCTGACAGCACCGCTCTGCCACGAATAAACGTCTTCAGTTTGTTGTGGTGCTGCTACGGCTTGTGTTTCCAGCTGCAGAGCGAGGAAAACAATTTTACAGGAATCCACTGGGCAGTTGTGCAAATAAATGTTTGCAAGGCCTTTGGCTGCCATGGTGACGAGCTCCATAGCAACCCAGCAAGGAAATGAATAATTCTGTGCTTGAAGTGCAAGCGAAAAAGGGATATGGTGGGG
>NW_009647481.1:39802-52854 GCF_000708025.1 Charadrius vociferus
ATTCCCCGATTTGCCCATAGCCAGGTTTAATGAAGGCATTTGTACTTCATGCACTGGCTGTACCTGCCTCTGCTGGCACAGTCCCCATCCCGTGCTGCATGTCCACCATGCCCTGAGCCCCCTAAGACGCTGCATCCCTGGGTTTGTCTCAAACGTGGGTTTGCTTCCTTCCCTCCAGTCCTAGCTATGCTGGAAACGTTCCCAAAAAATGAAAGCCAGCTCTTTTCTGGGCTTTGAAGTGTGGAGTAGAATTGAACAGAGGAAAAAAAAATAAATCTATTCAATGGGGGATGGGTTTTTAGAAAAAAACCTATTGAGTCAATGGCATTTGTATTAAAAACAGCGAGTCCTTGGAGTGATTTCCATAGGAACCAGCCCTCCCGTTCCTGGCAGATTCCCCGCAGCAGCGCCCAAGGCTGCAACCGAGTCGGGAGCAGTGCTGCAAGGGGGGAGCTCTGAGGTCTGCTCGCCCCAGGCAGGGGGGAGCAGGGCAGGGCAGGCTGCTCACTGTTGAATAAGTGATTCACAGCTCTGATTCACAATTCCATCCTATAGCCATGGAAGACGGCCAGATCTGGTCATCAGCTGCGTGCCTTTTTCCAATGTGAGAAGTTATTTTTGGGTGCTTTCAGATTACAGCACTTGTTTTTTTCTGTGCCTTTGAATTCTGGATGATTGCACTGCAAGTAATTGAGGAACTTGAATTTCCTGCTTAGAGAAGTGAGCTCAGTACCATTTTTTGCAACTCTAAGGCATTTCTAAAATAGCTTTTCTGTGTGGCATCATGGGGAGCAGGCACACAGCTTTGAGCCTGTTTGTGCAAAATTTGGGAACACTGGGTGCAGTAGGTTTGCAGAAAAGGACCTGGGGTCCATCAGATTGAACATGAGTCACCATTGCACCCTTGCTGGGATGGAGACTGACTGTATTCTGGGTTTTACTGGTAAGAGTGTAGCCAGCAGGTCAAGAGAAGAGATGGTTGCCCTCGATTTGACGCTTAATGGGACCACACCTGGAGCTCTGTGCCTGGTTATGGGCTTGCAACGGCAACAAAGATGTGGCCATATGGGAGCCACTAAAATGATCAGAGGTCTGGAGCCCATGGCAGGGGAGGAGAGGCTGAGAGAGGTCCTTCAGCTTGAGAGCTAGGAGAAGAGTCTCATAGCTGTCTTCAGAGGTGCACAGTAAAAGGACGAGAGTCAATGGGCACATGTTGTAACAAGGCAAATTTGGAATAGACGTTAGGAAGCATTTTTCACCCAAGGGTGGTCAAACACTGGAACAGGAGGCCAGAGAGACGGAGAAATCTCATGCTCAAAATGTGACTGCTCAAAGCCCTGAGTATCTAACAAAAGGTTGGATGCAGCTGAAAGTTTGACCCTGTTTTGAGCGGGGTGTTGGGCCAGAGACCTTTAAACCTTCATTTGTCTGGGTGTTTCATGTTCCTCTCCATCTGAATAAGTCTGTGATTTTTTTGATCCCACAAGGCATTAAGGGGATGTAGGGCTTTGGCTGTCCCCCTGACACTCGGGTGTAACCATAAGGCAGGGGCCAGTGAAGTCCACCATGTGAGTTCAGATGTGTTCACTCCCTCTCTAGGACCAGAAGAAAGGAAAAGGGTGTGAAACAATGCCTGTCTCCCCATCCTCTGGGGATGAACCTCTCTGCTCATTGGTGATGCAGGGTCACCCTTCCCTGGCGACGCACACCTCTGAAACATGAGGTCAGACCTGAACAAGATCCACATGTTTCTTGGTACAGCCACTCTTGTGTTGTGACCGTGTCACTTAGCCCCTTCCCAGGCTGCAGGGACTGACCACGGCCCTTCTTCCCACCCTTTCCAACCCAGCCCTGTGCAAGTCTTGTGCTTGGTGGTAGCCAGCTCTCCTGTCTGTGCCTGTATGCAGCCCTGAGGCCAAGGATCATTGGGGTCATTGAGAGCAAGGACCACCCAGTTAGGGAGCTCAGCGAGGCTGGGGATCCTGGTTCTACCTCCCAGGTGAATGCCCTGACTGCAGGGTGAGCCTTTCCTTCCACGAGTTCTTGCTGTCCTAGGGCACAGATGCATGGCTTTGATAGAGGCAGGAGGAGCTTCTGTCCAGTGCAGCCCATGTCCTGAAGGAGAAGTGGGAGGGGAGGAAAGAGTCTTTTGGGAGGTGGAAAATGTGATGCCGACACTGCCACGTCAACGAGGGAGTTGAACCTGGGCCTCCAATTTCAAAACAGAGTTCAAACCACTGGAATATTACAACTAAAGGAAAAAAAAAAAAAAAAAAGGATTTGACACTTCCTTGTGCTTTCCCTTTCCCCATCTCTAGATCCTATCAACGTTCTGGGGCAACCCTGAAAGCCAGGAGCAGTGGCTGGGAGGCACCAGGGTGTTGTTGGCCAGCTTTTCTGCAGCCCTGAAAAACCCGGGAACCTCAGCTGCCTGCCAGGGGGGCACCTGGTGGGGCAGGAACTGCTGGGGTTAACTGGTAGCTGACTGGGTTGAGGTTTGTAATGGGGTTTAGGTTCCTAAGTCCTTTATTGGATCTAGCCTGAGGCTCTATTCCCAGCCCTGCTTGTGACATTAACAGGTCACTGCAGCCCCAGGGCTGTGCCTGCCCTTTGTCCTCTCTGCCTGGACTGCCTGCACGCCGCACACTGGCACAACCCCGAGTGCAGGGCAGCGGTACTCACGTCCGAGGGGTCTCAGCGCAACCATCATGCAAGTGCTGAAATCAATTTGCGAGGCGAGCAAGCCTCGCTTCTGGCTTTCTTGAAACTGTGCCACCACATGCCTCACGGAGGATGGATATAAATAGTTTTTGGGATGCCCTGGGTTGCAGCAGACGGCAGGTATTTGAGAAGCAGTGCTGTTGGCAGTGTCACGTCAGGGCAGCCTCTGCTACGTTAGGGATTGTTTGCACCTTCCACAGATAAATCAGTGTGAGAGTGCTGTCCTGTGCCTGGCTGGGGACGGATCAGGCAGGCAGTGCAGAAGGGGAAGGGACGGATGGTTGTGGGGTCTTGGCATTCCCGCATGTCTTTGGGCAAGTTGCTTAAGACCAGATTTTCTCAGAGTACCGGAGAGTGTCCATACACACATCCTTTCGTGCAGATCTTGTGTTTCAAAGGGAGTTTGCCCATATATACCCCTCACTGTGTCCATACCAAGCTGTGTGACCAAGCAGGGCTGTGAGGGGCCTGATCAGAGCTCACGGGCACTCTCATCCATCCTGTGCATCTGCAGTTTTTCTTTCTGTGTTCAGGATATTTGCACAGGGAGGACGGGGAAAGCTCTTGTGCACTCAGGGCTTCCCTTCTTGCAGACCTTTGATGCAGCTGGGGCAGTAGATGCCCACGCTCCAAGGTCACTATGGTACATACAACCTTCAAGAATGTGCCTGTGGTTCTGTCCCATTTCTGAAATGGCCATATTGAGCCTGTCCTATGTGTGAGGGATGCAGTGGGTGCAACTGTCGGGGGTACTTGGGCAGCGGGATACTCAGCGCGGTGGTGAAGAGCCCATCTGCCACCCAGCATGCAACGTTGTGTTAGCACTGGCAGTGCCTACGCTGGCATTTGCAGCATGCAGGGCGCTCAGCGTTCAAGCATGGAGCTGCTGGCAAGAGACCCCAGAGCTGGGGGAGATCTCGGCTGCTTGAGCACGTCCAAGCAGGGCTTTGGGGTCTGAGCAGGGCTTTGGGGTCTGGCATGTCCTGGGTGCGAGGGTCCACGGCAGTAGAGGCGGAAGCAACCTCCGTGCCTTGCAGCCTGGTGGTTTGAACACTTGCCTGGGAAACAGGCTCAGTTGTCTCCAAGGGGAAGGGCTTTCAACCCCCCCTATCTCAGTTCTGGAAAGCTCCCAGCTGCAACAGCAGGGCAGCCCTCGTCCCAAGTAAGCCAGTGCACAGCCAAGGGGCAGATTCTGGCATCCCAGTGGGCAGCAAGAGCTGCGGGTGGTCAGAGCACTCAGGTGGGGGATGAGAGACCAGTGGTCTGAACGATGCGGTCACTTAGGGTCAGAGCAGAGGAGGACCCAGGAAGCTGGTGAGGTGTTTAGGTCTCTCTGCTGGAAGCAGAGAGGTGCCGGGGGGGCTCTGGGAGCGCAGCCCTGACTTCTCCGGAGGGGAAGTGTGAACTGTGAGCAGTGGCCAAGCACAGCTGGCACCTGGCAATGTGAAAGCGGGGCTTGTTAGAGTGCGCACAGACTGCTGATTGTACCCTTGGTCACAAACCCTCCTTAACCAAAGCATGGTAGCATCCTCAGAGGTTTGCCAGGCAGATCTGTGGTGTTCCTCCCCTCCTCATCATCCAGTCCCAGGGAACCAAGGTGGGCATCCCCCTCCTTTCTCTCCTGTCCCTGTTGCTCCACCTTCCCCAGGACTGTTTGCTGCTGGCTCTGCAGAGCTGGAGGCTGCTCGTGGACTCCCTTTAGAGCAGTTTTCATGGTGCTGGGCGGCTGGCTCCATGCTGGTCCTAAATTCCATCACATTGTGGGGTTTTCTCACCCTCAGTCTCACAAACGAAGCTGCAGACCAGAGTTGTAGCCTCAAATAGCTTGAAAGGGCCACCTACTCACATGGCCTGCAAAAGGAACAGAGGACCTGGTCATACAGGGGTGCATGCAGCTCTGGGACTTCTGGACCAGCATTTTTTTGTGGTATTATATTGGTGGGAAGGCACCTTCGGGGCTTTTGAGGTGATGAGGTGCTGGCTGTCTCTGAAGTCAGCAGGCGTTAGGTAGGTGTTGCTGGAAGCACCATTGAGCCCTCAAGTGCTTTTGGTATTGGTGGTTATTCTTCAAAAGCCTGGAGAGGGATAGAGATCTTGAGTGTTATTTAATAGAAGGATTTAAAGCCTGAAAACGCCTCCCTGCCAGTAGACAAGCCTGCAGCCTTGGCTTCTCATGCTCTCTGACATGCCTACTCCTCCTTACGGAGCTGCAGTAACTTACTGTTTCTTTTCTTTTCCCATAGCTCCCAGAATGGAGAGGAAGGTGGAGCCTGGCCGAACAACCAGTTTGACACAGAGATGCTCCAAGCCATGATCCTGGCTTCAGCAAACGGTTGGTCTCCGTTGCGGGAAAAGCACAGCACTTGCTCTCGTCCGGACATCTCAGATGCATGCCATTAGATAAGATGCTGGTGGGACTTATGTATCTGGGATAACTGGGGTGTCTTCAGAAGTCCTTCTTCAACAGTTGCTGGTGGAAAAGCACTGCTGTCTGTGTTGCCCTGCAGATGAGAGAGGTCAGGAAGGATTCAGGCAGGGGAGATACCAGGTAGCTATCAGCGTCAGGCATGCTGTGGACAGGCTTGGGATGTGGTTGTGTTACGTGAAAGAGCCGGTCTTGAGATGATGTTTTGT
The DNA here is from genome assembly GCF_000708025.1 of Charadrius vociferus. NCBI lineage: Eukaryota > Metazoa > Chordata > Aves > Charadriiformes > Charadriidae > Charadrius > Charadrius vociferus. Next base: position 45,158 of record NW_009647481.1, read on the forward strand.
AAACTACTTGGTTCCAGAAGGACACAGTAAATGAAACATCTGTTGTGTTGCAACTTGCTGTAAGGTGAGGAGGTAGATTTGCTTATGGCTAGAAGCTAGGCCAGGAATACAGTAAATGCCTGACTCAGTATCCCCAACAAACCTCGTGTCCAGAGATGCTGGTGCGTGCTCCTTGCTCATGCTGGGTCCCTCCATTGAGCTCTGGGCTTGCCAAGTTTTGCCCCACCAGCTGCTGGTGGTTCTTTGCAGTCATAATCACCAGGGTTTGGTCTGGGGTCATTTTGGGCTCATCTGTTCTGGTTTACAACTGTGCCATGTTGCAAGCAGTGAGCAGGGAGGGGTGTTCCCATGCACCCGCGGTCTCCATGGCTTTATATAAAAGAAGTGCAGTTATCACTCTGCGCAGCACTGTGGATAAAGAGGCTGGTTTTCATACAGCCTTTATTTATAAATACCTCCAAGTTTTTTCCCCCCTTGGTTTAAAAATAGAAGCAACAGCACAGCCATAAACCCCTGTGCAAAATGCTTAGGATGTTTCCTTTGAGCTGTTGGGAGAGAAGGAATCTGGGGGAGGAGGGATGGCTTTGGTGTTGTTTTCTTGGAAAGCTGCTGCAGCTGAACTTTGCCGCTCTGCAGACACCAGGCAGCCTGGAGACACAGCTGCCGTGGCCAGGGAAGGGGACAAAGGTCTTGCGCAAGGGAGTTGTTTACACTCAAGGGAAAGAAACAATGTGAAAATGTGTCTCTGCTCTGAAAAACGACTTTGGGAAAATAGCCTATGGGGTTGCATGTGGTTATCATCACCCGATGCCTCCAGATCCGGTTTCCTTATGCTCAAATGAAGTTGTTTTTCTAACTGCTGCGCCAGCAGCCCCCAGGATCAGAGAGCTGAGTGGGTCCCTTCCAGGTTAAGCACCGACTTCCATGTAGCCCCAGCCCCATTTACAGCAAATCTCCCCCAGTTCACAAGTCTCAAACAATCCTAACCTCTCCCACGGCTTCAGTCTGCCCAGGGGGTTAGTTTAAATCAGATCCATCCACTAGATAAGGGCTTTCCCTGCTGCAGCCCCGGGGAGAGGATGGCTCCATGTGCTCCATCCTTTTCTTGCCCATGCCAGTCCTTTGACACGCTGGCTGGGGACACAGCACAAGCTTTGTCCACCACCACTGTCTTCTCACATCTCCCCTGGTCCCTGGTCCCCGTCCCCCCTTTTCTGCTCTCAATAGCTAATAGCGTTGATTGGAGCAGGCTTTAAATAGGGGCAGTGCTAATTGCCCATTAAGCTTTGTGCTGCCCCTTGTTGGGTAATGTTTCCTTGTTATTTAAATGATCCTTATCTCTTACTGTCACCTGCTGAGCTGAGCTCTGTTTGAGCTCCAAGGTGGCAGGTGGGACGCTGTGACAGAGGTGATGGCACTAAGCCTTTTGCTCACCCACTCCTCCAAGCGAGCGTGAGCTGCTCCCGCACAGACTGGTCGGTGGTTGATGATGACTTGCACCACACCGCATCACGCCCATGCTCCAGTCTGCGCTGAGCAGAGACCAGCCAGGAAAGTCCTCTAATGCTCTGCTCCATGATCTAGGGATGCCCCCGGAGAAGGGGCTGGTGATGCCCTGCCTGCATCCTTACCCTGTGCCAGGGGTGATCCTTCACTTCAGCAAGAGGCAGAGCTGGCCCTGCCATGCCAAGCCTCTCTGCCCATCCAGTCACTCTGAGGATTAAATCGCTTGCCCAGTGGTTAAATCACCCTCTCGAGCTAGAGTGCCTGGGGAGCTGATTTCCTCCCAGAGCTGCAACCCTGCTGTAGGGCTTCTGTCTCCCTTCCTGGGCTCCCTTCCTCCAGATCTTCCTCCCTCAGAGCTGAGAACAATGTGAAAAGCCAATGTTTTGAACCATCTGAAAGGGCAGAGGCAGCTGCTAAGACAGACCAAGGAGCACAGATGCTCCAGGACACCAGACACTAAAGGGCAGACATCCTGTCCTTAAAATACTCTGGCTTCCAGCAAGAATTTATAGGGGTGCCGTGAGACGGCGGGAGAGCAGACAGGCAGCCCGAGGAGATCCTTCTCCCCAGCTCCACTGCCCACGGGCAGGGGCAGTCGTTCTATATTTGGTTCTCCTGAAAGCCCCACCAGCAGCTGCAGCAGCACATGCTGCCTCTGGCCGGCCTCTCCTCCTCTCTGCTTATGAGGGCGATGGAGCCGCTAGCTGGTTATTTTTTGCCAAAGTCCAAATTCTTGTTTTCCTCCTCAGGACCATTTTGGATAATGGTTGGCTGCTGGTAAAGGCTGAGCGTAACCTTTTCAGCGACAAGAGCTGAAGCACCCTCCCTGCTTGGCAAGAGCAGCTCAGTGCCCATTTATCAACCTCTATTGTCCCTGTTCTCTCTTCTTTTCAGCCTTAATGTCAATGTTACCTAGAAACAGCTCTTTGCTAATACCCTGGACCAACTCGCAGGCTGGGAACTTTGCGGGCGGCTTTTTCTCCCCCATGAAAGCTGTGCTGTGACTGCAAACTAGTTCACGGGGACCAGTTGTTGCCAATGCCGCTGGGAGCCCCCAGCATCCTCGCTGCCCTGGTGCAGCTTGGATGGTCCAGGGGGAAAGTAGGGCAGCGGCACCCAGCGGGGAGGGCACAGGAGAAGGTGCCTAAGCCCACCAAGCCCCCAGCTGGGCTGTATCCATCTGAGGGAGCCCAGAAAAAAATTCTCCTCCGCTGCCAGAGGCCATAGTCCACCTGTGAGCAGGTCCCTGGCTGCAGCCTGGCCTCACAGCACATCTCCAGCCATCCCATCAGGGTTTGTAACACCCTTATGGATATGGGGTTGAATTGGTTGTTACTGTTGCTGCTGATGAGGCGAGTGAGGATTAGCCATAAGTATCACTGACTGTATACGCACATCTCCTCCAGCCTTCCCCAAGACCAAGGTCCTCAAAACCCCACCAGGTCTGGGACCCATTTAATGGGGAACTGTAGAAAAGTTCTCCTGCCAGTGAATGCAGAAGGCGAAATGACATTTCCCACAATGTTTTGCTGTGTTTCTACACCATCCTGTGCATCCCCCTTCCTCTCTGCACAATATCCTGCCTGTTTTCAGACTCGCTGTGTGTTTTCCTCTGCCTGCTCCAGCAGAGCAGCTGTAACTTTTCAAGCTGCAGTTGCTTCATACTTCCGACCTCTGCGAGGGGATGCGTACGCAGCAAGATTTCAGGGGGTTAGTGGGATGTGGCCCAGTTTTTTGTCTAGTTTTCTGGCTGGCTTAGCCACCCCCATCTGCTCAGGGGAAAGCAAAAGCAACATGGAGGCGTGTACAGATCTGGTCTGGAGCGAGGGAAAACACGAGAGGACCAGTTCTCTGCTCATTGTTTTTCTTTATTGCCTCAGTCTCTCCACCTGCGAAAAGACGGAGTAGCAGCCCTGGACTCTGCCTTGGGCCGTTCAGGTGCCCTTGCTGGGTTTCTCCAGCCTCCCAGGACAGCATGTCCATAGCCACATGCATGAAACAGTTAAAAGGCTGAGACACGATCCACAGTATCCAAGGCAGAGACAGGGTTTTAGCAAATCATTTCTGAGCAGGGCTGTGCAAGGATCCCACCCTGAGCCACGCGCGGGCAGTCATGCTGGAGCAGATCTCTCAGTGCCTCATGGCAACAGCATCGCTCGTGCCCTACCATCCCCCCTCCCCATGCTCATTTCTCCCTCTGCCTCTGAGCATCCCCCCAGTCTCCATCTGGTCTCTACCTCCCAGCAGTGCCCCAGCATCCCGGGGGGGCTCTGCGCCCTTCCCCGCCCCTGCGTTTGCTCTCTCCATGATGGGGCTTTACAATGCGGCAGGAATGAATTTGCCTTCCCCTCCCCCTCCTCCCAGATCTGGACCATCAGACGCGCTTTGGCATTGATTTGCTTCATGCTCAGCTTCCTAGAGCCATTTTCTGGTACTGCAGGGGAGGGATTTTCTTTCTTCTCTCAGACTCTCTGAATAAACCTGGCTGGAGAAGTACTGGGCGCAGGGTTTTAAATGCAGTGGAAAAAAAAAATAAAATATTGGATTTCCCTTAATGCATTACTAATGGTTGTGGCTGAACAATATGTTTGTAATGGGCGGCTTTCAGAGCAGGAGGAGGTGTGTTTTTCTGTGGAGGCGGCAGCCAGGGAGGAGGGCAGAGCAGGCAGCATCAGGCAGGCAGGGAGGGCTAAGCAGCCCCATGGCTGCCAAGGGCAGAGGAGAGGTTGCCTCTATCCCCAAAGTCCAAACCTTTGGCAATGATGTGAGATGGAAACAAGGGATTTTGGTGCCAGCTGCGCCGTGTTCCCCAGCATACGCATTGTAACCATCCCACGGAGCGATGGGGCTGAAGGATAGTGAGGGGTGGGGGTGAAGGTTGGTGGCACTGAGGTCTGGGTTTGACACCCAGTGAGAGCATTTCTGGGCTGCTGGGGCTTGGTGTGGTCCCTGACCGGCACTGATTATCTACTCTTCTCTTTTGCCCCCCCCTCTGATGTCCCCCACAGAAGCTGCTGATGGCAACTCGACCCTAGGTGGTGGGACAGGCACCATGGGCCTAAGCGCCCGCTATGGCCCCCAATTCACCCTGCAGCACGTCCCTGATTACCGGCAGAATGTCTACATCCCGGGCAGCACTGCCACCCTCACCAACGCCGCTGGCAAGCGCGATGCCAAGAGTGCCGGCTCCTCGGGAGGCAACAAGAAGAAATCCGGGAAGAAGGAGAAGAAGTAGAGAAGAAGAAGGAGACCTTAGAGTTACAGGGCAGCCGGCTCCAGCACTCCCCCAAACCACAGCCCAGGCCGGAGGACGAATGTCAATTTTTTTGTGATGCAAAAAGTAGGAAACGCTGCGAATGTATCTCCTCATCATCAGAGCTAGGAGCAGGGTCTCGCTGCTGTTAGATCTCATGATGAAAACCAATCTGGAAGCTAAACCGAACGCAAACAAGTGCCCTGTGAATACTTGCTCATGTTTTATATGATCCCTCGGGTATTAGAATATGCACGGGCAGAAGGTCTTGTGCCATGTCTTTGGATCCGATTTGCTCCCAGATAGTCCGAGAAAGGCACAAGGCTTGTGCTTGAGTTTGCCCAGTGTAAATAATCTTAACATGGATCTTTTAATTTATAGACCTTCGCTCATTTTTTTTTTTTTTTGGAAAGGAAAAGGCAGTTTCTAGCTTAGAGCCAATGCTCCAGATCTTTGCTTTAAACTTTCCATTAGTAAAATTCACCCCCAGTTAATGATAGTGATGGATTTGTTGCTAAGAATTTGGTAGGGAGTGCTTCAGTTCCTGCTTACCTGTTACCTGGGAAAAAAAAAAAAAAAAAAGTAAGTGTTTATATTGCATGAGTTAAAGGGAATACGGCAAAGCTGCATCCTAAACATTTTTTTTAGAAGTGCAACCATCAATGGCCTGAAATATGAGACAAAAAAAAAACACCCAACCCACCCTCCTGATGTCTGAGAGGTAGGGAATTCAATGAGGAGTGTGCCGAGGTGTGCGGCAGCTGCCCCAGTGGTTCTAGGGGTCTCCGAAGAGCAGACACATCTCATCCCTTCTTTGCAGTAAATATTTATATGTACAGTCAATGTTCTTCTGGAATTAAAGCTAAGAGAATCTTGTTCCCCTGTGGCCAGGCTCCTTTCAGCCAGCCATCTGGCCAAGTCCCCACCAAAGGGACTCGGGGGATGATGCTTCATGTTTCTGCACACCGTGTCTGCATGCACGTCCTTCACCTCACACCTGCACTAGCACAGTTAGCTCCACGGACCCACAAAAGTCCTCGCATGCCCACATAGTGTGGTGTGAACATGCCGGCAGCTGCCCAAGCCTCTGTGCTGGGGCTGCCTTGGGGGGGGGTGGGTGGGATTTTTCAAGTGGGGTGGGGAAACTCATCGCTTCTTATTTGGGGTGTAGACCCCAAATAAGGGGGCTATATGGGGAGAGCTGCCGGCATGTGGCTTTGGTGCAGAGTTGGCAACCGAGTAAGTGAGAGTTGGTTTGGTGGCGCGTGGGGATCAGATCTGGAGGAGGGACCTGAGAGCTGAGGGTGACGCTGCAAAGCCAATAAGCCGGGGCAACAAGGGGGTGGGTCGCATGGTACCATGCCAAGCCAGCCCAGAGGAGGTGATGCTCCTGCTGGCTTTGGGCTTTCCACCCCGTGGAGGGAATCAAAGCATGAGGAACAGAATTTCACCATGTGCCCATCACCCTTGCACCGGTCCAGCTTCCCATTTCAAAGCAGCTCTGAGCTGTCCCAGGAAGGAAGAGAGGGGCTTTATGTAGCCAGAGGGAGGAGAGGCTGCAGGGTGGCCAGGAAGGGGCCACACTGGGTTTCCCAGGGTGTATGTGGTGTTTTTCCCTTTTTTAATCACTAACACATAACTCACCCGAGCAGATCCAGCCCTCTCGGCCAGGCTCCAGCATGGCAGCGATCACCCCACCGCCACCCCCTCCCCAAACCCAGGGCAGCAGGAGCATCCGCTGTGTTTCATCCAGATCCAGCCACCTCCGGTGCTGGATGCGCTGGGAGCGGTTCCCACCCTGTCCCCTGCAGCTGCCACCTGCCCCCCTCTAGAAATGCTGTAGCTGAATCGTAGTCTTTATATTTCTTTTTAATCTTCAATCTGAGGTAGCGTAGTGAGTGTCGTGTATTTAGTGGCGTGTTATTTTTAATCTCGGTAACTACTTTGTGGACATCAGTATTTTCAATTTTTCTCTGTATCTTCTTTACATGTGGTCTGTGCTCCGAGTGTACGTGAAATGAAACACGTTTGCCCTTTCAATGTGTCTAATATTGAATTATACTTATATATTATATATATGCTTATATCCTTCTTATACCCATATAGACCAATGTCAATGTGTTACACGCAAGTTTTATACTCTAATATTTATATTGCTTTTTTTCTTTGGAAAAAAAAAATAATAAAATGGTTTCTTCTGAGTAAACGGTATTTATTTCCGGTGGGAAGAGGGTGGCACAGATGGGGCCTCTCCATCCTAATGCTGCCGCTGTGCCGAGTCTGCCAAGGTTGAGCCCCTGCCTGGCTCCAGCAGCGGGGATGCTCTTGTGACATCACTGTCCTGGAGTCCCCCAGGCCTTTGGGCTGAGGGTGACATGGCTGTGGGTAGCACCAGTGTGTTCCTGGCTGGCATTTTGGGGGAAGGGGAGGGCAGACCCTGTCACACCCCACTGAGGACACTGTGGTGTCCACAGCTACAGGTCCTACCCCAGCCCCGAGGGGATCCAGTTGCCCTTCCCCATCACTGGCAGGGATCCGGTCACCCTTCCCCAATCCCAGGGGGATTTAGTCACCCTTCCCCAACCCCAGTGGGGATCAGATCACCCTTCCCCATCACCAACAGGGATACACTCTCCCTTCTCCAAGCCCGAAGTGACCTGCTTTATGGGAGGGGGGGTCAGGCGCTGTTCCAGGGCCCCTCTGGCCAGGACGAGCACCCCCACCCTCTCCCTGCAAGAGAGTCCAACACAGGCAATGGAGAAACGTCCCGTGAGTCAGTGTGTCACAACTTCGCGGAGGAAAAAAATAAGCTGCTGTTGTCCAGATGTGAGGGGGAGGGTGGAGGGGGCGGGGGCAGAGCAGCCCCAGGAGACAGACAGACAGACAGACACATAGACCCCGGGAGTGGGGGAGTTCTGAGTGGGGGTGTGGGGCTGGG
>NW_009647481.1:53096-65240 GCF_000708025.1 Charadrius vociferus
TCCCCATGCACTGCTTATAGGGACACCACTACCACCTCCCTCCTCCCAAATTTCCCTGCACCCCACAAAGCCAACTCTCCTTCCCTCCCCGTGCACATGGGGACAGCCCTGGTCACACACACACACACACACACATGCATGTGCACACATGCACACCCACATACTTCCACATGGGAGGGCGTTCCAAGCAGAGCATACTCCTCTAAGGAGCACAGGGGAGGGCACGGGGGTCAGGGTATCGACAGGGCAGGGGCCTGGTGCTGTGGGGCCCCTGTCACACTGTGCCCTCTGCCCCCAGCCCCGGGGCCACTGTCCCTCCAACAACCCTGGAGCACCTGGAGCTCGTTAGGGGCGGCTCCAGGGGGATGATAATGGGGATCATTATCACCGCTAACGGGCAGCAGGGCTGAGCACATCCAGGTGCCACCCACGGGTTGTCCCCAGCACCCACCTCAGCCCGGGTGATATCATCCCAGAGCACCAGACATCACCATCTCCTTTGCCAGTGATGCCACCGGGCACCTGAAGTGGGGTGACGGGGGCTGTGGGTGGAGGAAGAGGGGATGGTCAATCCCGTGAGTCCCCTAGCTGGGTGATGGCCACCTCTGGCGAGGAGGCTTTGAAGAGCTGCAGGTGTGGGTCTGGCTTCAGGAGCCCACAGCCTCCCTGGTACCCTGAGCCCCACGGTGTCCCTGTGTCCCCAGCTGCTGGTGTCAGTGTAAGGATGTATGCAGTGTGAGGATGCATATTCAGTTTCATTTTATTTCTCCTCTCTGTTGCACTAAAATCATGCAAGGACGCTGCAAAAACCAGAAAGGGAAAAGCATAGAGACACAAACCTGGCCAATTAGCCTTGATGAAGAGAACCCGGTCAGCTGTGTTAATTAACAGGGACACGTGGGAATGAGAACATGTTCATTGCAGCATGGTTAGTGGGAATGGGAACATGTTCATTGCAGCATGGTTAGCTGATGGAGGACTTCCAGAGCTGAGGTGATGAGAAAAGGGAGGCCAAGAGAAACAAAGCCCAAGTCACAGCCCTGACGAAAGGGACACAAAGGTGACAAGACTGAGCCCCTGGCAGCCGCTTAGGTTGGGTGACCATTGGGGGATTAGAGGCATTTCTCCCAGGAAGGGCAACTTGACCTTGGAAAGGAGGGGACCATCCTGGATGTGGGATGGGAGCAAGTGAGCGTTTGGGGGGTGTCTTTCACCTCTAGACATGGTGGGGAGCGAGGGGCTCCATGGCTGGAGTGGGACCACAGATCACACAGCCTGTGTGCCTGGTGCCAACTGCTGGGGGGGTGTGAGTGGCTATATGCCCCTCCCAAACCAGCTGCACATGGGGTGTGCAGCACCCAGCAAACTTTGAGGTGGCCCAGTTAGGGAGCAGAGGGGGACCTTGGGTCCGGGATGGGGTATCAGGCAGGTCAGGGTCCATGTTGGGATGTTCTGAACATCCCTCAACAGCCAGGAGTATTGTCCTCCACACTGGTACTCTCCTGCTGCTGCTTTGTTCTGCTTCTCCTCCTTCTCCATCTCTTTCTTCCCCCCTGCATTGGGAGCAGCTCAGTGCCTCTTCCCTGCCTCATGCTGTCCCTTGTCACCCTCCATGGCACAGGACCAGAGGAGCCCTGGGCTTCTCTGCAGGCAGCTGAACTGGAAGGCCTTGGTGGTGCAGGAACAGGTCACACTAGGGCTGGAGCCCGTTGTTCCCCTTGGGGATTGTCTCTAGCTCACAGCTGGCTCCTGGGGACGGGGCTGGAGCCTGTGGATGCTGCGGGCAAGGACAGCCCTGCATCACCAGCTTGTGGGGCCCTTGTTCACAGCAGTCACTTTTTTTGGCCAGTTGACCTTGAAAACCAAAGCAAAACATCATCATCATCAACAACAACAAAAGGACTCGAGCAAACTCAGTTTTCCACTGGATCTGTGATCTGAGCTGACCTGTGGTCCCCCGGCCCTGGGGAGGGCTGGGTGGGGAAATGGCATCCTGCCGTGCTGACGTGCTCCTTGGCATCAGGTTGTGGTCATCGGCTGAGTCCCATAAGGCAGCTCCTCCAGCTGTGACCTCACCCAGCAAAGAGTAGGAGGGAAAAAAGTCACCAAAAAAGCTGACTTTTCACACAGTTCCCACTCGCCTGCTCCTTTGGGGTCCCCAAAGGCAGGCGGGAGGTCAGACGCAGACACTGGCAGCTGGAGGGTTAAACAGGGCTTTGAGCATTTCCCTGCCAAGAGCCTACAGCTGGATTTGGAGCCTGCCCGGAGCAGAAGGAAACCCAGGGAGCTGGCAGCACTGGGGGGGCTTCTCCTCCCATAAACACAGCGGGGAGGGCAGCCGATGCTGTCAAAAAGCACTTAGAAATCTTGATGCTTGGGAGAGAAAAGGTCAGAAAAAACCAAACGGGTCAGGCGAGGAGAGCGGGTGTCCATAGCAGGGTGGTGTGGTGGGGAAAGCCCTTTCTGCAGCCCATGCTGCCCGGCTCCCTGCCAGCCCCTTGCTGTAACATCCCCTAGGATTTTATTTCCCCCCTGACTCAGCTGGCTCCTCTCACAGCCTCACATTCCCAGGTGGGAATGAGAGGTGTTTCACCATCCTCTGCGTCCCTTCTTGCTCTATAAATCCACTTCCCACCACTTTGATTTTTTTTTTAATTTTTTTTTTTTAACAGCTTAAGCCCAGAGTGCAAGGATGGAATAAAACTTGCCTTTTTCTGTCTGAAACCTTGTGACTGAGGTGAAGGAGAGGGTGGAGGAAGGGCACTGCCTGCCCTTTGCCGGTCCCTCCAGGGCTCTGTGGCTGCCAAGAGCTCATCCATCATGCAAAGGAGCTGGCACAGCCCTCAGCCACTCTCCAGGGAAAAAGAGGATGTGATGGGATTTTTGCCCTTTTGCTGCCTGTGTGACCTCACAGTGGCCTCTGCCATGCAGTGGCATGAGCTGCTTGGAGCTCGCGCTGTCTGTCTGTCCGTCCTTCCCCGCAGGGCAGAGACAGCAGAGCCCTCGCCCTGGCCGTGCTGGTGGCTGGGTGCCAGAGGAGCTTGGCCCTGGGACGGCAGTGACAAGCCAAGACCTGAAGTCATGGAGCCGGGGAGAGGGGAGGGGAAGCAGAGGATGCCAGGTGGGACGAAGGCAAACCAGGCGGAGTGGGGAAATGCTGCAGGCAGTGCTGTTGTGCCACGGTGCGGCTGGAGGGGCTCAGCTCCAAGGGGACACTGCTGTCCGCCCCCACCCCAGGAGCCCACCCACTCTACTGGAACTTGCTGGAGCCCATGCGATGCAGGGGACCTGCCAGGGTCACTGTCACTGAGCTGCTGGTGGAGCAGGCAGCCCATGCACTTTGTGCCCGGGTCTGATGCTCCCTCTGCAGTCAGGGACATCCCTCCGCTCCCCCGGAGCCCAGTGCTGCCCCCAGCAGCCCGGCATGGGAAGTCCCTGGGGGCACACAGCCAGGCAGGGCGAATTCCCTCGTGGATGCACTCAGCCCTCATTGGTCCCCAGGGAGTTTGGGTAGAGGCATCCTTTTGGGAAACCCCCAGCCAAAAAAAAAAAAAAAAAGTCAAAAACTCCACTCATAGGAGCGGGGGCTCTGCCTGCCTGGCCCTTCTCCCTTCGGCACGTGCCGAAAGTAGACATGCCCAGCGTGGGGAAGAGGTTTTTGGCACCCTATCCACATGAATGGGCAGTGATGCTGAGCCAAACCACCCAGGGCTTTACCGGAGGGGCTGGGAGCGGGAATGGGACTGGAGATGGCCGTGTTGGGGCACGTGCCCCCTTGCAGAGGACAGGCACATGGCTGGCACGGTGCAAGTACATCCCACCGGCCAAAGTTTGGAAGCCACCACTAGTTTTGGGCTGGGGAGCGGAGACACATCTCAGGGACCTCCCCTTCTCTCCCACAGGGCTCACCACACATGGGATTTGTGGGAAGCCCTCCCGGGTGAACCATGAGTGGCACAGCCCTGCTGCCACGGAGAAGGGAAAGCAGCCGGTGAAGCCATGCCATACTGGAGGGAAAGGGGCCACCCCATGCCACCCCAGTTCCAGAGAGCAGAGCCCACTGTTCCCCCCCAGTGGCAGCTGCATGACTGGTCCCCAGGATGTGGATGGGTGTCAGGGCTGGTGGGGTGGGGACCCTGCCATCCTTCTCCTCATCACCTCCGGACCAAGGCACAGCTTAGGGGGGGGGTGTCCCCATGAGCTGCAATGGGGCAACAGGGAAGCTTGTATCCCCTCCCCCAGAGATAACTAGAGAAGGAGGGTCCTTGCTCTGCAGAGGGAGATGGGATGGGTGCCAGGGAGGGAGAGCGGCCAGACGGGAGGAGAGGAAGAGGAAGAGGCAGACAAAGCTGCTTTGTGCGGGGCAGCGTCCGGGGTCGGAGCCGGAAGGAAATGGGGGCATGAGGGAGGCCCATGGGTGCCAGATGGGGCGGGACTGGCCTGGGTGCCCCTGACCCCCTAAGTGGGGTGCATGAGATAGCCCACTGGGGTGTGGGAAAAAATATTTTTTGTACTGTTAATAAATAAAAAAATAAATAAATAAACCCTTTAAAAAATAGTACTTTTTTCATCTCCACCCCACCCTTTTTTAATTTCTGCTTTAGTTTGTGCTTTACAATGTACATGTTAGACCAGTAGTACGTGTAGGTAATTTATAAATCAATAACTATATTGGGGGGGGGGATGCAATAAAAGAATTTGGAGCCTGCTGCTCTACACGGTGCTGGGGGGTGCCTCATGTTGTGTGAAACCAGATATTCTCCCCCCACTGCTGCAGCACCCCAGGGCCATGCGGCACTTCTCCGGGCTGAAGCTCACGTCTCTGCTGGCCCCTGCAGAGCTTTGGGATGTCCCCACCCCCCCCAACTGAGCATCAGCCTCGTGGTGTCTCTGAGGCCGCCCCAGCCTGGCTTTCCTCCAGCCCCCTGGTCCCTCTGGTCAGGCCCAGTGCCAGGTTTGGACAATTATTTTATCACAGCTCTTTTTTTTCCCCATTTTCATAGGACAACGCGGGTGCGATGAGCCATGCAGTGCCCCGGGAGACCCCACTCCCTGTCCCACTACCCCAATTCGGGGCCTCCTGCTCCCCAATTAGCAACTTGTCATTGACAAGCTCATCAAAAGCTGCTAAAAAAAAAGAAAAGAGCTGAGATTTTACACAAACTAGGGCAATAATCAGGTCTCTGTCCTCATTTTTAAATTATCCCAGAAGTCCCCTGTGTCCACGCCCACAGGGACCAGCTCCTGTAAGCCTCGTGGAGCTAACTCTGGCTGGGTGGCTCTGTCTCATGCCCACCACAGCAATGGGGACACCTCCATGTGGAAACGGAGCTGGGAAAGTGGCAGGGATATTTTGGGACACAGGCATGGCTAGTGACTATGTCCCCCCAAGACTGTCTGTGGGGGGAAGGGAAAGGCACAGAGGAGGACCAAGGGTGAGGAGGATGGTGGTGGCAGCTCGCTGCAGCAGGAGGGGCTGAAGCAGCTCCTGAGGATATCAAGGACCTCCTTGGTGATGTCCCACCACCACCTTTGTACACCCGCGGTGGCAGGGAGCGGAGCGGGGGATGGTCCCCACCACAGAGGGTGTGGGATAAAGGCAGTGCTGCCCTGGGCAGGAGGGGACAGGGCCAACTGCAGAGGGATTCAGATGTCCCATGGGGTACCTACCATGAGATGCCAGCAGGACTTCAGCAGCAAAACAACTGCTGCAATGTGAGCTTGGCTCCAGGACACGGAACACAGCCCGGGCTCGGTTGTCCACAAGTGAAGGACGTGGCCTTTCACCCTCAGCTCCAGCTCCTCCCACGGAACCAGTCACAAGGACAAACTCTTCCTGGACCAAGCCAGGGCCACCAGCACGTGGCAAAGCATCTTTCCCTCTGAAGTGGCCATCTGGGAGAAAGCATCCCTCATCCCAGCAGAGCAGCAGGGAACTGCAGCCCGGCTGATTTTTGGCTGGGTCGATCTCTAAACTCAGCCGGCGGCCAGGCTGGTGCTGCTCATGCGAGATCAAGGGCAAGGAGGACCTCTCATTGGGGTCACCAGATGGGACACTGCTGTCACAGAGCTGTCACATGGGTACATACACCACTGGGGACAAGAACGACTTGAGCAGTTTGACCAGGGCTCTGCCTACTCTTTTATCCCTGGGGAATATCCATCACAGCAAGTATTTGAATGGTGAGCATGGCTCCTATCTTCACCAGCTTCCCACCTGCCTGGCTTTCAGCCCAGGTGACATTTCGGCAGGAGAGACACCTCTATCCCCAGAGCCCACTCCACATCTGGCCTCCCAGGGACCAGATCAGGTTTGTCACTGTGGGTTTTCTGTGCAGGGAACAGGACTTGCCGCCTCTTCCTGGGATGTGCTGGCAACACCCAGTCCAACGCAGGCAGCTGTGATGCTGCTCCAGCTCCCCAGCAGCTCCCTCCTGCCCGGACAAGGTACCCGCTCAGTGCCACAAGGCACCAGGTTCATCTCCACACCACCAAAGTTATAATACAGAGGCATAAAAAGTCAAGATCACATTTTTGTGCCAAAAATAACGTTTATTTCTCCATCTTTTGTAAATACAAACTGTCACAGTAACACAGTGCTACCAGAGCATCACTTGCCTACAGCTACAGAGACATGAAAAAAGGTTTTCTATCAAGGGAACCATTAAAAGAAAATAAAAGCTCTCAGGCAAGGTTCCAGGCTGGCCCGGGTGCAGCTCACGTATCCTGATTTCTCTTTAATTTTGCAGCTTTCCGGTGCTGCTAAAAGCAGCCATGGGCATTTGGCCGAGCAAAGGCAACTCCTCCATCAGCCTGGCAGATCCTGCCACCACCCCGATGCGAGGGTAACACAGCCCTCAGCCCTGCAAGGAGCCCTGTGACGCCCTAGGCATCGAGAAGGCAGAGGGACTGATGCCTGAATTGTCTTACTTTTTGGCTCCCTCATCCCTTCCCAGGGGACAAGGGGCTGGTGGGTGGCAGAGGAAGGGGTCAAGCCTTGCTTCTAGTGGGCTCCTGGATCACCCAGGTTTGACTGTGGGGAGTCCCTGGACCACAGCCAGCACCATCCTGCCCGATCAGCTGCACGAGGCTGAACCGGAGCGACTTCTCTCCCCTCCTACAATCAGCATTTTTCTCTTTCAAGCACAAACCTCTTGCGCGTAAGCACGTACCTACCTCTTCCCAAGGGCTCATCTGCAGCCGCTAGCTCGCTGTTCTCCCCGGTTCATGCACCACTGGGTTTGCATGCCGGAGCCGAGCACCTGGGATGGGAGCGAGATAATAGACATGAAGTGCGTTTGACGCAGGGAGCAGGCATCGCGCCCTGCACAAAGAGACCCGCTGAGTGCAGCCACTGCCATGAGGGGACCGGTGGACGTGCCACGTGCCACACAGGGGCTGCAGGGCTGACCTGGCACAGGGGTACAAGCTCTCCTCGGCTCTCCCAGCTTTTTATTAGTGCTTCCAACCTGTGATGTGATAACATGCCCCAGGAACACTCAAAATGCTATGAAAAATGGAATTGTGTTATTACTGAACATAAAAGTACATTAAAACTAAAAGCTGCAAAGCCTCAGCATGACCCCAGGAGGGACTGGTGCTCCCAGAAAGGAGTCTGCCCTGTTCTGGATGACCCCAGCCACGCTGCAAGGCCACCAGACCCTGCCGCACCGCCTGCGCTGGCTCACCCCTCCCTGGGTGGCTCTCCCGGAGCGGAGGGTGCCAACCTGTCTTCTCTCCAAGAGCATTCCCAGCCACCCTATTTCCTTCTCCACGCTCCTGGTATCCCCAGTTCCTACCTGGGCTGGGATCAGCCTGGCTCGTCCTGCAGGGATGCGACAGCAGCCAAGCTGTGCGCCGGTCCCAGATGATGCTGGGCTGTTATGGATCTTCATTACTTCAACGTTACAAATATTTTAAATTAGAACAGGAAAGTAACTCAACGCCTGGAAGCTGCAAGCTGGGGCAGAACCATTCCCACTGTAAACTATCGCACCAAGAGCCGGCACCTGGCAAGACAAGACCTGGGGTCCCTGCTTTGGCCCCCCAACACTGGGCTATGTGTAGGGAGGGCTGTGGCTCTACCCTCTGTCCCTGCCTTTCTGCCTAGTCTGCTCCACCACAAGAACTGCAGACTATGTCCCTCCCCTTGGCTGAAGCCTTTGACCCTTCAGTTGTCTACAGGGTCAGACCAAAGATCGAACAGGAGAGCTAGAATGACACAAACCAGCCCCAAGAGCAAGAAGAAGAATAATTTACCCTTCATAGCCACGCACAGATCCTGTAATGAAACTTTGTTTTACTTACTGAAAGCTCTCACAGGTCCGGGAGTTTTCTGCCTTTGTCCAGGGGCAATGTCTAGCTCAAGCAGCTGATGATCTCTGTGGTCTCCTCAAGGATGCCTCCATCTCTTACCTTCTCCCCAGCTTTGTGGGTCCTGTGTGGTTCTGAAAACAAGGCATTGTTAAAAACATGGGGGAGAAGCACCTCCAGGCCAGCTCCAGTACAGACCACCTTCCTTGGGGACAGTGGCCAGCTGGGCTAGAGGAGCTACCTGACCTCAGGACACCAGGGAATGGAGAAGTTCTCACCACGGGGTCCAGGGCTGCAAAATACACCACGTTAAGTGTTCAGGACTCCACCAGTCTTCACTGCAACACCAGAGAGCAGGTGTAGCTCCCTAGCGGGCAACACCATGACCCCAATGGGACTCCCCACCTCAGGACATAACCTCCTTAGGAGGCCACTGTGCACCCCATGGGAGACGACAGCAGCAGTGTAATGGAAAATACTGCCTGCTAGGCTCTTCGCAGGGGATTACAGCCCCCCCGAATCTCCCCACGCTCTGCACTTTGGCCTTATCCGTTTAAGCCTGGTGTTGCCTTCCAGATGCAGCCGAGTGCTGATGTCCCAATAACGAGGTCCAGACAGCACCTACCCTTAAGAAGCCTTTATAGCTTAAACCCTGAGCTCATCCAGCTCATGACGCCACGCTCAAGCCCTGAATTAGAGCAGCCTCCGAGCGCCAACTGGCACCGGGACACTCGGTGGAAGAGGGCACTGGGTGAGCGTAGCCGGTTGAGCACCAGCACAGCCGTGGGCAGGATGCTTTGGGGCAGGCACCGGCACAGCCATGCAGTGCTGCCTGCACAAGCTCCTGCCTTCCCTGCCTCAGCAGATGTATTTTTTATGATTGGGAGGGGACGGCAGAAGGGAGGGGACCTGCTCAGGAATATAAAGCAGCAGCTGAATTACTGCCCAGATGATGCAAGCATGAGAAATTAACTATTTGAGGACTGGAAACCTTTCATTCTGTCACCCTACCTCCTGAAATACTGAGGGCAGGCACACGAAACTGCACAGAGGAGACAAGCTATAGGCTCCTGTACAGGATTTAAAAGTCTTTTGGAGACTCTGCTAAATAACTATTGCAAACCCTTTTCTCTGTGGCCCGGTGCACCCCTGAAACTACCCCTCACCTCTCCCTGCCGTATCTGCCTCTCCCTGCCCGGCTCTCCCCAGCCGCAGCCCCACTAGCAGCACAGCGGGCAGGAGACATTACTTGTGGGTCTGTCCCTCACCACCCCCAACCCAGAAAAGCAAGAGAAACATGGGAGATGGACAGGACAACCCTTCTGCCCTGTGCACAGCAGGTCTGATGCGCACAGATCACATGTACGGCCTGGCTGGGAAGGGACTGACAGCCCCCAAACCTAGGTAGCGACCATCTCCCTTCCCTTCCAGGTCTGCTAGAAAGATGTCCCCCCTGTGCAGGGTGGGTATTTGTTGGTGCTGGATCCTGGTGTGTGGACCTCTGGGTGGTCTCAGGTCGCTGCTGCTGGGTTGCATGAGAGCTGCTTTCCCATCTCGGTCCAGCATCGAGCAGGGAAGAGGAGTTTGGTTTGCGCAGACAACACAGGCAGCATTCAGAGCTGCCAGGCTTTTGTGCACTGATCCCCTCGGGGCTACAGCAGAAAGGAGGAGGGAGGGGGTGAGATATATCCCCCCAGCTGCCAGCTGGACCGTAGCTAGAGAGAGCTGAAAGAAAGCAGGAGCCTGTACTCAATGCACTTCTTGTCCTCCTTCCTCTGCAAAGCCTCCTCTGATCCAGCAGCCCGTTCTCCCCCCAGGCCCTCACCCTGAGCCCAGACTCTCTGCTGTCCCCGGATCCTTCTCCTGAGCCCCAACTCGCAGCAGCAGCTTCTTGCCCCAGAGCAGCTAAACCCCTTCCCAACACAGCATGAACCCAGCAGACTGCTCCCTCCCTCCGCCTCTGCTCCTTGCAGGTCCCAAATAATTCCCTCACGCCCCCCCAACACTCCTTGCAGGTCCCAAATATTCCCTCACGCCCCCACTGACGCTCTCTCATCTTTCTCAGCTAGTGAATCTTCTCACATCCTCCCACCTTTTTTCTTCCATAAATACCTTCGGTTGCTTTTTTTAACCTGTGGAAAGCGTAAGCATCTGCAACATCCTGTAAAGAGGAGGGCTGTGAAACTACAGCTTGGCATTTAAGCCTGTCCCCCACCAACCCCTGCTTCATTCAAGCTCCTGCAGAAGAGACACATCTCCAATTTATAATTTCATATGCCTCCTTCATACCCCCTTTCTGCATTAAGCAGTTCCGGGTCTACCCGGTCATCCTCCCTGCCTCCCTCTTCGCCTTATCTAGCTTATGACACCCTCCTCAGGCAGGGGAACCAGAACTGCAGGCAGCACAACACATTTAAAACAACTGAAAAGAGCCACTGCGGTGATCACTTTTCCTTCCTCTCCTTCATTTCCCAGGGATTCCTAGATCTTGGATGGAGATTTTGGGTTTTAACTAATGCATAGCACTGGGCTGACATTGCCACAGACACCCCATAAACCCCGTGTTTTGCTCTAGTGGCAACAACCAGCTCAGACCATCCCCCTGCCCACGGAGATAAAAGGGAAAGGCACACAGGGAAAGACTCTGAGATGTTATAACCCACCGAGCATCCAGGCAAGATCCTTCTGCAGCCCTTCACAGTTGTTTTTTTGTTTTTTTTTTTTACTGAAATATTGTCAGAAATATTGCTACTATTCATGGTCTTCCTGATGTATTTTTATTTCCTGTCATTTAGCCTGCTAAATAGCGGGTTTAGTCATTCCACAGAAGCTTAGCTTCTTTAGGAGACCCTAAAGAGATTGCAAGAGACCCCTTTGGAAATCCAGCTGGGTTTTACCAACTTGCTCCTCAAGCCACCTTCATCAGCAGTATGACACTGGAGCTACTGACCATTAATAGTATTTTGAGCAATGAGTGTTTATGGCTTGACTGAGGGATCACTGGGCTGGAAACCTGTGCCCAAAGACATATTTTTTGGTGATCCCCAGCAGATCCAATTTCAGATTGCAGTGGCTTTACAGAGGACTGGCAAAATAGTTCATGAAGTCGTGGAATTTGCTACCTCCTACCCATGATGCACAGATATTTTTTTTTTCCCCTGGCATGATTGCACCCACCAGCAAAGGCTGCAACCTAACCCCCGCTCGGTTTGGGGTTAGCACCACCTGGGAGGTCTGCAACAAGTGGTGTTCCCCAGGGCTCAGTGCTGGGTCCAGTCCTGTTCAATATATTCATCAATGACCTGGATGAAGGGATGGAGTGTGTCATACTAAATTGGGAGGGGTGGCTGACATGCCAGAAGGCTGTGCCACCCTTCAGCATGACCTGGACAGGCTGAAAAATTGGGTGGAAATAAACCTTATGAAGTTCAACAAGGGCAAGTGTAGGGTACTGCATGTGGGGAGGAATAACCCCCTGCACCAGTACAGGTTGGGGGCTGACCTCCTGGAGAGCAGCTCTGTGGAGAGGGACCTGGGAGTCCTGGTGGACAACAGGATGACCATGAGCCAGCAATGTGCCCTGGTGGCCAAGAAGGCCAATGGCATCGTGGGGTGCATGAGGAAGAGTGTGGCCAGCAGGTCGAGGGAGGTCATCCTCCCCCTCTGCTCTGTCCTGGTGAGGCCACATCTGGAGCACTGTGTCCAGTGCTGGGCTCCCTGGTTCAAGAAAGACAGGGAATGACTGGAGAGAGTCCA
This sequence comes from Charadrius vociferus, assembly GCF_000708025.1. Lineage (NCBI taxonomy): Eukaryota > Metazoa > Chordata > Aves > Charadriiformes > Charadriidae > Charadrius > Charadrius vociferus. The sequence goes on from NW_009647481.1 coordinate 65,166, forward strand.
GTGGAGGGCTACAAAGATGACCAAGGGACTGGAGCGCCTCTCTGATGAGGAAAGGCTGAGAGCCCTGGGGCTGTT
>NW_009647481.1:65406-74393 GCF_000708025.1 Charadrius vociferus
GAGGCTGTCCTGTGCCACTGCTGGAGGTGCCCCTGCTCTGGCAGGGGGTGGCACTGGGGGAGCTCCAGAGGGCCCTTCCAACCCCCACCAGTCTGTGATGCTGTGAAATATGAGCATCTTCCTCTCTCCCACAAACCAAGCAACAGCCCGAACACCGGGGAAAGGAGTAAGGTGGCTGCTCTGTGCACCACAGCTTCATCCTGAGGAATGAAAGCCCCTTGCATCCAGCTCAACCCTTGCTCTCTTTCCTTTAGATGCCTGGGATCCAACAGCGATGGATTTGTGATTGATTTTCTGCCTTCATTTTGCTGTGTGGTGGGGAGCAGATGGTATACGCATGACGTCGAGGTGGCAAAAAAGGACACCAGTTGAGTCATTTCAACCACAAGCCAATTCCGAATCATCCAGCTGAAGCTCTGAGGGTGGGACAAGCAGTGAGCCAGACTGGAGGAGGACACTAAGCTATTGTGTGCGTGCCCCGCCGTGGTCCGCACGCCTTTCTCAAGGAGCTGGCTGCAGCACTCCCCTTTCGCTGACCTCGCTCCCCCACAACGGGCCCTTTAAGCTATTAAGAAGCAGAGGCCTGGTGGCTTTTCCCATTTCTTTACGGTCTAGGGATAGAGCTGCTTGTGGCTGAATAGACACAGCTGCCTGGGCAGGACGGGAGTTGGAGATCAGAGCTGACAAGACTCACACGCTGAGCTCCTGTCTTCCTCTGCAGCCGTGACGGCGGATGGAGAAATGTCCTGACAACTGGTGATGGAGAAAGACAATACATCCCACTGGGAGAGCTCCTGGGGATGGCAAAGCATCAGACAGGAGATTCATGTGGAGGATGACTCAGAGAAGCACCGGCTCCTGCAGGATCCTCTGCAAAAACACGCTCTCGGCACACCACACAGCAATGCCAAAACCAGTACAGGCTTGGGACCTGGTATGGGTTAATCCCAGTGGGCAGCTCAGCCCAACAGAGCTGCTTGTTCACTCCCCCACAGTGGCACGGGGGGGCAGAATTGGAAGGGTAAGGGCTGAGATAAAGGTTGTTTAATTGGTAAAGTAATAGCTGAGCGTGCAAGCAAAGCCAAAGAAGGAATTCATTCACCACTTCCCATTGGCAGGCAGGTGTTCAGCCATTTAGCAACTGGTGGTGTTTAGCTGCCCACTGGGGTTAAACCACAACAGACACTACTGAAATAACCTTCTGACAAGAGGAAAAAAAAGAAAAGGGGGAAAACCCAGAGAGCAGAGGAAGGAATTCCATTGGTGAGAGGCAGAATTCAGGCTCATGTGCCTGGGACCCCCCCCCCCCACTCCTGCCCCCACAACAGGAGCCCTCCTGGCCCTTGCACCCCATAGGCAGTGAGTCGGGGCCCCTTGTTTTTGCAGGTGTGGGAAGGGAAATCCTCCCCCTCCACGGGAAACTGGGTCTGAAATGACTGCAAAGGCGGCGAGTGTCCCCCGGGGCTTTGAGATTATAGCCGGAGAGCTTCCTGCGATCAGAGCACACAGTCTTCCTCCGGGAAAGGGCCAGAGGGGTGAAACCAAGTCGGGGAGATGTCAATGGGACACAGGGAACGCTCTCACCAACAGCCAAGGCAGTGTACAGGAACATGCGTGTCGCCGTGTTCACACATACCTACAGGTTTGGGGCTGCTGCTGTGAGCAGCCACGGTTCCATCACCAGTGGAGGACCACAGGTGTCCTGCACGTCCAACAGCACCAAGACACATCTACCACCAAACTGACCAGGGTCTGATGGGGTGGCGAACCACAGATTAGCCTTGGACACTGCTGAGGCCAAAAGGCAGAACAACCCATTACTTTAAATCCCAGCCCCTTTCTGCGTGGAAAAGATGAGCAAAGATCCCCCTGCTCCTGCAGGCTGCTGAAACTGAGTTAGAGATTTCTCGCCATGCTTCTCCTGATCCTCCTCCTCCTATATTTGAGACCAAAACCATGTAGCTTTTTCTCTTCTACATCTCTACTTTGGTTTTCTTTTTCCAAATGCTTGGTTTGAGAGATCCTCCTCCCCCACTCTTCCAATCTGGTCACCGGCTTGCGACCACTTCTGTGGCACTGATCTAACATCATGTGTCCTCACTCCCACTTTGGGTCCTGTTTCTTTTCTGCTTTCTTTTCTACCCTGAGCACATCACATCCCCTCCCCTCTACCCAGAATCTCCCATACAGGGAACACTTTCAGCAGCACATAAGCTGCTCTAACGTTTCCTTCACACTGTTCTCCTCAAACCACGTCATTTGTGAACCTGCTGCCAAGCTGTCTCCTTTTCCAAACCCTCTTGATCTCTCTTCCTTCTGCCCTTAGCGTGGCATGAGCCCCTTCTCTCTATCTTTTCCTGTAGCTTCTGCCACCTGGGGCTACCTCCATATATCTCACTTGACTCTTTCCATCTCTGTGAGTTTTTGTGGCAGAAGTGTAACAGCCCTGCGTTGACCATACTCATGCATGTAAAAGTTATGATTCTGCTTCCTCAACCTGGAAGAAGACTTTTTAGTAGGGCCTGTTGCCACAGGACAAGGGGTAATGGTTTAAACTAAAAGAGATCAGATTCAGACTAGGTATAAGGAAGAAATTTTTTACAATGAGGGTGATGAAACACTGGCCCAGGTTGCCCAGAGAGGTTCTGGATGCCCCATCCCTGGAAATATTCAAGGTCAGGTTGGATGGGGCTTTGAGCAACCCAGTCTAGTTGAAGATGTTCCCGCTGATTGCAGGTGGGTTGGACTAGATAGCCTTTAAAGGTACCTTCCAATCCAAGCAATTCTATGATTCTAAGAAAAATTCTGGTGTCCCAGTCATCACTGGGCAGGAGAACAGACAATGGCAGGCGGGAGTGCACAGTGGAAGGTGCTGTGTAAGCCAGCACTAATGGTGGGGTGGAGAAGCTATTTTGGATATGGATTAAAAGGATGTAACACGTCAGCAACTGCAGCAATACCAGCTGGGTATGTGAACCATGCCATGGTTTCCTTGACAGCTGAGAGGAAGGAACAAACACCAAGTAGTAATAGTAGGCATCGTCTTTTTCCTTTCCTTACCAGCCCTGGAGGTCCCTGCGGGAAGAAGTGCAGAGGCGGCACAGCCTGGCGAGCAGCACCTACCCTGCCACACTCCCCTGCCCCTGTGGGACAGGCCGCCGGACTGCAAAGCTTCCTGTAAAACATCCATCATTCCGGCCCCGTTATCCACCTGCAAAGAAAACATGGGACCCCATGACACCCACATGGCAGGAACGGGGAACAAAGCCCAGCATCTGGACTCCTTCACAGAGGCTTTGTGAGCAACAGCTTCCCACCCTACTCCGCTGCAGAAAAATAGCATCTTTTGCCTCTTGAATCACGGAAATGGACAATAAATATCTCACATCCTGTTCCTCCGTGTCTCTCAGGTATGGGGTAAAATCCAGCGGTATTCTCTTCCCTCTCTGTATGCTTCGAGGGAATGTTTTCGTGCCCCACAGGAAAGACAGGGAGTGGGAAAGCATCCACCTCTGGATGCACCACCTCCCCCCCTCTGGATGGCAGGGAATGGATTAGGACCCAGACTGCCTGGCAACACCTCCCTCCTGGGGGAGGGAGTGGGGACCACTCCGCCAGGATTTTGGGGCACGTTGTCTAAAGCCTTTCACTTTCTCAGAGATCCCAGCTGTTGGGTTATTTGCTGCTGATGGAGGCCCCTCTGGCTCCTCTGCTGATCTCCCCCAGTGTCTTCTCCATCTCTGCTTGGCTCAGCTGTCTCCTTGCTCCTCTCCAATGAGCATCCTGGGTTGCTAATGCCACCCTGCCCCTCTAATCTCCCTTTCACTCTTGTGATGGTGCTCAGGCCACTAAGGAGATTAGCCTGGCCTCAGTTGCTCGTCCTCCCTAGCAACAGGGATGTCACCTCTCGGGGAGCCATGTGCAGGGGCAACACATGTGCTGCCACCACCCCAGTGGCAGTGCAGCTCCGGTGCCCTCTCCTGTCCAGCCACAGACCCAGAGGAGGTGCCCAAGCCACAGCGTAGGATGAGATATGCTGGGACAAGCCATCAGTAGGACATTTCCCCCCCTCTCCCCCGGGGTGGGAACCTGGGAGACCTACACCCATCTTCACTTGCTGTCCCCTCTTTTTTTGTGTGGGAAGCTTGAAAACGAGATGGCCAGGATGCTCAAGCAGAGGATGGAGCCCCCCTGCACCGCTCTGGGGCACAGCTTTGTGCTCCAACAGCACAGCAGCAGATTTTAAAAGGCCATTAAAACCCCAGTCCTAAATAAATCAGCACATTCCCGCTGCCTTTGCAAAGCCAACCAATCGTGACAGCCTTTAAGAAGAGCCTCCCGGGGCTGCTCGCTGCCCTGTGCATCCTCCCTCGGCCATCGGCGCGGCGCTGAAGCAGTTAACACCGAATGCACAGGCTCTCTGCAGATCTGTGTTTCCGTGACAACAGCTCCCGATGAAACCCAGAGCTATAAAATCCCATTAAACATCTGCGAGAGCCTGCCTGTGCTGCCTGTGCTGCCTGCACTTTTTTTTACCTGCCGGCAACTCCCCCACCAAGCTGACCCACATTGCCCAAGCCGGGGCAGAGCTGGTGGCACCCAGCACCCCAGAAACACGGCTGAGGGGAGCAGGGACAGCACCAGCATCCTAGGGAAATGCCTGGGGCATGAAACTTGGCTACCAAACCTGGCTTTTTGACTAGTGAAGGGAGGCTGTAAGGATGGAGGGTGCAGGTGTACACCCCACAAGTCAACAAAGCCTTAGGGGGCTCCTAGGAGGGCCACAATGCCCATCACTGTGACTTTGGCAGGCAGAGATGCTCCTCTGGGAGCAAACCAGTCCAAATTTACCTGTAGGGGCTCTCAAAGTTTTGAGGGCAGTAAGCCACTGGCATCTATTACAGCTTTCTAGCTTCTGACACTTGTTTCATCTGCTTGTGCCAAGGCCAAGTGGAGGGTCTGGGCTGCTGTGAAGGGTCTGTGAGGATAAGACAGGGCAGTGGCCCAACAGGATTTCAGACTGAACCCAGCCCAAGCCAGACAACGGGACTGGAAGGCTGAGGAAGGATGCTGGGACACTGGTATTTGGGGTCCCTGACTCACCTCTGTGCTTCATTTACTCCCCTCCAGCTTTAGTATACTCAAGGACTTCTAAACACCCCTTATACTTCACCCGATTTGAGTTCAGGCTTTTCCCTCTCCATGCTTGCACCACTCCTGCAATAGGAAAAGGCATCAGAAGGTGAGTGCTACACATTTAAGGTGATGCTCCTGATGGCAGAGCTCAGCCGATCCTGCTGCGGGTAAGAAAAGCAGCCCTGAGTTTAGGCTGGTATCACACAAAGGGTGCTCTGGCTATTGGGCAAACAGGGGTCTGGCACTTGGGAGATCCTAAGGAGTTATAGCTCCTCGTGGGGGAAGTGGTCCAGGAGAGAACAGGCACCATTGTTCAAGGGGAAGCTCAAACAACAGCCACAGGGACAAAACCATTCCCATGTGCCTGTTGCTGGGGCTCAGTGACCTTAGATGAGAAAACCTGGACACGCAGTGTCCAAGCTTATTATAATACAGCTTGTTATACAATACATAATAATATATAAGCCACATATGTAACAATATGCAAGCCTAATTACACAATAAGGCTCTTGCATCTGAAGCTGACTGCAGGACTGCTCAGCCACAGAAAATTTTTCCTTGCATCTTCCCCCAAGCTGTACCCTAAGTTGCTCCCCTGTGCTCCTGGATTCAGAGGTGCAGCTTTTCATTCCATTTGCAAGCGCTGCTGCATCACTTGGATCCTGTGAAAAAGCCTCTCCTGCTTGGGAAAGGATGGGGCAGAGAAACAAGCAGGGAGCAAACACTGCCTTCTTCATCTCTCCCCCCTCCCATCATCTAATTCCATCGTTGGGTACAGGAGGGAAAAAAGTCACAGGGACTCGCAGCAGCAGGAGCCCTGGAAACTCTGGCATCTGTGGGAGTCAGGGGAATCCAAAGGGGCCATGGATGAAAGCCGACACAGAAAGAAAATGCTCTTTTTGAGCTACAATTGCTGGCACAGCTGCTGGCCAGACCCCCTTCCGAAAACTGAAACATGCCAGCAAGGGGATGGAAATCATTAACTTGTTCATTTGCATGATTTAACCGTTTCCATCTCCCCCTGCCCCTTGAATAAACTCAGATTTCTTAAGATTTCCAGCACCCCGATGCTGCAGCGCCTGGGCTCCCCCACCCCAGAGCAGCAGGCAGGGGTTGAGAGAACCACTGATGGAGAAGACCGGGCTCCCTCTCCCCTCCTCCTCAAATGCTTTTAAAGGCAGAAGCCATGGGCACATGGCTTGTCCACAGGAGTAGATATCCAGGAAGGAAGCCAAACAGCACCCAGGAGAAACCCAGAGCGGTTTGATTTTTTTCTTTTTTTTTTTTTTTTTTTTGAAGAGCAGAGGCTCAGAAAGCCCATGGCCTCAGAAGAGAATAGGAAAAAAAAAAAAAACTAAAGTCTTGCAAATGAAGCAGTTGGCTGAAAACTCCAGGGTGATCTAGGAACGATGCTGAGGCAGGGTGGGGACCTCTGTCAAGAGGAACTGGGACAAAGCCCTGCCAGTCACTGAACATGCATTTAGTGGGCTGGCTAGTTTTGCTGTGGGATGCCAAGCCCTTGAGGTTCCTGGGCTCAGCTACAGTGACGGCATGGGTCTGCAGCCTTATCTGTGCGTGCTCTGGATCAGGACCACCTTGTTAGAGGCAGCAAAGCAGCAGGAGGGAGGGAGGGAGGAATGTGAGAGCTTGCAAAGCATCTCACTGCGGGAGTTCAAGCTGCCAGGAGGAGGGGATGCATTTCAGGAAACCCAAAGAGGCAGGAAACCAAGGGAGAGGGACAGTAATTGAATCCATATGTTGGAAGCGAAGAACGCATCTGGTAGCAGACTAAGGGAGAAAGCCCATGCTGTGGGGACAGCACGGGGCACTTGCAGAGTCACATCAACCTCCTGGACCAAGCAGAAGGCTGGATTCAAACTAACCGCAACTGCTGAGACGGGTTACTTGTCACTTGTGTGGGCTTCCAGGTCTGCCCCCATAGTAGCTACAGGTCAAGAGGATTCCGACCTTAAACTTATTAATATCCTAATGTAACAGTTAATGCTGCAAAAAGGTGAAGGAAATGGCTGTCTTGTGACAAAGTGACAGGGTCAGTTCTACAACCATGTCGCTGAGCGTGTACGGAGCTGGGAAGGAAAGTGGACAACAGTAATATCAGAACATAATTTTGCCGTTCATCTGGCAAAGGGAGGGATGTCAGGTCCGCTCTGCTTCCAGAGAGCGGTACAGCTGTGGTGCAGGACTGCCTGCTCTCGAACGGGCTCACTCAGAGGTAAGGGCACAGGGAGGGTGATGAACGAAGAACCTGAGTCTGCACGATCATCGCAAGGCTGTCCCACTGGTTTAGGTACTCCCAGGTTCAGGCTACAGCGCTGGAAAAGCTCCTGAGACTGTTTATGGCCTCTCCCCCTTCCCCCGCCCCCCCTCTTTTAAAACACATTTGCAAAGAAATCTGAAACGTATGTGGTTGGAACAGAGGAGCCTCATGCCAGACTCCTGCACTAATAGAGCACAGCATCCTGGTTTGGGAAGGGGGAAAAAAGATCTCTGACGTTAATACCCACCGGGCAACCCAAGAAAACAGGAGAGGAGATGGTGCACAGGACTGCAGCACTGAACGGCTGTACAGGCTTTGGCTGTGTTGTGCAAGTTGCTGCATTTTATATAGGCAAAAAGCCTCTCAAGGAGTTCCTCAGCTTTGGAAAGGTTCTCTGCACCTTCATAGGCTTTGCACATCACTGAAGATGGGTTTGCCGGGACTTGGCCAACACCTATGTTTAAAGCTCTGCAGGCAAACCTGCAAATTGCTGCTCTCAGGACTTATCCTCTCAGTAAAGAAGAGAGTAACACCACTCATGCTGTCCCAAGTCTCCATCCTTGGGAATCCAGCTCCAGAGCGTTTCTTTCTTCACCTGTACCTCTCCACACACATTATTAGTAGGACTTTGCATCCAGTCCAATGTTTCTGCGGTCCCAAACACCCAATTGCATCTCATACCTGCATTTGTGTCTCCCAGCTGTTCTCTGCCACTGTCACTCCCGACGTTTCTTCTCTGCCTCCTCTTTCACCAGCTTTGCACAGCGTATCATCTGTTGCATGCCGCTTCTGATTCTCCATGACAGCTTGCTGCAGAGCAGGAGAAACAGCTGCTTAGGGGCTGCAGGATGGTTGGGTGGGGGGAAAAAAAAACAACACAAAAGCAGTTAATATCCCTCTTTGGAAGAGAGGGAGTAAGAAGCATGGCAGATCTGAGCAATGAAGGAAACACTTAAGAATTAAGAGGAGGAAAGGGCATCTTGCTCACCAGAAACCTATTTCTAAAGTTATTCAGTGCTGTGAAGATGCTATTAACAGTTGTTTTCTGGGGCCCATTTCTGTACAGAGGTCCTCCATGCTTGAGTACATCACTTGCAACTTGTCATACTGTGTCTTGGCATCCTTAACAAAGCTGCAAGACCCAGAAGTCAAGGACCATGAACCAAACATCAGGTGGAAAACATCAGAGTGAGCAACAGATCACAGAGTCCTGCAACATTCAACTTAATCTGTGGTTCCTCTTCACTCAGAGAGACACATACGCCACCATCACCAGACCATGATGCTGAGACGAACCCAGCCTAACCTCCTCAGTGTCTGGGTGAGGCTTACGCCTCCTACAACAAAGGCAATGCAAAGGAATATGCGGCTGGCAAATAAGCGGCATCTTGCATATGCTCCACCTCACCAGCTTGATCGCAGCCCCACGGCACATGTCTGCAAACACCCCCTGCAAAAGAAAGATTTCATAGGACAACCCCAACTGCTCAAAGTCCATCACAGCACTGCAACACCCAGCAACTCAGGGTGTCCCTTGGCAAGCACACAAGACACCCAGCAAACCATCAACCTC